>NC_062575.1:12222598-12531925 GCF_022837055.1 Prionailurus viverrinus | reverse complement strand
CTCTAAAGAATATTGTTTTTTAGTGGATACGAGGCTAAAAAGGATACACAAAATATGTTCTCACCTTGCTGCATCTGTCATCAATGCATAAGGCAGATTATACCTTCGTTCAAGATCTTATAACATGTCATAAAACTACATAGAATTTTACAATAGTAAAATCCAAAACTTTTATTCATTTGAAGGTATTACCAATCAGAAAGGTCTAAGAGTCTGCCTGTCGTATATTCACATAGCAGATGGTCACTGAATACATTTTGAATGAAAGGATGTTAAATCTCTTCCCTAAGGGAAAGTTCTGGTTAGTATATGAACCAGAAGTAGATGTCAAATCTAGTGTTCTGTTACATAATACTGTTATGTATAAAGCTGTTTGACTAAGGTAAAAGGACAAAGAAACCTATTTTCTCAATATATTTTCAGGAACACTTGTTCTTTGATGAAGTTGTTTTAAAGATGTCATTGGATCCTTAGTGTTTTTCTGACATACTTTATAGGTCAGATCAAAGATTACACTCTGGTTATAGGGGTCTAACAGCAAACAGAATCGCCATATATAGCACTAGGTTAGAAGTCAGTTTTGACTTTGGGCTAGATCCAGTTAGGAGATTTCTCAGTACTTTTTCCTAAAACTAGAAATGAGACAGATAAGTAGGTGGGCAGACTGGCTGATAATGAATACAAGGCTGTGTTTCCTACTCTGAAAATAAGGAAGACACTGGGAAAGTGTGCATGTGCTTGCTTGGTACCCAGGGCAGGGACTCCATTACATATGCCAAGAGACCTTTCCCAAGTTAAAAGAGACATGAGTTGTATCCAGAAAAGTCTGTGACAGCCACCAACAACCCCACGTTTCAGTCAGTCTTTCTATTCATCTGTGTTTTAATTTGGGGGGCATTATATTGTACAATGTAATTCAACCAAATTAGATGCAGTGGTAAATACAATTACTCTTGATATTTCTATTACTATACTTACTACGTGCAAATCTACGAAAAGATTATTCTGCCTCGGTCAATCTTGCTTAAAGGGTAAATAGGTGTTGTGTATCAAAGACCACAACAATCATCAGCAACTATATAAAGCTGCACTTTATCCAAAATACCCTTTTCTTTCCTAAAATATGCTTTGGTGGTGGAATATAGTGAATAGAGCTGATTATTCTATAGGAAGCACATAAAAGAATAGAGAGTTAATGGGACAAGGAAGGCAGACACATGTTATTGGGAAATTGAATAATAAAAATAGACATTTGGATAATTGCAACAGATGGGCTTGACACAAAACAGAACAGTGCCAATGCAGAGACTGCTGCATTTTCACAAACAGTACACAGAACTGTATTTATTTATCCAAAATATTCTATTTATATGTATACATACACAAGTGTACCAAAGTTCATTTTTTTCAATACTATACTTAAGATAGCCTAATTTGTATGTGTGTTTGAAAATAAACCATTATAAAAATAGAAATATATGTATACGTATCAAGTTATTCCTACAAAAGAGTTGATTATAGAACATTGTATTCTTTCAAAAGGTCTTATATATGTGTATATATATATTTTTATTTGTACATATTTGTTCTTAACAACTTTAATGAAAAATTGACTTCTGTGTCTGAGGTGCCCCTGGGCTCTGAAGAACCAGTCAGTGGATTTAGTTTTATCATTGCAAAGCCTGCTGGTCTTTGGCCCAGTCTTTATGTTTATATCTTCCTGGCCATGTTCCTGGCTTTGACTGGGGCCTTGTGTTGATGACCTTTAGTTTTTATGTACTCCCTCCTAACTCCTTGCCTGGCTCTGAGTCAATCTGTACCTCATCTTTGTTGCAAAGTAACTTGTGAATCTGTACCATTCTGCAGTTCTGATTCTTTGGAGGATCCCTAGGAATTGTCAGTTTGGCAAAGAAGAAATGAGAAAGTTTCTGGTAACACTTCTTGCTTGTTAGGCTGCATTTAGCAATATGGAGGTTTACTGGTGAGCCTAACAAGAGTCGTGTCTGTCAAGAAGTGGTGATGCAGGCTTGACTGGGCTGGGTTGGAGGTTAGGAATTGGGTAACTTGTTAGGATAACTCCATTGAGGCTTCTTGCTGTAAAGGAAACACAGAAATGAAGCATAAGCTATGTGTGTGTGTGGGGATATCTCTCTATATAATTTTATATTTTATTAAAAATTTTTTATGTTTATTTAATTTTGAGAAAGAGCACAAGCGGAGGAGAGGCAGAGAGAGAGGGAGAAACAGAATCAGAAGCAGACTCCAGGCTCTGAGCCATCAGCACAGAGCCTGACGTGGGGCTTAAAGCCTTGAACTGTGAGATCATGACCTGATCTGAAGTTGAACGCTTAACCAACTGAGCCACCCAGGCACCCCTTTTATATTGTTATTTTAATTGAATTCATTTTAGATAATAGAAACTTAAGTGAGCTTGTTGGCTGAAGTAAGCCACTTTAAAGAGAAGGGGATAACCACATGAATGGAGGGATTGGATGGGTCCATGGAGGTTGCATTTGAGGTATTAAGTAGAGGAAAGTATTAAGTATTCCTTGGGGATATGAGGCACTTACTGCCTTGTGATTGGAAGGAAGAAGGAAGAGGATTCACTGATAGATGAGTATGTAGATTTGTAGTGGAAAACTGAGTGGATTCATGTATACTTATTTTTGTTATCTCATTGAAATATGAAGCAAGAAAAATCAGTTGTGAGGAGGTAAGTGAAACGGTTTTAACAGAGAAGAGACTGTATGAAATCTTTCTCTAAGGAGTGGGAAAGTAAGCTTACTAGAAAATGGCAGGATTAGTGAGTAGTACTAAGTAAGTGCCACTTTGAGACTCACAGTCATGACTATAAAGGGGACACATGAGCTGGGTTGTTGGTTAAGGTGCTGTGTAGGTTGACATTCCACAAATGAGCTGTGGTTTTTCCCAGGAGAGTGAAAGAGAGCATGAAGAGCACAAAGTCAGAAGCATTTTAAAAGAGTGATTTTAATGATGCACCAAGAAAAGAGGCTGGACAAGGAGCAGGGTCACTCAAGGTGGGACTTACTCAAGCAGGGTCACTCAGTGGGGATTACCATGGGGTCACTGGATTGGAGGTATCACGTGGTTGTGGAATGTGCCAGTAATGGGGGCATACTTGAGCAGGTGAACCGGTATGATCAGAAAGTGGATGATTAAAATTCAGTTTTAGGAAGTGGTGTAATGCCTGGTAGGGACAAGATGCAGGGAAGTCGGATGGGAGGTAGAGGTTTGAGGAGGATATCAGAGAACTAAAAGTGTAAGGTGTTAGCCCATCGGTGTGGACATTATCAACATTGAGAGTACTGGCCGGAAGGTGGGAGGATGAGGAAGACCCTGAGTCAGGATTTAATTAGTGAAGGGTTTAATTCATGAAGAATGTTTAGGAGATTAGCAGGGAGGTGCAATGAAAGAGAGGGTGATGGGAATAGAGAGGCTGCTGTGGCCACAAAGTTGAGTTCTGGGGATCAGAGGAAAGGGGAGGAGGGACTGGAAAAAGGCTGGGAAGCCAGTTATGCAGTGTGTGAGACAGAAAAACAGTTTCTGGAAGAGAAGGTTGCAGAGGAGTCCCAGCAAGGAGCTGGGTTTCTGTAAGAGGAAAACACATAAAGAAAATGTTCTACAAATATCTCAGGTTGTGAAGAAAGATGACTGATCACACAGAGGAAGGTGGAGAGCAGTGCTTGAGTAGAAAGTTTGGAAGGAAAAGATCACTTAAGAATTAGGTTAGGGAGAGGACAATGTACCGTGCCCCTTTAATAAGGTGTGTGGTTAGCAAAGGATTGTGCTGTTTCTAAGCTGGAGTCTGGCTGCTGTATAGAAAGTTTTGGGTGATAAATGTGTATTGCTAAAATATCTGCTAGAAAACAAACATCCTCACACTCTTTGGAAAATGAACTCAGAACAATTGCCATCGCACACTGGGACAACTGGCATCCATTAAGGGATTCTGAATACTCATCATACAAGACCATCCTCTACCTTGACCATTACCTCAATTTCCTAACTGGAAATGGATTCAATCCTGAAATACTTGTCCTCATCTTTGGGGCAGATAATATCACAAGAATTTCATTGAGCCACTTGTAACATACACTTGAGAAAATAATAGGAAGGGCAGAGTGACTAAAGATGGTTTAGATCACTATGCTTACCATAAAAAATGCATTATTTTCTTTTTTTTTAAAGATGTTTATTTTTGAGAGAGAGAGAGTGCAAGCATGGGAGGGGCAGAGAGAGAAGGGGTCAGAGAATCTGAAGCAGGCTCTGTGCTGACAGCAGAGAGCCCGATGCAAGGCTCAAACCCATGAGCTGTGAGATCATGACCTGGGCTGAAGTTGGATGCTTAACCCACTGAGCCACCCAGGTACCCCCAAAATGCATTATTTTCTTTTCTCTTTAAAAAATAATTTTTAAAAAATCTTTATTTATTTTTGAGAGAGAGACAGAGTGTGAGCAGGGGAGGAGCAGAGAGAGAGGGAGACACAGAATCTGGAGCAGGCTCCAGGCTCCAAGCTGTCAGCACAGAGCCCGACGTGGGGCTTGAACTCACGAACCGTGCGATCATGACCTCAGCCGAAGTCAGACGCTCGACCGACTGAGCCACCCAGGAGCCCCCAAAATGCAGTATTTTCTAATGGTTAGATCAACATTAATGTTCGAATCAACACTTTGTAATTACATATTTTTTTGGTGAAGCAAATAAATAGAATTAAATGAACAAAGTCGAGACTTAGTTTTGATATTTTAAAATTAAACACAGATTTTTTCAGCATTTTTTGGGTCAATAGCTATAGTTACATATCATTCTGTATCCTGTTTTGTGCTATGTATTTGATCAGTGAGATGGTGATAGTAAGTTAAAGCTAAAATTGTATTTATTATGATATAATTTTCACACTTCTTTCTTTCTAAAGTGATCTAGGGGAGGAAATTAGTACTGATACTATGTCAAGCAAGGAAAGTGATCAGATTTGTATGTGAAGTGGGGAGAAGTATTTGAAGGAGATGATACCTTTATATTACTTGAAACTTATTTACTCCATTAGAAAATCTACTTTTCCCAGTAGATTTAAGGAAGAAAGATCACATTTGCTTAGAACCAATGGACAGGCATTTTGTAAAGCTGCAAAAGACCCTGAATCTGTTTTCATTATTCTATTATGGTGGGGACTCAGAGTTAATGCTACTGCAAATGTGGGGAGAAAGAGAGGTTTATTGTTGCCTAAAGCTTTGGAAATAAATTTAGAGCGGTCTCCAAGGCAGACCCTTCCATGAATGGCCTGCTCTCTTTTGTACTTGTCTGTTGCTATTTCGAGATGCTATTTTGTTATTGCTAAGAGCCAGTCCAAATCTGATCAACAGAGGTTTCTCAAGAGAATGTGGGCGTGCTTTTTATCTTTGGAACTATTCAGTTATCTTTAACTTTAAACTGTCTCTGAGTAATTAGTTTGATTTGATGCTTTAACAGAAAGTAATCCTCAAAACTCTTAATAGAGTGAAAATCTGATAACAGAAGAAAAGGAAAGATAATGAAAAATTGCTCTTAATTTTCTCATTTTTTAGAGTACAAAATAATAGATTTTACTTACAAAATTATCTTTATGTGGAATACATATAGGAATGTGTACATAAACCAAAAGACTTAAAAAGCCCCAATAACAATACAAGCAATAGCGTGATTTTATATGCTTAAATGTGATTCTGTGGCTTATGAACTTTTTAAAGCATTTTTCTTTGTGTTTATTCTTGCCATATCAATTATGCACACCGAACCTCAGATGTATGTCTTATAAGTAGTAGGGATATTAATTTATGAATTACTATAATGAAGCTAATGTTTTTCCTTTTTTTTAATGAAGTGTAGTTAACACACAATGTTACCTTAGTTTTAGGCATTCAAGATAGTGATTTGACAACGCTGTGCGTGATGCTGTGTGACCACAAGTGTAGCTACCATCTGTCACTGTACAACCCTGTTATAATACCATTGACTGTGTGCCCTGTGCTGTAACTTTCATCCCCTTGACTCATCCATTCCATAACCAGAAGTATGTACCTCCTCCCCTCCACTCACTTTGCCAATCCCCCACTTCCCTCCCCTATGGCAGCCATCAATTTGTTCTCTGTTTTTAGGGGTTTCTGGTTTTTTTGTTCATTTGTTTTGTTTTTTAGATGCCACATATGATTGAAATCAAGTGATATTTTTCCTTCTGTGAGTCTGGTCCATCCATGTTGTTGCAAATGTCAAGATCTCATTCTTTTTATGGCTAATATTCCACTGTGTGTGTGTGTGTGTGTGTGTGTGTGTGTGTACATACTACATATTTTTAAAAATATTTATTTTTGAGAGAGAGGTAGGGAAGAGGAAGGGAGGGAGGGGGAGGGTCAGAGAGAGAGAGGGAGACCAAGGACCCAAAGCAGGCTCCACACTGTCAGTAGAGAGCCCAGTGCAGGGCTCAAACTCATGATCTGTAAGATCATGACCTGAGCTGAAGTCAGGTGTTTAACTGACGGAACCACACAGGTGCCCCTTACACTACATCTTTAAAAAAATTTTTTTTAAATATATGAAATTTATTGTCAAATTGGTTTCCATACAACACCCAGTGCTCATCCCAACAGGTGCCCTCCTCAATACCCATCACCCACCCTCCCCTCCTTCCCACCCCCCATCAGCCCTCAGTTTGTTCTCAGTAAAAAAAACTTTTTCAATGTTTACTTATGTTTGAAAGAGAGGGAGAGAAAGAGTACAAGTTGGGGAGGGGCACAGAGAGAGGGAGACACAGAATCTGAAACAGGCTCCAGGCTCTGAGCTGTCAGCACAGTCTGACACAGTGCTTGACCCCACGAACTGTGAGATCATGACCTGAGCTGAAGTCAGATGCTTAACTAACTGAGCCACCCAGGTGCCCCTATACTATACCTTCTTTAATCATTCATCTATCTATGGACACTTAGGTTGATGAAGCTGATTTTTTTTTTTTACAGTAACAGAATTTTCATGTCATATAAAACGACATTCCTTTTTGTTGTCATTAAAAAAAATTTTTTTTAATGTTTATTTCTGAGACAGAGAGCATGAGCAGGAGAGGGGGATAGAGAGAGGGAGACACAGAATCAGAAGCAGGCTCCAGGCTCTGAGCTGTCAGCACAGAGCCTGATGTGGGGCTTGAACTCACAGACCATGAGATCATGACCTGAGCCAAAGTCAGTCGCTCAACCGACTGAGCCACCCAGGCGCCCCATAAAATAATTATTCAGGTAAGGGTTGGTGGTGTTGGACATGGAGAAGTCAGCAGTTTAAAAGAGAAGAATCATCCCCATCCCCACAATGCTAAGGTTTGCCAAACTTCTCTCTGGGAGGTTGACCAGTCTTTAAAGAAGGAAACCACCTTATTCATTGTTTTTCCAGTGCTTTGGAGCTCTAGTAGATATGTGGCTTTGCATAGTCACTCTGATGAGCTGAGGGCAGAGAAATGACTAGATTTTACTTATAACTTATCAACTTCAACAGCACTTAAAAATTTGTTTACAACTTGGATCAGGTGTTAAAGAAATTTCACACTGAAAAATAGTTTGAAGATTGTTCACTTAATACAAAACATTCAATTTATATACTGTGGAACTGGGACATGTGGAGGTTTTATGTCTGTCTGTAGCTCCCCAGTTACAAGCCAGTTTGTGGCAGAATCACAAACAGCTCTTTATTTGTGTGCATCTTCCACATTCACCTCCTTTTCTTTTCCTTATCCCTATTTCTTTCTTCCCTTCCACCTGCCCTCCTTTCTTGCCTCCCTCCCTTCCCTGACTTCATTTGTCAAGTACTGGATTCTATTTGAGATGCACATTGCTTGTCATAAAGGGCACAGAGATCTAGTTTAAAAACACAATAAACAAATCACAAAACAGCTTGGCGAATGCTACAACAAAAATATGAATGAGATAAACATGCAGTTGACTGGGTTACTGTAAGACAAGCAGTCGCCTTTCCTGAGTCATGGAACAGTAGTTAAATATTTATTTATTTTTGTTTCTTTTATATTTGAGAGAGAGAGAGAGAGAGAGCGCGCGCACATGAGCAGGGGAGGTGCAGAGAAAGAGGGAGACAGAAGATCTGAAGCGTGCTGACAGCAGCGAGCCCATGCTGGGGCTTGTACTCAACAACTGTGAGATCATGACCTGAGCTAAAGTCAGAGACTGAGTGACTGGGCCACCCAGGTGGCCTGTGGTACAGCATTTAAACTCTGTGATGAGATTTACTTTCAAGTCTTCTCTCAGCCACTGATTAGCTGCGTGACCTTTGATAACTTCCTTAATGTGGATTGCTTTATAGTTCTTACGGAAGGGAGAAGGAATCAGACAAGCATTACTCCTTCTTCCTACTTACAAATCCATGGGAATGTCTGTCTACGTAAAGGAAAAAACCATTTTCCTATACTCCTAACACTCGGATACCACATGTGGGTTTTCCCCCGAAACCAATTTTTAAACTCTGTGGACACCAATTGGTTGTGTTGCAATTCAGTTAGGAAACTAACAAGATAGAATTAGTACAGAGTTAAGGGCTCAGTCCCACAATATTGCTGTGATGTCAGATGCCAGTCACAAGTTTTAGGTTGTTGCCTGTACTTCTGACCAACCAGTTACAAATTAGGAGTTCCTGTAACCCCCTCCTCAGGTACCATAATTTGCTTATAATGGCTCCCAGAACTCAAGGAAACACTTAGGCCTGCTGTTTTATTATAAAGGATTTAAAAAAAGATACAGATGAAAAGCAAGATAAAGCGGTACATAGGGCAAGGTCTGGAAGGGTCCCAAGTACAGTGGCTTCTGTCTCCTTGGTATTGGGATGTGTCCCCATCCTCGCATGTGGATGTATTCACAAACTCAGAAGTTCTCTGAACCTCCTACTTGAGGAACTTTTATGGAGGCTTCATCACATTGTCATGATTGACTCTTAACTTAATCTCTAGTTCTTCTTTCCTCCTTGGAGAATAGGGGAGGGCGCTGAAAGTTCCAAGCCTGTAATCATGCTTGGTCTTTTTGGTGACCACTCACCATCCAGGAGCCCAACAAGAATTGTCTCATTTGAATTAAATATATTCCTATTACCCAGAAATTCCAAGGGATTTAGGAACACTGTGTCTGGAACCAGAGAGAGACCAAATATATATTTCTTCTTATGTCACAGTCCATACCCTGGTCTCAGGCCATGGACCCCTTAGAGCAAAGTCATCGTATTTTTCAGATCATTTACATTTGATATAGTATTTATAGAATAGATATAGCAATAGCACCAACACAAATGTGCCTAACATTTGGAGAAGGCAGTGTGAGATAGAGATGGGTTTAAAGAAACAACTAATTTGTCTCAAAAAGGTATTACATATATTTTCATATTCTTGTACATTTGATAATTCCCCTCTCCCCCCTTGATCTACCGCTCTTTGTACATCAAGATAAACTTATGTAGAACTGTTTAGCACAGAAACAAGCTGATGGTTAGCTAGATTCAGTTCTTCTTTAGGCCGGTTATTTTCTAAGGATATTACATCCTGAGGAGGTGTTAGCTTATTCTCCCAGTGCACTGGATCATCAACATGAGTGTTATCATAAGACTTATTTACATGAGGTAGTTGAATCCTATCAAATCTAGTATTATACCATATCACAGTGTGATCATGGCACCATTCAGTTTCATTACAGAAAAAATCAGTAAGAATTGCTGAGGTATTTGCTTTGCCTACCGAACAAAATCTACCTTTGCTCATATACAAGATCTTATTGAGGACAGGCATCATTTCACTTGGCTCTCACTCACTTGTGTATGGGTTCTAAGTTAATTAGAGACCAAGCCAGTTACCCTGCCTCACCTCACAGGCTTATACGAAGACTGATTTCCTGTGTGTGTTGCTACATAGCAGGATCCACTCCGCTTCTATGGGGGAGGACATGAGCAGAACTTTGATTGTTTCTATCCCTACTAACTGTATTAGAAGACATGTTTTATTTTAATGTATTCTTTGTACAAGAGTAATCATAGTACATTGATGTAAATTACAAGTGCCACCACAGAACTTCCATACATTTGGAGGGTCATAAGATTCCCATAGGTGTGCCTCTAGAGCCTCAGCAGCTAGGATTGAGGACCATTGCTTAATGGCCACTTCAGACCCCATTTGTATTAAAATAGTCAAGGGACCCTGTTGGGTCAGGGTACAGGTCTTTTCCCAATGCTGGATTCTAGCATTATCCAGAATTATTGAGTTATAGCACCCATTTTAATATCTCTTAAACCTCTATCTCTCTACAGCTATTGCCATTTCTGTTTCTCCTCACAGCAGTATTCCTAAAAATATTGCTTAAACTATATAATTAAAGAACTTCATTTCCTCATCTCACATTTTTTAATTCTTAGTGTACAAGGAAAGATAGTCATTATTTATCATTAGGGTTTAATGGACTATCATCTATTTAAAACATTATTAGTGGGGCGCCTGAGTGGCTTGGTTGGTTAAGTGTCCGACTTCCGCTCAGGTCATGATCTCACGGTTCGTGAGTTTGAGCCCTGCGTCGGGCTCTGGGCTGACAGCTCAGAGCCTGGAGCCTGCTTCAGATTCTGTGTCTCCCTGTGTCTGCCCCTCTGCTGCTTGCACTCTGTCTCTTGCATTGTCTCAAAAATAAATAAATGTTACAAAAATTAAAAAATAAAATATTATTTCTACAAATAATTTAAAGACAATACAGGGAGAGAGAATTACTGTTAAAAATTATAATAAACATTAAACATAGCAAATCTCTGTGTATAAAATAATTTTTGCTACATTCACCTCATTAAAGATAAAGGAATATTGCCACATACTGTGTTTTTTTTTTTTTTAGCAAAAGGAGATGGCCCAGGTTTTTGTCACAAAAAAAATTGTATGATAATGTCCTTCCTATTAAATGATTAAATAGATGACAATGCTATATTTCCTTTTTTGTCCTTAGAAGTATATTGTTCAAACATTGATTCTAAAGTTTGAGAAAATTCATCTATAGATGTCATCATCTGAAGGTTCATAGTCTGATATTTCACTTATATAATCAATTTTATTACCAGTAGATTTCAGAGTAAGCCTGTCTTTTTGTATTCATCTCATTTTTCTAGTGATTGTGAAATGTCTTGTGTATTTGCTTTGCCATATGGGCAGGAAAAAAATCTGAATTCTCAACTTTGTTCAATGAAAAGTAAAAATAGGCTATAGAGATAGTTTTTCCCATCTTTTAAAAATCCTTTGCAAAAGATGATGTAATACTTTGGGTTAACAATTAGAAAATTGAGGAATTATGACTTATTTCACTCTTGGAATATCCTTTTAGGTTAGTTTAATATTTTTCCATTTTTATATTTTAGTCTCTTTTTTAGCTTACATGGGAATTATTGATGAATAGTGATAAAATGAATTTTAGGATTATGAAATAGCAAAATGTTTCAAGATAGAGGAAACATAAGATCACTAAATTCCTGCCTTATCATATACCTTAGATTTATAAGAGTCCAGTAGATTCATATGGTACTTCAGATAGAATGGGTGTTAGTCTGTTTAAAATAATAAACTTTTATTTTTTGAAATTCTCTAAGACTAACATAATGAAATATTAATCCTCACCAACAGAACTCTTCAAAGAAGAAACTCAAGAAGTGAAAATTGGATACAATGGACTCTAATTATATATTGATAAGCCTATTCTTATCAAGCTCTCTACTCCTCACAGATACAAGGAAATAATCTTTTCCAAGTCATTAGTAACTTGAATCTTGACCAAATGTATAGTCCATTTTGCATTCTCATTGTAATGTAGTTGTTCAGGTTTCTACATTGCTGACTTCATCTTCCCTCTTGAAATGCTATTCTGAATGATTTTTGTAACATCACTCTCACCTGCTATTCCTTTTTAATCTCTTATTCTTAATCATCCCATCTGAACAGTGGAGAATCTGCAGTCTCTGTCCTTAGTGTTTCTCTTCATCTATTCTCTTTTAGCAGGTGATCTCATCTAATCCCATCTGTAGGTTAGATACACCATATTTCATCCACAATACAGTAAAAGGATCATTCACCACAATTCGGGCACTTATTCTGGGAATGCAAGGATAGTTTAATGTCTGCAAATCACTGTGATATATATCACATCAACAAAATGAAAGATAAAAACCATATTATCTCAGTAGATGAAAAAAAAAGCATTTGGCAAAACTCAACATCTATTCATGAGAAAAACTCTCAGAGTGCGTTTAGAGGGAACATACCTTAATGTAATAAAGGCTATATATGACAAACCCACAGCCAACATCATAGCAGTGAAGAGCTGAAAGCTTTTCCTCTAACACTGGGAACAAGACAAGATGTCTCCTCTTGCCACTTTTATTCATGGTACGGGAGGTCCTAGCCACAGTAATCGTATGAGAAAAAGAAAGAAAAGGTGTAGAGACTCCATATTTCATATGGGTCACACTAAACTATTACATAACCCTCCTCCAAACTGACAGTCTCCATTGCCATGTCTTCCCTTTCTCAGCAAATAGCAGTGGGATTTACATGTTGCTTGCTACAGACACTTATGAATGATCCTTGATTATTCAATAGTAACCTTAGGCATCTCAGTATTCAAAACATATTTAAGATAGGGTAACTTTTTACCATCTTCTGTATAATAATGCTAGTCTCAGCAATAATTGTTAGTCACCTGAACCACTGTACCCATCTTCTAAATGCTCTCCAATCTTGCTGTCCTGCAACTTAGTTTCCAATTAGCAGCCAGAGACAGTTCTTTTTTTTTTTTTTTGTCTTCTTTTGTTTTTAAGTAGGTGTCATGCCCACTGTGAGGCTTGAACTCTCATGAACTCTCATGAGATTGAGCCAGCCAGGAGCCCCCAGAGAGAGTTTTACAAAGACACTGTTATATTACATTACTCTCCTTCTTAAAACAGTTGAAGGGTTTCCCATTGCAGCCAGAATAAAATCAAACTTTATATGATCTAGCTCCTCCCTGCACCTCTTCTCTTCACTTTTCCCATTGTTGTATTATCCAGGCACACTGACCTTCTCTCTGTTTCTCAAACACTTTGGAGAAAATTTTAATTGTCTTTCTTCCTAATACATTAAAGGAAGAATACCACAAGAAGCCATCTCTATTTGGACCCTCCCATTTTACCAGAATAGTGAAAGTTCTGTATTATAGGACTATAGTCAAAGCATCCTCACACCTGATGAATCTATTGCATTATTCCTCCTTCTTCTTGGAGAGAAAAAGGAATTTGTGAGTGGTGTGGCCAGTTTTGGATTATGTACTAATTATCTGTGTTATAAATTAAAACATATATCATGGTACATATAGAGTCAGAACTCAGTAGAAGGCACGTATCATTCATTGTTGGTTATGAGAACCAGGGGCCTACTTGTGTAAGAAGTCTTACCAGTAGGGAAAAATAAAACTTGTATCTACCTCAGTGTTTAGAAAACTTGTTTTTTACTGTGACATATAGTAAGACATGTATTTTACCTTATAGCCTATTCATTCATTAGTCTGTAACTTTTCATGTCAAGTACTAAAGTGTTAAATCTGGAACATGAAGGCTAAGACTAATAATAATAACATAATAATAATAGCTAGTATTAATTGAGTGCTTTTTATCCCCAACATCTAGTGTGGAATTATCTCTAGTGAGGTTGAGTTACTATTGAACTGTGGAATATAACTTTTGTGGGATTAGCTCTACTCACATACTGGATTGTCTTGCATTTACTAATTTTTCTATAAACGATGCTTGAAGTAGTCTAGTGGGGAAAAGCTGAAATACTGACTGAAATAGTTTAACAGTGAAGCTTATTCTAGATGAAGTAAGGAACCAATTTTAATGACTCCTTTGTGGCCAGTGTAACTTTTCTGTCTCATACAGGGTTTGGAGATATTTTATTATTTTTTTTTTTGTCTTTATTATGGTCTAAGAGAATGGATTAGTTTTCAATAATTGCTGTATCTCTTCTTCATATTTAAATGTTTTTTCTCCTTTCTCTTATGGTCACAGTGTTTCCCGTAAAGCTTGTCTTTTGAGAGCACAGAATGAAAGCAGCCTTATGGAGGGAGTTAGTTTTATTTTCTGGCAGTCTAGAATGAAAGTTCCTTGTAGAATAGTGTTCCTGTGTTCAAAGTGGCTTCAGTAAGGTCCCTGAAAGTAGAGGGTGAGCTTCCAGGGCTGAGGTCCACGTTAACCAGGTCTCCCAGGTGGAGGGATGCCATTTTACATGAATGATGATAAAGAAAAATGGTTTTCAATGAGGAAAGCCTAGAGGAAGCCAGGTGGAGCTGAGGAAACCGAGCTCACATGGAGAAAAAGGAGACAGGAAGCTTGTGGATGCTTGGCCAAGATGGGAATTTGGAGAAGTAAGTAGAGAGTTTTTGAGTTATTTTCAGTGAAGATTGTTGTTCATCTCCCTGTCAAGATACATAACAATTTTCACATTGCTCCGTGGTGTTTTTATGTGAGTTTGTTCTTTCAGGGAAGCTGTAAGAGGAAGAGGACATAGCCAACACCTGGTGTCCAGAGCAGTCCTAGTACAGTTGATCCTTGAACAAGGCGGTTTGAACTGTGTGGTCTACCTAACTGCAGATTTTTTTTTTTTTTTGACATTAATGATTTTTTTTTTTCTGAAATTTATTGACAAATTGGTTTCCATATAACACCCGGTGCTCATCCCAAAAGGTGCCCTCCTCAATACCCATCACCCACCCTCTCCTCCCTCCCACCCCCCATCAACCCTCAGTTTGTTCTCAGTTTTTAACAGTCTCTTATGCTTTGGCTCTCTCCCATTCTAACCTCTTTTTTTTTTTTTCCTTCCCCTCCCCCATGGGTTCCTGTTAAGTTTCTCAGGATCCACATAAGAGTGAAACCATATGGTATCTGTCTTTCTCTGTATGGCTTATTTCACTTAGCATCACACTCTCCAGTTCCATCCACGTTGCTACAAAAGGCCATATTTCATTTTTTCTCATTGCCACGTAATATTCCATTGTGTATATAAACCACAATTTCTTTATCCATTCATCAGTTGATGGACATTTAGGCTCTTTCCATAATTTGGCTATTGTTGAGAGTGCTGCTATGAACATTGGGGTACAAGTGGCCCTATGCATCAGTGCTCCTGTATCCCTTGGATAAATTCCTAGCAGTGCTATTGCTGGGTCATAGGGTAGGTCTATTTTTAATTTTCTGAGGAACCTCCACACTGCTTTCCAGAGCGGCTGCACCAATTTGCATTCCCACCAACAGTGCAAGAGGGTTCCCGTTTCTCCACATCCTCTCCAGCATCTATAGTCTCCTGATTTGTTCATTTTGGCCACTCTGACTGGCGTGAGGTGATACCTGAGTGTGGTTTTGATTTGTATTTCCCTGATAAGGAGCGACGCTGAACATCTTTTCATGTGCCTGTTGGCCATCCGGATGTCTTCTTTAGAGAAGTGTCTATTCATGTTTTCTGCCCATTTCTTCACTGGGTTATTTGTTTTTTGGGTGTGGAGTTTGGTGAGCTCTTTATAGATTTTGGATACTAGCCCTTTGTCCGATATGTCATTTGCGAATATCTTTTCCCATTCCGTTGGTTGCCTTTTAGTTTTGTTGGTTGTTTCCTTTGCTGTGCAGAAGCTTTTTATCTTCATAAGGTCCCAGTAATTCACTTTTGCTTTTAATTCCCTTGCCTTTGGGGATGTGTCGAGTAAGAGATTGCTACGGCTGAGGTCAGAGAGGTCTTTTCCTGCTTTCTCCTCTAAGGTTTTGATGGTTTCCTGTCTCACATTTAGGTCCTTTATCCATTTTGAGTTTATTTTTGTGAATGGTGTGAGAAAGTGGTCTAGTTTCAACCTTCTGCATGTTGCTGTCCAGTTCTCCCAGCACCATTTGTTAAAGAGGCTGTCTCTTTTCCATTGGATGTTCTTTCCTGCTTTGTCAAAGATGAGTTGGCCATACGTTTGTGGGTCTAGTTCTGGGGTTTCTATTCTATTCCATTGGTCTATGTGTCTGTTTTGGTGCCAATACCATGCTGTCTTGATGATGACAGCTTTGTAGTAGAGGCTAAAGTCTGGGATTGTGATGCCTCCTGCTTTGGTCTTCTTCTTCAAAATTCCTTTGGCTATTCGGGGCCTTTTGTGGTTCCATATGAATTTTAGGATTGCTTGTTCTAGTTTCGAGAAGAATGCTGGTGCAATTTTGATTGGGATTGCATTGAATGTGTAGATAGCTTTGGGTAGTATTGACATTTTGACAATATTTATTTTTCCAATCCATGAGCAGGGAATGTCTTTCCATTTCTTTAAATCTTCTTCAATTTCCTTCATAAGCTTTCTATAGTTTTCAGCATACAGATCCTTTACATCTTTGGTTAGATTTATTCCTAGGTATTTTATGCTTCTTGGTGCAATTGTGAATGGGATCAGTTTCTTTATTTGTCTTTCTGTGGCTTCATTGTTAGTGTATAAGAATGCAACTGATTTCTGTACATTGATTTTGTATCCTGCAACTTTGCTGAATTCCTGTATCAGTTCTAGCAGACTTTTGGTGGAGTCTGTCGGATTTTCCATGTATAATATCATGTCATCTGCAAAAAGCGAAAGCTTGACTTCATCTTTGCCAATTTTGATGCCTTTGATTTCCTTTTGTTGTCTGATTGCTGATGCTAGAACTTCCAGCACTTCCACTATGTTAAACAGCAGCGGTGAGAGTGGGCTCCCTGTCGTGTTCCTGATCTCAGGGGAAAAGCTCTCAGTTTTTCCCCGTTGAGGATGATGTTAGCTGTGGGCTTTTCATAAATGGCTTTTATGATCTTTAAGTATGTTCCTTCTATCCCGACTTTCTCAAGGGTTTTTATTAAGAAAGGGTGCTGGATTTTGTCGAAGGCCTTTTCTGCATCGATTGACAGGATCATATGGTTCTTCTCTCTTTTTTTGTTAATGTGATGTATCACGTTGATTGATTTGCGAATGTTGAACCAGCCCTGCATCCCAGGAATGAATCCCACTTGATCATGGTGAATAATTCTTTTTATATGCTGTTGAATTCGATTTGCTAGTATCTTATTGAGAATTTTTGCATCCATATTCATCAGGGATATTGGCCTGT
This sequence comes from Prionailurus viverrinus, assembly GCF_022837055.1. NCBI lineage: Eukaryota > Metazoa > Chordata > Mammalia > Carnivora > Felidae > Prionailurus > Prionailurus viverrinus. The sequence goes on along the minus strand of NC_062575.1, from coordinate 12,514,746 downwards.
AGTTCTCTTTTTTTACTGGGTCTCTGTCTGGTTTAGGAATCAAAGTAATACTGGCTTCATAGAATGAGTCTGGGAGTTTTCCTTCCCTTTCTATTTCTTGGAATAGCTTGAGAAGGATAGGTATTATCTCTGCTTTAAACGTCTGGTAGAACTCCCCTGGGAAGCCATCTGGTCCTGGACTCTTATTTGTTGGGAGATTTTTGATAACCGATTCAATTTCTTCGCTGGTTATGGGTCTGTTCAAGCTTTCTATTTCCTCCTGATTGAGTTTTGGAAGAGTGTGGGTGTTCAAGAATTTGTCCATTTCTTCCAGGTTGTCCAATTTGTTGGCATATAAGTTTTCATAGTATTCCCTGATAATTGTTTGTATCTCTGAGGGATTGGTTGTAATCATTCCATTTTCATTCATGATTTTATCTATTTGGGTCATCTCCCTTTTCTTTTTGAGAAGCCTGGCTAGAGGTTTGTCAATTTTGTTTATTTTTTCAAAAAACCAACGCTTGGTTTCGTTGATCTGCTCTACAGTTTTTTTAGTTTCTATATTGTTTATTTCTGCTCTGATCTTTATTATTTCTCTTCTTCTGCTGGGCTTAGGCTGCCTTTGCTGTTCTGCTTCTAGTTCCTTTAGGTGTGCTGTTAGATTTTGTATTTGGGATTTTTCTTGTTTCTTGAGATAGGCCTGGATTGCAATGTATTTTCCTCTCAGGACTGCCTTTGGTGCGTCCCAAAGCGTTTGGATGGTTGTATTTTCATTTTCGTTTGTTTCCATATATTTTTTAATTTCTTCTCTAATTGCCTGGTTGACCCACTCATTCGTTAGTAGGGTGTTCTTTAACCTCCATGCTTTTGGAGGTTTTCCAGACTTTTTTCTGTGGCTGATTTCAAGCTTCATAGCATTGTGGTCTGAAAGTAAGCATGGTATAATTTCAATTCTTGTAAACTTATGAAGGGCTGTTTTGTGACCCAGTATATGATCTATCTTGGAGAACGTTCCATGTGCACTCGAGAAGAAAGTATATTCTGTTGCTTTGGGATGCAGAGTTCTAAATATATCTGTCAAGTCCATCTGATCCAATGTCTCATTCAGGGCCCTTGTTTCTTTATTGACCGTGTGTCTAGATGATCTATCTATCCATTTCTGTAAGTGGGGTGTTAAAGTCCCCTGCAATGACCACATTCTTATCAATAAGGTTGCTTATGTTTATGAGTAATTGTTTTATATATTTGGGGGCTCCGGTATTCGGCGCATAGACATTTATAATTGTTAGCTCTTCCTGATGGACAGACCCTGTAACTATTATATAATGTCCTTCTTCATCTCTTGTTACAGCCTTTAATTTAAAGTCTAGTTTGTCTGATATAAGTATGGCTACTCCAGCTTTCTTTTGGCTTCCAGTCGCATGATAAATAGTTCTCCATCCCCTCACTCTCAATCTAAAGGTGTCCTCCGGTCTAAAATGAGTCTCTTGTAGACAGCAAATAGATGGGTCTTGTTTTCTTATCCATTCTGATACCCTATGTCTTTTGGTTGGCGCATTTAATCCATTTACATTCAGTGTTATTATAGAAAGATACGGGTTTAGAGTCATTGTGATGTCTGTATGTTTTATGCTTGTAGTGATGTCTCTGGGACTTTGTCTCACAGGGTCCCCCTTAGGATCTCTTGTAGGGCTGGTTTAGTGGTGACAAATTCCTTCAGTTTTTGTTTGTTTGGGAAGACCTTTATCTCTCCTTCTATTCTAAATGACAGACTTGCTGGATAAAGGATTCTTGGCTGCATATTTTTTCTGTCTAGCACCCTGAAAATCTCGTGCCAATTCTTTCTGGCCTGCCAAGTTTCAAAAGAGAGATCAGTCACTAGTCTTATAGGTCTCCCTTTATATGTGAGGGCACGTTTACCCCTTGCTGCTTTCAGAATTTTCTCTTTATCCTTGTATTTTGCCAGTTTCACTATGATATGTCGTGCAGAAGATCGATTCAAGTTACGTCTGAAGGGAGTTCTCTGTGCCTCTTGGATTTCAATGCCTTTTTCCTTCCCCAGTTCAGGGAAGTTCTCAGCTATTATTTCTTCCAGTACCCCTTCAGCACCTTTCCCTCTCTCTTCCTCCTCTGGGATACCAATTATGCGTATATTATTTCTTTTTAGTGTATCACTTAATTCTCTAATTTTCCCCTCATACTCCTGGATTTCTTTATCTCTCTTTTTCTCAGCTTCCTCTTTTTCCATAACTTTATCTTCTAGTTCACCTATTCTCTCCTCTGCCTCTTCAAGCCGAGCTGTGGTGGTTTCCATTTTGTTATGCATTTCGTTTAAAGCGTTTTTCAGCTCCTCGTGACTGTTCCTTAGTCCCTTGATCTCTGTAGCAAGAGATTCTCTGCTGTCCTGTATACTGTTTTCAAGCCCAGCGATTAATTTTATGACTATTATTCTAAATTCACTTTCTGTTATATTATTTAAATCCTTTTTGATCAGCTCATTAGCTGTTGTTATTTCCTGGAGATTCTTCTGAGGGGAGTTCTTCCTCTTGGTCATTTTGGATAGTCCCTGGCGTGGTGAGGACCTGCAGGGCACTTCCCCTGTGCTGTGGTGTATAACTGGAGTTGGTGGGCGGGGCCGCAGTCAGACCTGATGTCTGCCCCCAGCCCACCGCTGGGGCCACAGTCAGACTGGTGTGTGCCTTCTCTTCCCCTCTCCTAGGGGCGGGATTCACTGTGAGGTGGTGTGGCTCGTCTGGGCTACTTGCACCCTGCAAGGCTTGTGATGCTGGGGATCTGGCGTATTAGCTGGGGTGGGTAGGCAAGGTGCTTGGGGGCAGGAGGGGCAGGCTTAGATCGCCTTTCCTTAGGTGATCCACTTCAGGAGGGGCCCTGTGGCAGCGGGAGGGAGTCAGATCCGCTGCTGGAGGTTTGGCTCCGCCGAAGCGCAGAGTTGGGTGTTTGCGCGGAGCGAGCAAGTTCCCTGGCAGGAACCGGTTCTCTTTGGGATTTCGGCTGGGGGATGGGCGGGGGAAATGACGCTGGCGAGCACCTTTGTTCCCCACCAAACTGAGCTCTGTTGTCAGGGGGCTCAGCAGCTCTCCCTCCCTTTGTCCTCCAGCCTTCCCGCTTTCCGAGCAGAGCTGTTAATTTATGACCTCCCAGACGCTAAGTCGCGCTTGCTGTCGGAACACAGTCCGCCCGGCCCCTCCGCTTTTGCAAGCCAGACTCGGGGGCTCTGCTTGGCCGGCGAGCCGCCCCTCCGCCCCGGCTCCCTCCCGCCAGTCCGTGGAGCGCGCACCGCCTCGCCGCCCTTCCTACCCTCTTCCGTGGGCCTCTCGTCTGCGTTTGGCTCTGGCGACTCTGTTCTGCTAATCCTCTGGCGGTTTTCTGGGTTATTTAGGCAGGTGTAGATGGAATCTAAGTGATCAGCAGGACGTGCGATGAGCCCAGCGTCCTCCTAAGCCGCCATCTTGCCGCAACTCCCCAGATTTTTTTGATTAATAGTCCAGTACTATAAATGTATTTTCTCTCCCTTATGATTTTCTTAATAACATTTTTTCCTCTAGCTTACCTTACTGTAAGAATATGGTAAAATGTATATTAAATACTTTGGAGATACTAATAAAGGTCTATTTCCTTCCCACTGGTCCATCATTCCAGAGATACCTACTGGGCTCTGTGAGGAAGAATTTGTTAACTCTCCAAAAATGTCCTTTCAGACTCTCAGGGCTCAAATGTAGTGTAAAATAGTATTTTTCCTTCTGCTCCTACTTACTGACTTGAAAGGGCCAACTGGTGCCATAATATGTATTTGTTGCTTGTCTATACAACCATGCCTCTGTTTTCTAGTAGAACTCGACCTTTTTCTCTGGGTGTCTACACTGGCCCCCTGTTGATTATCTATTTCTTTAGAAGCTGATCTCATCCTCTGTTCCATTCCTTACACACATAGCTTGATAAAGGAATGAAAGTATAGCCCAAGGCAATCTAATCACAATGAATCTTACTTTTTAAAAACTATTTTTATTTGTAGTTTTTTCTTTTTTACCGTAACAGACAGTGTTGCAATAAGCACAGTTACACATTTATTTTAGATACAAGTGTTATTACAGTAGGACAGAGTCCCAAAGTAGTCACATCTTCTTTATCCATTCATCTATCCAGTCGATAGACATTTGGGCTCTTGCCATAATTTAGCTATTGCTGATAATGCTGCTATAAGTGCATGTGCCCCTTCAAATCAGCATTTTTGTGTTCTTTGGATAAATACCTAGTAGTGCAATTGCTGGGTCATAGGGTAGTTCTATTTTTATTTTTTTGAGGAACCTCCATAGTGTTCTCCAGAATGGCTGTACCAGTTTGCATTCCCACCAGCAGTGCAAAAGTGTTCCCCTTTCTTCACATCCTTGCCAACATCTGTTGTTTCCTGAGTTGTTAATTTTAGCCATTCTGACAGGTATGAGATGGTATCTCAGGGAAATTGGTACGTATTTCCCTGATGCTGAGTGATATTGAGCATCTTTTCATGTGTCTCTTAGCTATCTGGATGTCTTCTTTGGAAAAGTGTCATGTCTTTTGCCCATTTCTTCACTGGATCACTTGTTTTTGGTGTTGAATTTGATAACTTATTTATAGATTTTGGATACTAATCCTTTATCTGATATGTCATTTGCAAATATCTTCTCCCATTCCGTTAGTTGCCTTTTGGTTTTAGTGATTGTTTCCTTTGCTGTGTAGAAGCCTTTTATATTGATGAGGTCCCAGTAGCTCATTTTTGCTTTTGTTTCCCATGCTTCCTGAGATATGTCTAGTAAGAAGTTGCTGCAAATAAGGTCAAAGATGTTGTTGCCTGTTTTCTCCTCTAGGATTTTGATGGTTTCATGTCTTACATTTAGGTCTTTTATCCATTTTGAACTTACTTTTGTATATGGTATAAGAGGGTAGTCCAGGTTCATTCTTCTGCATGTTGCTGTCCAGTTTTCCCAGCACCATTTACTGAAGAGACTGTCTTTTTTCCATTGGATATTCTTTCCTGCTTTGTCAAAGATTAGTTGGCCATACGTTTGTGGGTCCATTTCTGGGTTCTCTGTTCTGTTCCATTGATCTCTGTGTCTGTTTTTGTGCCAGTACCATCTGTCTTGATTATAGCTTCGTAATATAGCTTGATGTTTGGAATTGTGATGCCTCCAACACTGGTTTTCCTTTTCAACAGTACTTTGGTATTTGGGGTCTTTTCTGGTACCATACAAATTTTAGCATTGTTTGTTCTAGCTCTGTGAAGAATGCTGGTATTATTTTTATAAGGATTGCTTTGGGTGGTATAAATATTTTAACAATATTTGTTCTTCTGATCCATTAGCGTGGAATCTTATTCCATTTCTTCATGTTCTTCAATTTCTTTCATAAGCTTTCTATAGTTTCCAGTGTACAGATCTTTTACCTCTTTGGTTAGGTTTATTCATAGGTACTTTACAGTTTTTGGTGCAATTGTAAATGAGATCAATTCCTTAATTTCTCTTTCTGCTGATTCATTATTGGTATATAGAAATGCAACCAATTTCCGGGGTGTCTGGGTGCCTCAGTTGGTTAAATGACTTCAGCTCAGGTCATGATCTCATGGTTCATGGGTTCGAGCCCCATGTCGGGCTCTGTGCAGACAGCTCAGAGCCTGGAACCTACTTCAGATTCTGAGTCTCCCTCTCTCTGCCCCTTCTCCAGCTCATACTCTGTCTCTGTCACTCTCAAAAATAAATAAACATTAAAAAAAAAGAAATGCAACCAAGTTCTGTACATTGATTTTATATCCTGTGACTTTGCTGAATTCATGGATCAACTCTAGCAGTTTTTTGGTGCAGTCTTTTGGGTTTTCCATGTAGAGTTATCATGTCGTCTGTGAAGAGTGAAAGTTTGACTTCTTCCTTGCTGATTTGGATGCTTTTTATTTCTTGTTGTCATATGATTGCTGAGGCTAGGACTTCCATCACTATGTTCAAGAAGAGCAGTGAGAGTGGACAGCACTGTTGTGTTCCTGACCTTAGGGGGAAAGCTCACTGTTTCTCTCCATTGAGGATGATATTAGCAGTGAGTCTTTTGTATATGGCCTTTATGATGTTGAGATATTTTCCATCTATCCCTATTTTCTTGGGGGTTTTTTTATCAAGAAAAGATGCTGTATTCTTTCAAATGCTTTTTCTGCATCTGTTGAAAGGATTGTGTGGCTCTTGTCCTTTCTTTTATTAATCTGATGTATCACATTGATTTGTGAATATTGAGCCATGCCTGTAGCCCAGGAATAGATCCCACTTGATCATAGTGAATAATTCTCTTAATGTACTGCTGGATTTAGTTAGCTAGTATCTTGCTGAGAATTTTTGCAACCATGTTCATCAGAGAAATTGGTCTGTAGTTCTCCTTCTTAGTGGTCTTTGGGTTTGGAATCAAGGTAATGTTGAGTTCATAGAATGAGTTCAGAAGTTTTCTGTTCATTTCTATTTTTTGTAACAGCTTTAAAAGAATAGGTATTAACTCTTCTTTAAATGTTTGGTAGAATTCCTCTGGAAAGCCATTTGGCCCTGGACTCCTGTTGTTTTTTTGTTTTGTTTTCGGGGAGAGGGGGGTGGCGAGATGTTTGATTACTGAATGAATTTCTTTGCTGGTTGTGGGTCTGTTCAAATATTCTGTTTCTTCCTTTTTCAGTTTTGGTAGTTTTTATGTTTCTAGGAATTTGTCCATTTCTTCTAGATTGTCCAATTTGTTGGCATATAAATTGCTGGTAATATTCTCTTATTGTTTGTTTTTCTGCAGTGTTGGTTGTGATCTCTCACCTTTCACTTGTGATTTTATTTATTTGGCTTTTTCTTTTTGATCAGTAGGGCTAGGGGGTTATCAATTTTGTTAATTCTTTCAAAGAACCAGCTCCTGGTTTTGTTGATCCATTTCATTTTTTTAAAAATTTTGTTATTGATTTCTGCTCTAATCTTTGAGAATTTTTTAAAAATTTATTTATTTTTGAGAGAGAGTGAGAGTGTGAGTGAGCAGGGGAGTGGCAGAGAGGAGGGCAAGAGAATCCCAGTAGGGTCCACACCATCAGTGCAGAGTCTGAGGCAGGGCTCAAGGTCACAAACTGTGAGGTCATGGCCTGAGCCAAAATCAAGAGTCAGACACTTAACTTACTGAGCCACCCAGGCACCCTGATTACTGCTCTAATCTGTATTCTTTCTTTTCTTTTGCTGTCTTGTGATTTATTTACTGTTCTTTTTACAGCTCCTTTAGATGTAACATTAGGTTGTGTATTTGAGACGTTTCTTCCTTCTTTAGGAGAGCTTGTATTGCTTTATATTTCCCTCTTATGACCACTTGTGCTGCGTCCCTGAGGTTTTGTACCGTCAGGTTTTTATTTTCATTGGCTTCCACGTACTTTTTAATTTCCTCTTTAATTTTTTGGTTAACCCATTCATTCTTTAGTAGGATGCTCTTTATCTCCAAGTATTTGTGTCTTTCCAATTTTTTTTCTTGTGGTTAGATCAAGTTTCATAGTGTTGTGCTCTGAAAGTATGCATGATATGATCTCATTCCTTTTGTACTTGTTGAGGGCTTATTTGTAACCCAGTATGTAGTGGCAGGATATATTCAATGTGATGAATCAGAAAAATATGCTGTGAATAATTCTCTATCCAGCAAGGTTTTAATTCAAAATAGAAGGAAAGATAAAGAGTTTCCAGAAAAACAAAAACTAAAGGAGTTTGTGACCACTAAGCCAGCCCTATAAGAAATTTTAAGGGGCATTCTTTGAGTGGAGAAAAAAATAAAACAAGACCAAAAGCCAACAAAGACTAGAAAGGACCAGAGAACATCACCAGAAACACCAACTGTACAAACTATACAATGGCACTAAATTCATATCTTTCAATTCTAAATGTAATTAGACTAAATGCTCCAGTCACAACACACTGGGTATCAGAATGGATAAAAGATCAAGACTATCTATATGCTGCCTGCAAGAGACTCATTTTAGTCCTAAAGACACCTGCAGATTGAAAGTTAGGGACTGGAGAACTGTCTATCATGCTAATGGACATCATACTTATATCAGACAAACTAGATATTAAAACAAGACTGTAAGAAGAGATGAAGAAGGACATTATATCATAATTAAAGGATCTTTCCTCCCAGAACATCTAACAATTATAAATATTGATGCCCCAAACTTGAAAGCACCAAAATATATACATCAATTAATAACAAATAAGAAGAAACTCATTGATAATAATACCATAATAGTAGAGGACTTTAACTCCCCAGTTACAGCAATGGACAAATCATTTAAGCAGGAAATCAATAAGGAAACAATAGCTTTGAATGGCACATGGACCAGATGGAATTAACACATGTATTTAGAACATTTTATCCTAAAGCAGTAGAATATACATTCTTCTCAAGTGTACATGGAACATTTTCTGGAGTAGATAACATTTTAAATTTTAATACACAATTTCCAGATTACTTTCCCCGGGAAGCAGCTCATACTCTATGAACAAAGTCTGAAGATGGCTTATCCTCATTAGCTATGAGTGTTATTTCCTTTTAAGTTTTGTGCTAATCTAATAGGTAAAAAATAGTTATGATTTTTCTTTTTATTTATAATCATTATTTCTTTTTTTAAATGTTTGTTTATTTTTGAGAGAGAGAGAGAGAGGGACAGAGACAAAGACAGACAGTGGGGGATGAGGGGCAGAGAGAGAGGGAGACCAAAGCAGATTCCAAAGCAGCCTCCAGGTTCGGAGCTGTCATCACAGAGCCCAACGTGGGGCTGGAACCCACAGACTGCGAGATGACCTGAGCCAAAGTCATACGCTCAACTGAATGAGCCACCCAGGCACCCCATACAATCATTATTTCTTTAAAAATTGTAGTAAGAACACTTAACTTGAGATCTACCTGCTTAACAAAAATTTTAAGTGCACAATACAGTATTGTTAAGTATAGATGCAGTGTTTTATAGCAGCAGGTTTCCAGAACTTATTCATATTACATAATTGGTATGCTATCACTTAGCATGATAGCCTCCAGGTTCATCTGTATTTGTCACATATGGCAGGATGTCCTTTTTTTTTTCTTTTTTAAAGACTGAATCTATTATTGTTTTTGATGTTGTTCATAAGAGAATAAGATCCCTTGAATAAATGTTGTGAACTTTGAAAGTAATACTTTCAGTAACTTTCCTACTTTTCCTTTCTTTTTATGTTTTAAATTAAATCAATGTCTTCAGTTTAATGCAAAACCACATTTTAAACCTACAACTTAAAACTGTTTTGGTGATTTGGTTGCTTTTATCATACTCCAAAACCAAAGTATACTGGAATATTTTAATTCAAGGTACACTTCTCAATTATGATGCAACTTGATATTTTGTAGGATAATTATAATTCAAATATTCCATTCAATGCAATATATACAATAATGTAATTTATTGCTGTTATTTTTTTGAGACTTATTTTTTAAAAATTCACATAATAAAAGGAAATCTGTATGCAGAAAATGTACCTAGAAGGTTTTTATAACCATATTTTTATCATTTTGAATTTATAAGAAAGATCCTTAGGTAGTGACCTTTTTAACAAGAAGGTCCTCATTACTGCTTCATTTTGAAATGTTTAATATAGACATCTTTCCATATCTTGGTCTATTGCAATAGATAATAACATCTTTCAAATGGTAGGAATCAGAGAATAAAGTTTTTCTTTAGTTGTCTTCTTGGACTTGATGAAAGATCAGAAAAGAATGCACCTATAGGTCATTTTGGGGCAAAATTTTGAAACTAATGACCAGCCTGTTTTTCTGTGTGTGTGCAGTTTATATCTATTTGTACTATAAATGAGAATCATAGATTCTTGAAAAAAAAAAACCATTATGCACTTAGCTGTATTCATATATTGCATTTTTTTGGATTGTATGAAGTCACATAAACATTCCTGTAATTAAAAAAAATTGCTATAGAACATAAAAACATGCCAAATAATGTAAAGAAATGCCATTTTTGCTGGATGGAAGACTCAATATTTAAAAAATATATTATGTCTCTAATAAGTTAATGTGTAATATCAGTGTGGTCCCAATAAAACATCTAATAGATTTTAAAATAGAATTTGGCAGGCTGTTTCTTTATGAGCACAGCCATTGGTAAAGTTGTTTCTATTAAGATATATAGTCCAACAGAAACTGAAAAAACAGTGCAGTAGAGTTAAGTATCAGTGACAACAGGGAAGAAATATCTTTTATTATGTTAACAGATAAAGGAGTAACATCTATGATTCCTAAAAGGAAACATTTCCAATATTTAAGAAGAATATTAACCCAATAAAAATGGACAAAGATAGGAAAAGGAAATTCATAGAAGTTGAAACACTGAAGTTCATATATAGATTTCAGCAGTTATATATTTTATCATAAAAACTAATTGAAAAAATTTAACCACTAAATAGATAAATTTCCCACCATGAGAATTAAAAAAATAATGCTAATGTCAAGTGTGATTAAAGGTGTATATCAAATATTTAGCATTCTGGTGGAGTTATTAATTGGTATAGACACTATGGGGAGAAATTTGGTATCACTAAATTTTAAATGTGCATCCTTTATGGCATTGTCATTCTTCTTTATGATATAAATTAAATTAAGTAAATTTCACAGTAGGGCATGAGAGCAGTAGGGGTTGAGAAAGCACCTCAGGTCCAACTACATTATTATGACTAGGAAGGGTTATAAAACATGACATTCAGTCACAGACTGGTTTGCAAGATATATTATATGAAAAAAGCAAGTTGAAAATACATACAACATATTCTATTAAAATACAAAAATCGGGGCGCCTGGGTGGCGCAGTCGGTTAAGCGTCCGACTTCAGCCAGGTCACGATCTCGCAGTCTGAGAGTTCGAGCCCCGCGTCAGGCTCTGGGCTGATGGCTCAGAGCCTGGAGCCTGTTTCCGATTCTGTGTCTCCCTCTCTCTCTGCCCCTCCCCCATTCATGCTCTGTCTCTCTCTGTCCCAAAAATAAATAAACGTTGAAAAAAAATATTAAAAAAAATACAAAAATAAATTCTTTATCAGAATAGGATGTGTATTCATCAATGGTACAGGGTGTCTTGTAGAACATATCACAGGAATTATGGTAATTATGGAGGCAGAGGAGATGGAGACAGAATCAGTTTACATACCCTTTTTCTTTTTTTTCTTTCTCTTTTTCTTTTCTTCCTTTCCCTTCCCTCCCCTCCCCTCCCCTCCCCTCCCCTTGTTTTCTTTGAGAGAGTGAGCACCCTTTGTTTTCTTTGAGAGAGTGAGCATGCGTGCAAGCAGAGAAGGGACAGAAAAATAGGGAGGGAGACAATCCCAAGCAGGCTCCATGCTCAGTGCGGAGCGCTAGGTGGGGCACAATCTCATAACCTTGATTTCACAGCCTGAGCCAAAATCAGAGGTCAGATGCTTTAATGACTGAGCCACCCAGGTGATCCTTAGTTTACTTATTTTAAATATTGTCATAGAAATTTATTAAGATATTACCTGTTATAATTAAGCATTTTTTATTTTTTTATTGAGCTATAGTTGACATACGTTGTATTAGTTTCAGGGGTACTACATAATGATCTGATATTTGTATATGTTGTGAAATGATCACCACTAAGCATTTATTGTTAATGGAATTCTACTGAAGTGTCTGGTTTAGAATCGGAAAGATACAGCCTTGAATAGGGCTTATCAGCTAGGGTATATGTTTTCAGGTAAATGTAAAAACGTGGTTTTGTTCCAGAGAAGCAGTTTGCCTAAGTAGAATGCCATTTGAAGTTTAGAAGACTGAACTGAAGATTTTTAAAGATAAAATTTCTAATTACAGACCTAACATACGTTAGGATAATTCTTGGCTCTCTATTAAATCAATAAGGAAATGCCCCTCCTTTGTGCTGCTATTATATTAAGAATTGATTTGCGAGAGAATTGGCAAGATGGCGGCTTAGGAGGACGCTGGGCTCACCGCACGTCCTGCTGATCACTTAGATTCCATCTACACCTGCCTAAACCCAGAAAACCGCCAGAGGATTAGCAGAACGGAGTCTCGGGAGCCAAACGCAGACGAGAGACCCACGGAAGAGGGTAGGAAGGGCGGCGAGGCTGTGCGCGCTCCACGGACTGGCGGGAGGGAGCCGGGGCGGAGGGGCGGCTTGCCGGCCAAGCAGAGCCCCCGAGTCTGGCTGGCAAAAGCGGAGGGGCCTGACGGACTGTGTTCCCACAACAAGCGCCACTTAGCATCTGGGAGGTCATAAGTTAACAGCTCTGCTCGGAAAGCGGGAAGGCTGGAGGACAAAGGGAGGGAGAGCTGCTGAGCCCCCTGACGACAGAGCTCAGTTTGGTGGGGAACAAAGGCGCTCACCAGTGCCATCTCCCCCGCCCATCCCCCAGCCAAAATCCCAAAGAGAACCGGTTCCTGCCAGGGAACTTGCTCGCTCCGCGCAAACACCCAACTCTGCGCTTCGGCGGAGCCAAACCTCCAGCAGCGGATCTGACTCCCTCCCGCTGCCACAGGGCCCCTCCTGAAGTGGATCACCTAAGGAGAAGCGATCTAAGCCTGCCCCTCCTGCCCCGTGCACCTTGCCTACCCACCCCAGCTAATACGCCAGATCCCCAGCATCACAAGCCTTGCAGGGTGCAAGTAGCCCAGACGAGCCACACCACCCCACAGTGAATCCCGCCCCTAGGAGAGGGGAAGAGAAGGCACACACCAGTCTGACTGTGGCCCCAGCGGTGGGCTGGGGGCAGACATCAGGTCTGACTGCGGCCCCGCCCACCAACTCCAGTTATACACCACAGCACAGGGGAAGTGCCCTGCAGGTCCTCACCACGCCAGGGACTATCCAAAATGACCAAGCGGAAGAATTCCCCTCAGAAGAATCTCCAGGAAATAACAACAGCTAATGAGCTGATCAAAAAGGATTTAAATAATATAACAGAAAGTGAATTTAGAATAATAGTCATAAAATTAATCGCTGGGCTTGAAAACAGTATACAGGACAGCAGAGAATCTCTTGCTACAGAGATCAAGGGACTAAGGAACAGTCACGAGGAGCTGAAAAACGCTTTAAACGAAATGCATAACAAAATGGAAACCACCACAGCTCGGCTTGAAGAGGCAGAAGAGAGAATAGGTGAACTAGAAGATAAAGGTATGGAAAAAGAGGAAGCTGAGAAAAAGAGATAAAAAAATCCAGGAGTATGAGGGGAAAATTAGAGAACTAAGTGATACACTAAAAAGAAATAATATACACATAATTGGTATCCCAGAGGAGGAAGAGAGAGGGAAAGGTGCTGAAGGGGTACTTGAAGAAATAATAGCTGAGAACTTCCCTGAACTGGGGAAGGAAAAAGGCATTGAAATCCAAGAGGCACAGAGAACTCCCTTCAGACGTAACTTGAATCGATCTTCTGCACGACATATCATAGTGAAACTGGCAAAATACAAGGATAAAGAGAAAATTCTGAAAGCAGCAAGGGGTAAACGTGCCCTCACATATAAAGGGAGACCTATAAGACTAGTGACTGATCTCTCTTTTGAAACTTGGCAGGCCAGAAAGATTTGGCATGAGATTTTCAGAGTGCTAGACAGAAAAAATATGCAGCCAAGAATCCTTTATCCAGCAAGTCTGTCATTTAGAATAGAAGGAGAGATAAAGGTCTTCCCAAACAAACAAAAACTGAAGGAATTTGTCACCACTAAACCAGCCCTACAAGAGATCCTAAGGGGGACCCTGTGAGACAAAGTCCCAGAGACATCACTACAAGCATAAAACATACAGACATCACAATGACTCTAAACCTGTATCTTTCTATAATAACACTGAATGTAAATGGATTAAATGCGCCAACCAAAAGACATAGGGTATCAGAATGGATGAAAAAACAAGACCCATCTATTTGCTGTCTACAAGAGACTCATTTTAGACCGGAGGACACCTTTAGATTGAGAGTGAGGGGATGGAGAACTATTTATCATGCGACTGGAAGCCAAAAGAAAGCTGGAGTAGCCATACTTATATCAGACAAACTAGACTTTAAATTAAAGGCTGTAACAAGAGATGAAGAAGGACATTATATAATAGTTACAGGGTCTATCCATCAGGAAGAGCTAACAATTATAAATGTCTATGCGCCGAATACCGGAGCCCCCAAATATATAAAACAATTACTCATAAACATAAGCAACCTTATTGATAAGAATGTGGTCATTGCAGGGGACTTTAACACACCACTTACAGAAATGGATAGATCATCTAGACACACGGTCAATAAAGAAAGAAGGGCCCTGAATGAGACATTGGATCAGATGGACTTGACAGATATATTTAGAACTCTGCATCCCAAAGCAACAGAATATACTTTCTTCTCGAGTGCACATGGAACGTTCTCCAAGATAGATCATATACTGGGTCACAAAACAGCCCTTCATAAGTTTACAAGAATTGAAATTATACCATGCTTACTTTCAGACCACAATGCTATGAAGCTTGAAATCAGCCACAGAAAAAAGTCTGGAAAACCTCCAAAAGCATGGAGGTTAAAGAACACCCTACTAACGAATGAGTGGGTCAACCAGGCAATTAGAGAAGAAATTAAAAAATATATGGAAACAAACGAAAATGAAAATACAACCATCCAAACGCTTTGGGACGCACCAAAGGCAGTCCTGAGAGGAAAATACATTGCAATCCAGGCCTATCTCAAGAAACAAGAAAAATCCCAAATACAAAATCTAACAGCACACCTAAAGGAACTAGAAGCAGAACAGCAAAGGCAGCCTAAGCCCAGCAGAAGAGAAATAATAAAGATCAGAGCAGAAATAAACAATATAGAAACTAAAAAAACTGTAGAGCAGATCAACGAAACCAAGCGTTGGTTTTTTGAAAAAATAAACAAAATTGACAAACCTCTAGCCAGGCTTCTCAAAAAGAAAAGGGAGATGACCCAAATAGATAAAATCATGAATGAAAATGGAATGATTACAACCAATCCCTCAGAGATACAAACAATTATCAGGGAATACTATGAAAACTTATATGCCAACAAATTGGACAACCTGGAAGAAATGGACAAATTCTTGAACACCCACACTCTTCCAAAACTCAATCAGGAGGAAATAGAAAGCTTGAACAGACCCATAACCAGCGAAGAAATTGAATCGGTTATCAAAAATCTCCCAACAAATAAGAGTCCAGGACCAGATGGCTTCCCAGGGGAGTTCTACCAGACGTTTAAAGCAGAGATAATACCTATCCTTCTCAAGCTATTCCAAGAAATAGAAAGGGAAGGAAAACTCCCAGACTCATTCTATGAAGCCAGTATTACTTTGATTCCTAAACCAGACAGAGACCCAGTAAAAAAAGAGAACTACAGGCCAATATCCCTGATGAATATGGATGCAAAAATTCTCAATAAGATACTAGCAAATCGAATTCAACAGCATATAAAAAGAATTATTCACCATGATCAAGTGGGATTCATTCCTGGGATGCAGGGCTGGTTCAACATTCGCAAATCAATCAACGTGATACATCACATTAACAAAAAAAGAGAGAAGAACCATATGATCCTGTCAATCGATGCAGAAAAGGCCTTTGACAAAATCCAGCACCCTTTCTTAATAAAAACCCTTGAGAAAGTCGGGATAGAAGGAACATACTTAAAGATCATAAAAGCCATTTATGAAAAGCCCACAGCTAACATCATCCTCAATGGGGAAAAACTGAGAGCTTTTTCCCTGAGATCAGGAACACGACAGGGAGCCCACTCTCACCGCTGCTGTTTAACATAGTGGAAGTGCTGGAAGTTCTAGCATCAGCAATCAGACAACAAAAGGAAATCAAAGGCATCAAAATTGGCAAAGATGAAGTCAAGCTTTCGCTTTTTGCAGATGACATGATATTATACATGGAAAATCCGATAGACTCCACCAAAAGTCTGCTAGAACTGATACAGGAATTCAGCAAAGTTGCAGGATACAAAATCAATGTACAGAAATCAGTTGCATTCTTATACACTAACAATGAAGCCACAGAAAGACAAATAAAGAAACTGATCCCATTCACAATTGCACCAAGAAGCATAAAATACCTAGGAATAAATCTAACCAAAGATGTAAAGGATCTGTATGCTGAAAACTATAGAAAGCTTATGAAGGAAATTGAAGAAGATTTAAAGAAATGGAAAGACATTCCCTGCTCATGGATTGGAAAAATAAATATTGTCAAAATGTCAATACTACCCAAAGCTATCTACACATTCAATGCAATCCCAATCAAAATTGCACCAGCATTCTTCTCGAAACTAGAACAAGCAATCCTAAAATTCATATGGAACCACAAAAGGCCCCGAATAGCCAAAGGAATTTTGAAGAAGAAGACCAAAGCAGGAGGCATCACAATCCCAGACTTTAGCCTCTACTACAAAGCTGTCATCATCAAGACAGCATGGTATTGGCACCAAAACAGACACATAGACCAATGGAATAGAATAGAAACCCCAGAACTAGACCCACAAACGTATGGCCAACTCATCTTTGACAAAGCAGGAAAGAACATCCAATGGAAAAGAGACAGCCTCTTTAACAAATGGTGCTGGGAGAACTGGACAGCAACATGCAGAAGGTTGAAACTAGACCACTTTCTCACACCATTCACAAAAATAAACTCAAAATGGATAAAGGACCTAAATGTGAGACAGGAAACCATCAAAACCTTAGAGGAGAAAGCAGGAAAAGACCTCTCTGACCTCAGCCGTAGCAATCTCTTACTCGACACATCCCCAAAGGCAAGGGAATTAAAAGCAAAAGTGAATTACTGGGACCTTATGAAGATAAAAAGCTTCTGCACAGCAAAGGAAACAACCAACAAAACTAAAAGGCAACCAACGGAATGGGAAAAGATATTTGCAAATGACATATCGGACAAAGGGCTAGTATCCAAAATCTATAAAGAGCTCACCAAACTCCACACCCGAAAAACAAATAACCCAGTGAAGAAATGGGCAGAAAACATGAATAGACACTTCTCTAAAGAAGACATCCGGATGGCCAACAGGCACATGAAAAGATGTTCAGCGTCGCTCCTTATCAGGGAAATACAAATCAAAACCACACTCAGGTATCACCTCACGCCAGTCAGAGTGGCCAAAATGAACAAATCAGGAGACTATAGATGCTGGAGAGGATGTGGAGAAACGGGAACCCTCTTGCACTGTTGGTGGGAATGCAAATTGGTGCAGCCGCTCTGGAAAGCAGTGTGGAGGTTCCTCAGAAAATTAAAAATAGACCTACCCTATGACCCAGCAGTAGCACTGCTAGGAATTTATCCAAGGGATACAGGAGTACTGATGCATAGGGCCACTTGTACCCCAATGTTCATAGCAGCACTCTCAACAATAGCCAAATTATGGAAAGAGCCTAAATGTCCATCAACTGATGAATGGATAAAGAAATTGTGGTTTATATACACAATGGAATATTACGTGGCAATGAGAAAAAATGAAATATGGCCTTTTGTAGCAACGTGGATGGAACTGGAGAGTGTGATGCTAAGTGAAATAAGCCATACAGAGAAAGACAGGTACCATATGGTTTCACTCTTATGTGGATCCTGAGAAACTTAACAGGAACCCATGGGGGAGGGGAAGGAAAAAAAAAAAAAAGAGGTTAGAGTGGGAGAGAGCCAAAGCATAAGAGACTGTTAAAAACTGAGAACAAACTGAGGGTTGATGGGGGGTGGGAGGGAGGAGAGGGTGGGTGATGGGTATTGAGGAGGGCACCTTTTGGGATGAGCACTGGGTGTTGTATGGAAACCAATTTGTCAATAAATTTCATAAAAAAATAAAAAATAAAGAAAAAATAAATTAAAAAAAAAAAAAGGATTTGCACAACCACCTCATTCACACCCTTATCTAGTCCATTGTAAGGATCATGATCCAGTATTTGGCATTAGACAAACCTGCTATTAGGGAATAGGCTATAGGAAAAAAAACCTCATGTGTGGAATGAAGTATATATGCAAGTGCACCTATCACATGCTCAAGACATGTTTCCCTTCACAAGTTTTAAGATTTTCTTGCTGCTGAAGGGAGTGTCTAGTGTCTGGCAACTATTGCTCTCTTCGGTACTTTCACAAGTTTAACTACTTAAAATACTTCCTATAAGCAGAACCATGCAGTGTTTGTCCTTCTGTGACTACCTTATTTCACTTACCATAATGTCTTCCAGGTTCATCCATATTGATGCATATGGCAGGACTTCCTTCTGTTTACAACTGAATAATATACCATCGTATTTATTTACCTTATTTTCTTTATCCATTCATCATTGATGAATATTTAGGTTGTTTATAAATCTTGCCTGTTGTGAATAATGCTGCTGTGAACATAGGAGTGAAGATCCTGATTTTAATTCAGAAGATTGCCAGATCATATAATAGTTCTATTTTCAACTTTTTGAGGACCCTTTATACTATTTTCTTTAGGGCTGCACAGTTCTGTATTCTATCAACAGTGTACAGTACAAACATTCCAATTTCCCCACATTCTTTCTAACAACGACAACAATAATAGTAATTATTATTTTGACAATAGCCATACTAACAGGTGGTGAGGTGATAATGTGGTTTTGGTTTGCATTTCCCTGATGATTAGTGCTGTTTAGCATCTTTTCATATTCTTGTTGGTCATTTGTATGTCTTCTTTAGAGAAATGTCTGTTCAAGTCCTTTGCCCATTTTTAAAATTTGGCTTTTTTTGTTTTTTGCTGTTTTTGCTGTTTTGTTGTAGGACTGCCTTATATGTTTTGGAAATTAAGTGCTTATCACATACAGTGCATATATTGCTCCCATTCTGTGAGTTGCCTTTCCACTCTATTGATTGTTTACTTTGTTGTGCAGAACTTTATTAGTTGAGCCCCTCTTGTCTGTTTTTACTTCTGAAATGATAGTTAATGTGTGAATAAGGATTGTATTTGGTGAAAGAATGTGTTCATCACACCGTGGTACATGGAATAAATGATGTAAAGACATATGTATAAAAGATGTTTCTAAAAGTGCTAGTTATATATGTGAGTAAGGACAGTGATAGTTCAGTGACAGAATATGTTTACCACACTGTGATGCATGAAATATACTATGTAAAGGCACATAAATAAAAGGTGTTTCTAAGAATCTAGTTGTATATGTGAATTAAGACTGTTAAAACCCGTAAGAAACCAAAAAACCAAAAGATGTTTTTTTTAAGGTAAACACTATTGGGAATTAAGAGTTATTTTTCTGTATGGATTTTTGATTGGGCAGTTCAAGGGAGTAATCATTAAATAAACACAGGCATGTAAAGCATATTTTAGTTACTTTATACATTTTGGGGCACCTAAACCCCAACTCC
Source organism: Prionailurus viverrinus (assembly GCF_022837055.1). Classification (NCBI taxonomy): domain Eukaryota; kingdom Metazoa; phylum Chordata; class Mammalia; order Carnivora; family Felidae; genus Prionailurus; species Prionailurus viverrinus. Next base: position 12,495,318 of record NC_062575.1, on the reverse strand, counting down.
ACCACTTAGGGTGGAGATAAAATATTCCAGTAATGTTTTTATTTCTGACTGTTGGGATTATATTTTGTTCAATCTGGAACATTTGTCCCTAACTAGGTCATCAAATGACACATGAATTTTCCCTTCAGTGTTAATTTTCACAGTGGTGATTGCAGTATTCAATAAATCCATAACAAGACATAGCACTCCATTAGAAAAAAACAATTCCATTCTCAATTGATGGATAAACAGTTTAGTATGAGATCGTTTGATAGTTTCTGCCTTAAACTATTTGGTCTCCCAAGGTAGTGGTATTTTTTAGAGCCAGCCCTTGCACCGTGTCATTGTAATGACACCGTAAAACAGTTCTTTTTATACTTTCCAATAAAACAGTGTGACATCTTAAATCTGAGTTGCTTTACTTTTTAAAGGGTGAAGAATGCATGATTCCTTTCCATCTGCCTCCCTCCAGCAAGGCAATCATCAGGTACAAAGAAAGAAGCTCAGGGGAAACACACTGTCACTCTATGAATACATTCAAGGTAACCATATAGATGGAGAGGGAATTGTTCAGTCTATGAAGATAAGACAAGGTGACAATAACCTAGAATTATTCAAAGATGTTTAGGTTTTTCAATGGGTAAAGATAATACAGTGGAAGATTCTTCCACACAAATGCACACTCTGCAGGGTCAGAGGTGGTTTCAGAATCATCACAGAACAGCCTAGTCTGGGATTAGCCATTGCAACTAAAATGAGACTCTTTGTTTTGAAAGTTGGGGCCATGTCCTGTTACATGGATCAAGTTGGGTGTGTGAGAGGGAGAGGGAGGACTGGAAAGGGAAATATGCAAGGGGGTGGTTTCTGGATGTTGTCTCTATTCAAGTAGAACTGATCTCTAAAATAATAGTTATCCATTTCTCTTCAAAGCTTCAATTTTGATAATATTTCCCCCCTTCCTAAAAAGAAAGCATAACCAAATAAACACAAACAAAACAACTCCTGCTCAGCGTCTGTATGTAAGATTGCTTGCACATGTTCTGATAATAATTATTTTAATGTTAATAATGTGTTGTGCAGTGGCAACTCTGAGTCAAAATATCAAAAATCTAACCCCTCAGAAGGATCTAAGTCAATGGAAGCATTTGAAAATACTAGTTTTTCAGAGAAAATCTATTGTTAATATTGTTTTATTTTCCTGAAGATCAGACATGGGTTTTGAGAGATGGAGGTACTAAAGTTTGTAATAGCTGTCTTAGTATGTTCAGGCTGCTGTAACAAAATACCACTGTCTGGGTGGCTTAGAATTTACATAAATTTATTTCTCACAGTTCTGGAGGCTGCAAATGTGAGATCAGAGTGCTAGCATGGTCAAGTGAAGGCTCTCATCTGAACAGTAGATTTATTGTATTCTCACATGGTGAAAAGGGCTAGGGAGCTTTTGGGGCTTCTTTTATAATGGCACTAATTCCATTCACAAGGGCTCTGAGGCACTCATAACCTCAGCATTTCTCAGTGGCCCACCTCCTAATACTATCATATCGGGCATTAGGATTTCAAAATATGCATTTTGGTGGAACATAAACATTCAGACCATAGCAATGGCTGTGTCCTGCTTCCATAGCCAACTTTTCCCTTGTGACTTACTCAAATCCATAATGTGAACCAGACTCTTGATCTTTACAGATAAACCCCTAGCAAATGTCGTCTTCTCTGAATTCATATTTGAGCTGAAATTCCCAGGATTATCTACTTGCAGGGACATTTTGCAAATATTGATTTAATAACTTGATTTACCTCTTTCTTCAGAGTTCTGTATGTCTCTGTAAAACCTGCTTTTGCTCTCTTTAACATGCACTTGCATAATGTAAACTGAAGACAGATGTCCTAAATGCATACTAATGGAGAATACTTTGGCTTCTGTAATTCCTGATATGTAAAGCTGATGAACACACGAGGACAAACCCTGCCTGCCGGGTGCCCTCTTTGAAATTTCTAATCTGTGGGCTAAGGAGCATTCTCTTTGTCCCTGGAATCTTGACACATGGATAGTTGTTTAATAATTATTTTATTACTGTTAGATTTGAAAATTTATTTTTATTACCACACAATAAAATTGTTGAAAAGCTTTATGCCACCTTGGAAAAGAAAAAGCTCCCTTAAAGCAGCATGAGGATTCCTCAAAAAGTTAAAAATCAAACTACCTGTGATCCGGCAATTGCACTAGTAGATATTTATCCACAGGATACAAAAATACTAATTCAAAGGAATACATGTACCCCAGCGTTTACGGCTGCATTTATCAGCAATAGCCAAACTATGGAGAAAGCCCACATGTCCACCAACTGATGAATGGATAAAGTGGATAAAGAAGATGTTGTATATATGTATATATAATGGAATATTACTCAGTCATCAAAAAGAATGAAATCTTGCCATTTGCAATGATGTGGATGGAGCTAGAGAGTATTAGGTTAACCGAGATAAGTCAGTCAAAGAAAGACGAATACCACATGACTTCACTCATATGTGGAATTTAAGAAACCAAACAAACAAACATGGGGAAAAAAAGGAAAACCAAGGAACAGACTCTTAACTGTAGATAACAAACTATAGAGAGGGTTCCCAGAGGGGAGGTGTGTAGGGGGATGGGTAAATAGCTGATGAGTATTAAGGGGTGCACTTGTGATGAGTACTGGGTATTTTAAGTGTTGAATCTCTATATGGTATACCTGAAACTAATATTACACTGTATGTTAACTAACTGGAATTTAAATAAAAACTTAATAATAAGAAAAATGAAAAGCTCCCTTAAATAGGGGGACCAAAGTGATAATGGAGAAAATAAAATAGGTTAATACAGGGGAAATGTGGTTTTGGATTCTTTATCTAATCATAGTGTGGTAGGCAGAAAGAGTTCCAAGTTTTACTTCCAAAGGACTGAAACAAATCCTAGAAGAAAAATAGGGAGACAGCCAACTAGCCAGTTGATCATTAAATAAAGTAACCCCCTTTCCATTTATCTCATTGCCAAGGAGTATCATTAGTTTTTGCTTAGGACCAGGAATGTGTACACCGTGGTGCTCAGAAAGATAGCAGAGAACCAGTGTATTTTCACCCCAGAATGAACTCCACAACATTCTATGGAACCTTTTGGGGTTCTTTTGTGTGGTAAGGGGAAGTGAGCAGCAGGCTTCTCTGGTTTGGGGAGAAAATCTTAGGGCCCACTTGCTCTGTGAACAAATTTTCAGACAAGTTCCTAATTTCTGGAGGAGTCCACTCTGGCGTATCTGGAGCTTCTGTCTGTACAACCTGTCAGGGGTCTGCAAAGTCAACTGTTTCTCTTTCTGCGATGTTCTGCAGGCCCAGACACTTCAACTCGCCCATTCTGCTTGGTCATCTTTCTTCCTTGGCTTCTGATGAAAAGAAAAAAAAATCATTGATTTCTTTTTTTTTTTTTTATATATATATGAAATTTATTGCCAAATTGGTTTCCATACAACACCCAGTGCTCATCCCAAAAGGTGCCCTCCTCAATACCCATCACCTGCCCTCTCCTCCCTCCCACCCCCCATCAACCCTCAGTTTGTTCTCAGTTTTTAACAGTCTCTTATGCTTTGGCTGTCTCCCACTCTAACCTCTTTTTTTTTTTTTTTCTTTTCTTCCCCTCCCCCATGGGTTCCTGTTAAGGTTCTCAGGATCCACATAAGAGTGAAACCATATGGTATCTGTCTTTCTCTGTATGGCTTATTTCACTTAGCATCACCCATCAAAACCTTAGAGGAGAAAGCAGGAAAAGACCTCTCTGACCTCAGCCGTAGCAATCTCTTACTCGACACATCCCCAAAGGCAAGGGAATTAAAAGCAAAAGTGAATTACTGGGACCTTATGAAGATAAAAAGCTTCTGCACAGCAAAGGAAACAACCAACAAAACTAAAAGGCAACCAACGGAATGGGAAAAGATATTTGCAAATGACATATCGGACAAAGGGCTAGTATCCAAAATCTATAAAGAGCTCACCAAACTCCACACCCGAAAAACAAATAACCCAGTGAAGAAATGGGCAGAAAACATGAATAGACACTTCTCTAAAGAAGACATCCGGATGGCCAACAGGCACATGAAAAGATGTTCAGCGTCGCTCCTTATCAGGGAAATACAAATCAAAACCACACTCAAAAATCATTGATTTCTTAAAGCAATTCCTCTGGTTTCCCTGGCTCTGTCTTGCTCTGATCCTGTTCCTCTAATATGCTTGCTCCTTCTCCCTGCAGTTCTCTCTTTCTCCTCTGGGTCTCTGTGTCTGTCTTTTAAGCAGAAGCCTAATTAGTCTTTTGAGAAGCCTGATTAATGAATGAAAAAAAAAAAAAGAAAGGATTGTATTTTGAGGTGATGTGCTGTTAAGGTAATTCTGTGAGTTTGGAAGGAGTGTATTTTTTTTTTTTAACGTTTTATTCATTTTTGAGACAGAGAGACAGAGCATGAACGGGGGAGGGGCAGAGAGAGAGGGAGGCACAGAATCGGAAGCAGGCTCCAGGCTCTGAGCCATCAGCCCAGCGCCCGACGCGGGGCTCGAACTCACGGACTGCGAGATTGTGACCCGAGCTGAAGTCGGGCGCCCAACCGACTGAGCCACCCAGGCGCCCCGGAAGGAGTGTATTTTTAAAAGGGAAGGTGTGGGGCGCCTGGGTGGCGCAGTTGGTTAAGCGTCCGACTTCAGCCAGGTCACGATCTCGCGGTCCGGGAGTTCGAGCCCCGCGTCAGGCTCTGGGCTGATGGCTCGGAGCCTGGAGCCTGTTTCAGATTCTGTGTCTCCCTCTCTCTCTGACCCTCCCCCGTTCATGCTCTGTCTCTCTCTGTCCCAAAAATAAATAAACGTTGAAAAAAAAAAATTTTAAAAGGGAAGGTGTGTATAGAAATATTTGGAAGAATTATCATGAATCCACCAGAGGGAAGGCTTCATGGGAGCTAAAGGCATATTCTTTTATTCTGAATGTATTCTAGTTGATGTTGTTCCTTTGAGTCTTTGCTAGTGTTGTTTAAATGTATGCGTTGTCTTTCTCTACTGTTCTAAGTTTAATGACATGCATTTTTCAAGGCAGCCACCAGAGTCAGGGTGCAGAAATTCCAGAGTTGTTTCCTGTTTTCCTCAAGATGTTAACTAGCCCATCCAGTGGGAGCAAACTTGGGCCTCATGAGCACTGTGCTTCATCAAGCTGCAAAAATTGGCCATGGTTTTTAAGAGTATAGCTAGACTATTAAGAGTACTTCAGTCAAATTTTATGAAGCTTTAAATAAATGGATTTTCTGGTTATTCTTGCAAAACTTACTCTTTTGAGTTAACTTACAACTAAAAGTGGTGCTTTCTCTCTTTTGTCACCCCCAATTCTCTTAGCACAAAAACTACTCTCTGGGGAGAGACATCTGGGATGGAGACATAATATAACTGTAACTTAATGGGACCCCAATGGCCTTTAAAAGTTAATGCTGCTAAAGCAATTAATGAAGCTTCTAAAGTAAGGGATGTAAGCCCGAGGATAATTTATGCATTGGGATGATCTGGCTCATTATTGGCATTATTTAACATTCCCCAGGCACTCAACTAGATCATGGCTACACATCCAAAAATAGGACAAGAAAATATTTTTTACTTCTATAGATAGGAAAATATTCTTTACATTAGAAGAATTGAAAAAAATCTTAAAATGGAATGTAACAAGTTGGGAGGATGGTTCATCCTTATTGGAATTCAACAAATGAATACATAAATAAGAGTGATAGAATATATGAATATATGTACGTGTGTGTGTGGTGTGTATGTGTGTGTGTGTATATATATATATATGTATATATATATTTTAAGTAGGCTTCACACTCAGCAGAGCCAAAGTGGGGTTTGAACTCATGACCCTGAGATGAACACCTGTGCTGAGATCGAGTTGCCTCTTAACTAAGACACTTAGACACCCCAAGAATGATAGAATTGTAAAATCACATTTTGAAACTTGGGATGAAATAGTGGGTCTGGGCAGTAATCACAGTGAATCCTAAAATCATTAGGGGAACACTTGATTGGAAATTTTAAAATGAGGATGGACTAACATCATCTGAACCTACTGATAAATCTTAACATCATTAAATATGAGGCAACCAGATGTCATAGGGTCAGTGATAAGAAGTAATAGGAAGTAAAAGCACCACATATGAAGTATGTTGTCAAAACACTTGAGCCTGACTACCTCAGGTCCTCTAAGATCTACCTGTCAGTTTGTAGGAAATACAGCAGACAGGAGAGTTAATGTATACACCACGAGGAAGTAATCAGTCAAATGCAGAATGTGAAACATTAGATAGTACAAATCAGTGGAATAAATAATACTTAAAAATATAACAATATAGTATGTGGACATTGAGAGATCCTGATTAAAATAAATAAACAAATTTCATGATATTAAGAAATTACTGACTTTTAAAATATGAAATTTATTGTCAAATTGGTTTCCATACAACACCCAGTGCTCATCCCAACAGGTGCCCTCCTCTATGCCCATCACCCACTTTCCCCTCCCTCCCACCCCCCATCAACCCTCAGTTTATTCTCAGTTTTTAAGAGTCTCTCACGGTTTGCCTCCTTCCCTCTCTGTAACTTTTTTTTCCCCTTCCCCTTCCCCTTCTGTTAAGTTTCTCAGGATCCACCTAAGAGTGAAAACATACAGTATCTTTCTTTCTCTGTGTGACTTATTTCACTTAGGATAACTGACTTAAAGTATGGCGATTATTTCAAAATAGCCTTAGAGAAGAAGCATACTAGTATTTACAGTTGAAATACCATGCTGTGGGGTTTGCTTTAAAATATTGTGGCTAAATGGGGTGCCCGGGTGGCTCAGTTGGTTGAGCATCTGCCTTCTGCTCAGGTCATGATCTCATGGTTCATGAGTTCAAGCCCTGTGTTGGACTCTGTGCTGACAGCTCATGAGGAGCCTGGAGCCTGCTTCAGATTCTGTGTCACCCTCTCTCTCCGCCCCACCCCTGCTTGTGCTCTGTTTCTCTCTGTCTTTCAAAAATGAATAAAGATAAAAAAAAAATAAAAAAAATATTTTGGTTAAAATATGTGGGTCAGTAGATAAATTGAAGCTGGTCACATGTTAATATATATTAAAGCTGGGTGATGAGAGTGTTCTGTCTACTTGTGGTTATGTTTGAAAATTTGCGTAATTAAAAGGGGAACAGGAGTACCCTATGATAGACACAAAGATGGTAAGTGAAAGAATTTTTTTCTGTGAGTGAAGACTTGAAGATACGGTAACATAATCAGATCAAGTGTGGATATTGTTTGGAGCTGATATAAAATTTTTAGACATTGTTCAGATACAGTCACAAAAAAAGGACTGTTTAATTTTGTGTTAAATCACCATTTTTGTAAATTGATTTCAAACTTTGCTCCTTGTGATTTTACCTATGAGATGCATATATTTAATTTCTAAAGCATATTACTGACAGTTCTATGAATTCAACCAAAGTAAGAATTTTCTTGGTTCTGATGGTTTTAATATTGTCAAAATACCAGGGGGTGCCTGGGTGGCTCAGTCGGTTAAGTGTCTGACTTCAGCTCAGGTCATAATCTCGTGGGTTTGTGAGTTTGCGCCCTGCATTGGGCTCCATGCTGTCAGCACAGAGCCCACTTTGGATTCTGTGTCTCCCTCTTGCTCTGCCCCTTTCCGGCTCGTTCTCTCTCTGCCCCCCTCTCAAAAGTATTTTAAAAAAAAGTGTAAAAAAATACCAAATTTTCTAAAAAAAATTTTTTTAAGCAACACTGAGGGGGAAAAATGATCTGCTGTTCTTTTGCAAGTGGTGGTACTTTTCAATTTCTTTATGTAAATAACTTAAAATGACAAGCAGAATGATTGTAATATTTCTTATTTCTTACTGTTTTGGAAATATTTTCTTGTTTCTCACATGTTGTAGATTTCTCACTCAAGTTTGACTGCACTGTAGTTTATTTCAAGCAAACCATGCAAAGTGCATTTTAAACAATTTTATCACATATGATCTGTATCTGGCCGGGTACCTGTAAAAACACCAGTGTGAATTTAGGGAAACCAAGGCAATAATATTTAAGGATCTGCATCATTTCAAGGGTCCTGGAGAGAAAGACAACTTGAATTTAAATAAGGCAGTCACAAGTGTGTGCATGTGTAGCGGGTCTACCCTATAGTACAAAGGCTTAGCCGCGTACATCCTCCCCATAGATTCTCTCCAAAGCTTTCTAATTCACATGGCACCCTGTGATTTCCCCACTTTTGATGACTCTTTGTGATTTCTCCGTTTTTTCAAACCCATGGAAGATGAACCATGTGTGAGTGAAACAGCCACATCTAGCACTGCCAAGATCCTATGTACAAATTGGAATTACTGATGTTTCATGCTAATATCTCATCTTTATACATACATATATATATATATATACACACACACACATATATATACACACACACGTATATATATATATATATATATATATTTAATTTTACTTTTATTTTTGGAAGAACACTTGACATGAGATCTACCTCTTAAAGTTTTTAGAGTACAATATCATTGAGTCTAGGTGCAATGTTGTACAGCAGGTCTGTAGAACTTATTTAACGTGTCCTGGTCAGTACTGTTATAATTATGTCCCCCTACTGATCTGGGTGCAGTGTCATTAATTGTCCTGTCTTATTCCTTTTCTTATCCTCTGCACTTTCTTGTACTGCATGTGTCCTATCAGGTACCTCTCTAGAGGGACTACTCTCTGTTCTGCTGCACTGAATGCCAGCCTGTCTCAAGATACCGTGTCTTTATGTCCCACTTGACATTCTTCCTAACTTGTTGTTGCTCTTAGGGTTTTTGTTTACATCCATTTCCTTTTGTAAGTTGGATACACTAAACATCAGATAATAAGGGAGAAGACAAGTATTTGTGTCTCGTGGATACCCTTGGCTTCTCTGGGCGCTTTCAATTACAGTGTTTTCCTACTTTAATGAGACTCCGTGTGCATGAGAGTAGGGAGTAGCATAAAATGCAATGATGCAAACTAATTTGAAAGGCCAAATGCCATAGTAATATTCACCTTCGGGGACTCTCTAGAATTTTGAAGGAGAATTGTGGAGCACTATTATATTTCAACACTGCAGGTCCCTGCCCAGGTGTGAGATAGAGACATAGAGGGTTTCCGGATACTGGATCTGTACCAACAGTTGTTTTATGGAAAATATCCAATTGTTTGTTAGCTTTTAATGTGGAAGAAATCTCATTCACATGTTTTAGATTAGGAAAAAAATCACTCAGATACTGGAGATGAGATAATTTCCAGGTGGGGCTCTTCATTTGTTTAAAGTGGTGGCTCTTTCAAAGTCTGGTCTTGGGACCAAAAACATCCAGCATCACCTGGAAACTTGTTAGAAATGCAGATTAACAAGTCCCATTCCAGACCTTTTGACTGAAAAACTCCTGAGTGAGTTCCGGAAATCTGTTTTCACAAGCCTACTAGGGGATTCTGGTGGATGGACAAATTTAAGAACAACTGGTTTCATGCGTATTTTTCAAAAGAGAGATTTTGAAATTTTTCATCCATTTTTTCCATCTTAATACTATAAAATCCTTTGAAATAATCCTTCAAGTCAGTAGTCCTTCCCCTCTCCCTGCTCAGGAGTATTAGTAAGAGTAATGAAGTTCATACTAGTTTGATAATTTAGCTTATTGATAACTCAGAAAATATTCGTGTTTACTTATTATTGCAAGTGTCCCATTATATCAGTAGTGTCAGTGGCCTGATGCATAGCCTTAATACCTCCATGTTTCTAAGGAAAACAAGAAAGGTATGTCTGTAGCTCCTTTAGGATCCATAGGTTAATAATAAAGCAGTAATTGAGTCAGGAATAGAGTGAAGCTCAACTCAGTTTCAAATTCCAGGTCTGAGCAGCATATTCCCCCCAGGATATGAGATAGTACATGTAACATTCATTGCCTTGCCAAGCATACCAAAGGAGCTTAATGTTAGCTGTTATTATCCTGGTGCTCTTTAATACTATTCCATAGAAGACTGCTGATGCGTCCCTGTTTATGTCATTGTGAAGTCTGACCAACTGACAAAAACAAAAACAAAAAAACCCTCTTCAACAGCTCATTTTTTCTTAAGACTATGTGTATCAATGAAGTTCTACAGAAAATATTAGAAATTAGCAGTGTATTAAAAATAAATTTACTATGACTAGATTCAATAAAACCATCCTTATGATCTTTGTATTCTTAAGAGATGTCTTTTTATTATAAAGTGATATTTCTTGCTCAAAAGTCTGATATTAATATACATACACCAGCTTTATTTACAAACTATTTAGTTACAAACTTTTGGTATATCATTTCCCATCCCTTTATTTTAGACAGCTTTTGTCTTTTAAAACATAGACCTTGTAAACAGCATACAGTAGGGCTTTATTATTTCTCTCCAATAAGAAAATCTTTGCTTTATGTACAATGTTGATTTTTTTAACGTTTAATTATAGTTGTTTACTTATTACTAAGTCTGCCATTTTGCTTTTTCTCTATTTTCCCTTCTCTGTTTTTCTCCCTTTTTATCTTTGGATTAATCAGTATTTTTATTATTTCTCATTTTTAGTCAACTTTTTCAGTTGATTGCAGTATTTATCCTTGGCTTGTTAAAAGTTTAAACTAGTACTTTTTACATTTCCAAAGTAATGCAATTATTTAACAAGAGTTTAATTCTATTTAAACCCTACTTGGGACTTTCTTTTCTTGTTTATCTTTGATGTTCCTACCATTCTTTGTTTTGTCTCAGGGGATATTTATTGTATTTATTTAAATTTTTTGACCCCATGGGGCACCTGGGTGGCTAGTTGGTGAAGTGTCTGACTTTGGGTCAGGATCTCACAGTTGGTGGGTTTGAGCCCTGTGTTGGGCTCTGTGCAGACAGCTCAGAGCGTGGAGCCTGCTTCAGATTCTGTGTCTCTCTCTCTCTGTGCCCTTCTCCTGCTTGTACTTTGTCTCTCTCTCTCTCAAAAATAAATTTAAAAAAATTAAAAAAAATATTGATCCCATATGTTTCAGTAATTCAGATGATAAGTATTCTTTAGTTTTTGTGTTTCTTGTGTTTATATTGCTCTTTTTAATTTTTTCTGTTTCATGGCCTGTGAGTTGCTCATATCCCCCCAGTTAGTAGCCACCCTCTCTGGCAAGAAGGGTCAGGGGCAGGTACTGGCCTGTGACTCTCCTGGTGTGTTTGGACATAAGGGAGGGGATGGGCTCCATGATGGAGAGCTGTAGGCACTGTAAAACTGTTGTCTCGAACTCTGAAGGGCTCTTTCTCACTTTCTGGTAAACTTTCAAGTTAGGGAGTAGGAATCTCTTTAGGTTTGTTGTTCAAGGTTTTGACTTGAGAATGGAGGAGTCAATGGGACATGACTGCAGAACAGCTTTAACCCTGTAGGCTTTGTGTTGTGACAACAGTGGGATGCCTGACAGCCATGTTGGGCAAAGGTTGTTCCAAAGCACTGTGTGTGTGGGAGGGGTGGAAGCCCCCAGATCCACCTATGCCACACACACCGCATAAAGAGGTACAGCACATACACAACAATCTCTGACCTGCTCAGGAACTTCTCAGAGTTGGTACGTTATTTCCTCATACTCACGCTGTGTTTTCATTCTGTGTTTTCTCCATGAGACAGACCGAGTAGCCAATGCTGTGTCACCATGGAGTCAGGGCTGTTGTTTGTTTCATGGTTTGTTCACCCTGCTTTCCTCTCAGCTGTCCTTGAAATGCACAGTTTGGGCTCCTATATTTTGATAGACGAGAAAATTTGTGAGTTGAAAGCCAGGGCTGTGAATAAATACTTGATATAATTGTTTGCTCTGGGGAGGTCACATGCTATGATAGGAGAAGTCCCTCTCCATCCCCATATCTTGATCAGATTCCAGATCCAGAAATCAGAGATTGAAATAAAAGTGAGATCAACGGTGTTCTTTTTTGCCATTTTTGACTTCTTGCCAACAGAGGGGAGATTGAGACCATCTCTTGAGGATTATGGGATCATCATAGAGAAGACCTTGTGCCTTGCTGTGAGTTGGGGGTATGGGATGGGGTTCGTGGAAAGAGTTGCCTTCACCACATGAAGCAAATGTAGCATTAAGTGGGGTGTTTAGCCTGGGAAGGCTTAAGAACCATCAGCTTCCCTGGGGTCTTAGTGTCATCTGAGAGAGTAAATGTGTCCTTTGGTATAGGATGCTGGGCAGCCTCCGATTTCCCCCAGCATACTATGTAAGTAGAGAGAGCTATCTTTCTCTCTTGGTGACAGTTTATGTTCAACTAGGGGAAGTGTTAGAGAAACAGGTACCTTTCTAACTCCTCTTCTTCCTAACTACCCCCTACCCCTGCCTTTCAGTTCTACTCTTTGTGGAAATTAAAAAAAAAAAAAAAAGCAAAAAAATTCAGTTTGTACTATGAGATGTGGTTGCCAGTAGCATCTGGTCTTCTTGTTGATGTCCTGCTTTGAAGAATCCGAAAAACCTGCCACCCTTCCCCTGAGGAGCAGCTGCCCCACTGGGATCTAATGTCAACCCTGACTATGTACTAGAAACATCTGAGCAGCTTCAAAGAATAAAGAGCCTAGCCCCATGACCAGAATTCCTGACTTCAGTTGGTCTTGAGGGGGGCAGGACACTGGTATGTTTTATGGTTTCCCAAGTCACTCTTAGCCCTAGATGGCCCTGGGAGCAGGGCTTGAAGATCTATACTGGTGGGGTGGCAGATGTTTAGGAAAGAGGAGTTGTAGTGGAGGGAGGAGGGGGATAAGACAGAAAATGGCATTTCCAGAATTCTATTCAGAGTGGAACAAAAAGTGATATGATTGGAAAGATAATAGAGTTTAAAAAAATTTTTTTAAATGTTTGTTTATTTTTGAAAGAGACAGAGACAGAATGAGAGTGGGTTAGGGGCAGAGAGAGGGAGACACAGAAGCAGAAGCAGGCTTCAGGCTCTGAGCTGTCAGCACAGAGCCCGACGTAGGGCTCAAACTCAAGAGCTGTGAGATCATGACCTGAGCCAAAGTTGGACGCTCAACCGACTGAGCCACCCAGGTGCCCCATGGAAAGATAATAGAGTCTTATCTTATGGATGTTGTGGGTTTAACTAGTCCACATAAACTGTGCCTTTTCTCTCAGGTTTCTTTTGTTTCTTTCAACTGTTGGTGATGATCATTATCTCTTCACACTATTTGGCACAAGCCTGCTTGGGTCCTGTTCATTTCCATATTGATATCCCCAGTTGGCAAGGGCATTCCAAGTTCTTACAACATTATTTGGTAGGAGAATGCATTCTGGCCTGGCAACTCCTGTACTTGCAAAGTTGCATATCCCAAATGTCAATCTTTGGTGAGCAGAACACCTTTCTATTTATTGCTAGTGTCTACTCTCATTGGAGGGAGTTGAGTGGGTGGGTGGGCTTCTAAAGTTACATACAAATTAGGAAGCCTTCTGATTATTATTGAATTTGCCATTTTAACCATTTTGGAGAAACTTCACTCTCGACTTTTAGGATTAACAACTGATAGAATGGGAATTTTGATCTGCAGATGTCTATCTTTTGGTAAATTCCATGTTAGGTTACATGACAAAGGGGAGTAAAGATTATAGATAGAATTAGATTGCTAATCAAGTAATCTTAAAATAGGTAGGTCATCTTGGATTATAATCACAAGGGTCTTTTAAATTGGTAAAGGGAACTTGAGGAGAGAGCCAAAGAGTTGGCAGCGGGAGGGGGACTCCACCCCCAGGGTTGCTGGCTTTGAAGATGGGGGAAGGGGACCACCAGCCATGGAATGCAGGCCTCCTTCAGAAGCTAAAAAAGGTAAGGAAATGGATTATCCACTAGATCCTCCAGTGGGGAGTGCAGCTCTGTGGACATTGTGGTTCTTTTTAAACTTAAAACCTCCAGAACCATAAGATAATAAACTTGTGTTGTTTTCAACTACTAATTTTGTGGCAGTTGATTATAGCAGCAATGGTAAATGAATATATTGTTAAAAGAGATGAAGAAATTAATAATGATAAAACAAACATGCAAAGACTTAAAGATCCTATGATGGAATTGACTATAAATTTGCTAAATATTAATTTTTGAAACAGAATGTCTTTGTATAGATTTTAAATGACTTAGTGAAATGAAACCATTGTTGAGAAAGAGGTTTAACAGAAGAATTAATTTTCCCTCCTTACAGGCCTTTTCTCTGACACTTAATTGCCTAATGGAAAATTAGTTCATAATCAATATTCTTCGAAGTAAGTTTATTTAAGGGACTTGAAAAGGAGCCATTTCTAGTTTTCTGAGCATAATAGACTCAAATCCAGTTTACTCCATTTGTGGAAGCAAGAGTGCCTCTTTGCCCCTCCCCCAGCCCCAGGTTTCTTTTTAAACATTTACTAATCTAATACAGGGCTAAGTAAGCATGAAGTCAATCTAGGTGTGTATGGTTTTAATTCATTTTCATGGATGTCTGTGTTTCATGGAAGTCTTGTTTTTTTATTTCCCCAAAGGAAAAACACTTCGATAATAAAAAAGAGAAAATAACAAGACATTCCCCCCCCCCCCCAACTAATATAATAATAACAAATGAAACAACAAGAGGATGAAGCTGACACTTGAAACACTTCTGAAATGCTTCCAGGGGTCAGCCAATTGCTAGCGGCCTGGTTATTTTCAACATTGTTTTCATAAAACCGTCTCTGCTTATTTGGCAAAATGGAAGTTTAGTCATTGTTGAAATTGTTTGCAAGAGTCTAAGAAAAATTCTTTAAAACATATTTGGGATAAAAGAGACTTGGGATGAAAGAAAGCTGTGTAGTAGATGCTTTCTCTTTGAGGTCTATTATAGTCAGTCACTCTTGCAGCCCAGCCTAAATCTCACTCTCTTCCTTTGTAAGTACCCAGAAAATGTTTCATTTTTGTGAAGAGCTGTCGGACACCCAGAAGCTTCACCTTCAATAAGATTATTTCTGGGCGTGAGAACAATTGAAGCGTTGTTTCTTCAAAATCACTGCAATATACTTCAGAAGCCCTGCTTGTAGAATACTCTTTTATTTATGTCCCGTCAGTGCTTGTCCGAGCTTTTGTGTCCACCTCTCTTTTGTCTCTAAATGATGAGTAGAGTTGGCACTACATAGATAATTCAGAGATGTGTTCTGAACTGTCATTATTTTGGAAGTTCTTTATTTTTTAAAAATTATTTCTTTATCTTAGTATGATAAAACACATACACGAGATCTACCCTCTTAACAAATATTTGAGTGCCTAGTCTTAGCATTGTTATGAGCACAGTGCTGTAGAGCTGATCTCTAGAACATTTTCATCTTACACAAGTGTGAAACTTTATTCACACTGAACAGTAATTCTCCATTCTCCCTCCCCCAGCTACTGGTACCTACCTCTCTCTGCTGCCATGAGTTTGACCATTTTAGATACTTTGCCTAAGGGGAGTCGTGCCATATCTTTCTTTCTGTGACTGGCTTATGTCACTTAGCACCAGGGCTACTTAGAGAACTTGGTGTCTGGAGGAGACAGCATCTGTTGAGTGAGCCTGAACCTGTGCCCTGGTGGTGGTGGTGATGGGGTGCTTCTGATTCATGGGGTTTATGATTCAGACCACAAATCCCCTAAGGAAAAACACATCATCAGAAGATTGTAGGTAAGTTTTTATTAAAGATGGTGGAAGAAAGATGTAGTAAAAGATGTTAGGCCAGACATTTAAAGGTTTTTTCTATACTTAATTCCCTTTTTACTTTTCAAAATTTTATTTAAATTCTAGTTAAGATACAGTGCAATATTGATTTCAGGAGTATAACTCAGTGATTCATCATTTACTTACAAAACCCAGTGCTCAGCACAAGTGCCCTCAATTCCCATCAGCCATCTAGCCCATCCCCCACCCACTTCCCTTCCTTAACCCTCATTTTGTTCTCTATCTTTAAGAGTCTCTTATGGTCTGTTTCCCTCTCCTTTTTCTTTTTTCCTCTTCCTATATGTTCATCTGTTTTGTTTCTTAAATTCCACATATGAGTGAAATCTTACGGCATTTGTCTTTCTCTGCCTTCTTTCACTTAGCATAATACACGTTAGCTCCATCCACATCATTGTAAAGGGCAAGATTTCATTCTTCTTCATGGCTGAGTAATATCCTGTTATATATATTTATGTGTGTGTATATGTATATGTGTATAAACATGTATTTATCTTTATATGTGTATATATGTATTTGTATTTATATACATACACATACACACATGCACATACATACACACACATCCTGTATCTTCTTTATCCATTCATCAGTCATGGACATTTGGGCCATCTCCATAGTTAGGTTATTGTTGATAATGCTGCAATAAACTTCACGGTGCCTGTACCCCCTTTGAATCAGTATTTTTGTATCCTTTGGGTAAATACCTAATAGTGCAGTTGCTGGATCTTAGGGTAGTTCTATTTTTAACTTTTTAGGGAACTTCCATACTGTTTTCCAGAGTGGTTGCACCAGTTTTCATTCCAACATTGCAAGAAGGTTTCCCTTTCTCCACATCCTTGCCAACACCTGTTGTCTCTTGTGTTAATTTTAGCCATTCTGACAGGTGTGAAGTGGTATCTCATTATGTTTTGATTTGTATTTCTCTGATGATGAGTGATGTTGAGCATCATATCTGGATGTCTTCTTTGGAGAAATGTCTATTCATGGCTTTTGCCCATTTCTTAACTGGATTATCTGTTTTTGGATATTGAGTTTGATTAGTTCTTTATAGATTTTGGATACTAGCCCCTTATCTGATATGTCATTTGCAAATATCTTCTCCCATTTTATAGGCTGCCTTTTAGTTTTGTTGATTGTTTCCTTCACGGTACAGAAGTTTGTTTTTTTATCTTGGTGAGGTCACAGTAGTTGATTATTGCATTGGTTTCCCTTGCCTCTGGCGTTGTGTCTAGTAAGAAGTTGCTCTGGACAAGATCAAAGACTGTCTGTGTTCTCTTCTAGGATTTTGATGGTTTCCTGTCTCACATTTAGGTCTTTCATCCATTTTGAAATTATTTTTGTGTGTGGTGTGAGAAAGTGGTCCAGTCTCATTCTTTTGCATGTTGCTGTTCAGTTTTCCCATCACCATTTGTTGAAGAGACTCTTTTTTCCATTGAATATTCCTTCCTCCTTTGTCAAAGATGAGTTAACCATATAGTTTTGCATCCATTTCCAGGTTTACTATTCTGTGTCATTGATCTATGCGTTTTTGTGTCAGTACCATACTGTCTGGATGACTACAGCTTTATAATAGAGCTTGATATCCAGAATCATGATGCCTCCAGCTTTTCTTTTCATTTCGTTTTTTTTCTTTTCTTTTCTTTTCTTTTTCTTTTCCTTTTCCTTTTCCTTTTCCTTTTCCTTTTCCTTTTCCTTTCCTTTGAGAGAGAGAAAGAGCACTGAAGAGGGAGGGAGGGAGGGAGGGAGAGAGAGAGAATGAATATAATTCCAGGCAGGCTGTGCACCATTAGTGTGGAGCCTGATGTGATGCTCAAACTCACAAACCGTGAGGTCATGACCTGGGCCAAAATCAAGAGTTGGACACTTAACTGACTAAGCCACCCAGACACTTCACGGCTTTGCTTTCCTTTTTCAGGATTGCTTTGGCTATCCGGGGTCTTTTGTGGTTCCATACAGATTTTAGGATTTTTTTGTTTTTCATTCTAGCTCTATGAAAGTGCTGGTGGTATTTTGATAAGGATTGCATTAAATGTGTAGATTGCTTAGGGTAGTATATTCATTTTAGCAATATTTATTCTTCCAGTCTATGAGCGTGGAATGTTTTTCCACTTCTTGTGTCCTCTTCAGTTTCCTTCATAAGTGTTCTACAGTTGATAGGGTACAGATCTTTGGCCTCTTGGGTTAGGTTTATTCATAGGTATCTTACATTTTTTGGTACAGTTGTAAATGGGATCAATTCCTTGATTTCTCTTTCTGCTGCTTCATTATTGGTGTACTGTGGTTGATTTTATATACTGTGATTTTGCTGAATTCATGTATTCTAGAAATTCTTTTGTGGAGTCTTTTGGATTTTCTACATAGAGTATCATGTTACTTGCAAATAATGAATATTTGACTTCTTCGTTGACAATTTGGGTGCCTTTTATTTATTTTTGTTGTCTAGAATTCCAACACTATGTTGAACAACAGTGGTGAGAGTGAGAGCGGACATCCCTGTTGTGTTCCTGACTTGGGGGAAAGCTCTCAGTTTTTTCCCATTTAGGATTATATTAGCTGTGGGTCTTTCTTACATGGCCTTTCTGATATTAAGGTGTATTCTATCCCTACTTTGTTGAGGGTTTTTATCAAGAATGGATCTTGTATTTTGTCAAATGCTTTTTCTGCATCTGTTGAGAGGATTGTATGATTCTTAACCTGTCTTCTTTTAATGTGGTATATCACGTTGATTGATTTTTGAATATTGAACTAGACCTGCAGCCCAGGAATAAATTCCATTTGATCGTGGTGAATAACTCTTTTACTGTACTGCTGGATTCGATTTGCTAGTGTCTTGCTGGGAATTTTTGCATCCATGTTCATCAGGGAAAGTGGCCTGTAATTCTCCTTTTTTAGTGTGGTCTTGGTCTGGTTTTGGAATCAAGGTGATGCTAGTCTTGAGAGTAAGTTTGGAAGTTTTCCTTCCATTTCTGTTTTTTGGAACAGTTTGAGAATAGGTATGAACTCTTCTTTAAATGTCTAGTAGAATTCCCTTGGGAATGCATCTGGCCCTGGACTTTTGTTTCTTAGGAGATTTTTGATTACTGATTCAATTTCCTTGCTGGTTATGGGTCTGTTAAAAATTTCAGTTTCTGTTTCAGTTTTGGCACTTGATAGGAATTTGTCTATTTCTTCCAGATTGCTCAGTTTGTTGGCATATAATTGCTCATAATATTCTCTTATGGTTATTTGTATTTCTGTAGTGTTAATTATGATGTGATCTGTCCTATCTCATTCGTGATTTTATTTTTGGGGGTCTTTTTTCTTTTTATTAAGTCTGGCTAGGGGTTTGTCAATTTTACTAATTCTTCTAAAGAACCGGCTTTTAGTTTTGTTGATCTATTCTACTTTTTTTGTTTCTGTATCCTTTACTTCTGCTCTAATCTTTTTTACTTCCCTTCTGTTGACTTTAGGATTTATTTGCTCTTCCTTTCCTAGTTCCTTTAGGTGTAAGGTTAGGTTGTGTGTTAGGGACCTTTCTTGCCTCTTGAGGTAGACCTGTATTGTAATATACTTCCCTCTTAGAACTGCCTTTGCTGCATCCTCAAAGTTTTGGAATGTCCTGTTTTCATTTTCATTTGCTTCCATGTAATTTTTTTTTAAAAGTTTATTTTGAGAGAGACAGAGACTGTGTGAGTAGGGGAGGGGGGAGAGAGAGAGAGAGAGAGAGAGAGAGAGAGAGAGAGAGTCCCAAGTAGGCTCTGCGCTGCCAGCATAGAGCCCAGTGCAGGTCTTGAACTCATGAACTATGAGATCATGACCTGCTGAAACCAAAAGTCAGATGCTTAACTGACAGACCCACCCATCTGCCCCTCCATGTCCTTGTTAATTTCTTAATTTCCTGGTTAACTCATTCATTCTTTAGTAGGATATTCTTTAGCTTCTGTGTATTTGTAGTCTTTTAAAATTTTTTCTTGTGAAGGACTTCAAGTTTCATAGGGTTGTGGTCTGAAAATAGCATGGTATGATTTCGATCTTTTTGTACTTGGTGAGGGCTGATTTGTGATCCAGTATATGATCACTTCTGGAGAATGTTCCATGTGCCCTCAAAAAGAATGTGTATTCTGCTACTTAGGATGAAGTGTTCTGAATATATGTATCAAGTCCATCAGGTCCAGTGTGTCATTCAAAGCCATTGTTTCCTTGTTGATTTTCTGCTTAGATGATCTTTCCATTGCCGTAAGTGGGGTGATAAAGTCCCCTTACTATTATTGTATTATTATCAATGAATTTCTTCATGTTTGTTATTAATTTACTTATACATTTGGGTACTGCCAAATTTGGAGGCATAAATATTTACAATTGTTAGATCTTTTTGATGGATAGACCTCTTAATTATGATATAATGCCCTTCTTCATCTCTTGTTACAGTCTTTGTTTAAAAATCTAGTTTGTCTGATATAAGTATGGCTACTCCAGCTGTTTTTGACATCTATTAGCATGATAGATAGTTCTCCATTCCCTCACTTTCAATCTGCAGGTGTCGTTAGGTCTACGGTGAGTCTCTTGTAGGCAGCATATAGATGGGTCTTGTTTTTTTTATTTTTTTAAAATCCATTCTGATACCTCTGTGTTTTGATTGGAGCATTTAGTTCATTTACATTACATTTAGAGTGATTATTGAAAGATAAGAATTTTGTGTCATTGTGTTACCTATAGAGCTGGTGTTTCTGGTGATGTTCTCTGTTCCTTTTTTTGGTTGCTTTTGGTTCCCTCCCCCCAACCCCCTCAGAGTCCCCTTTAATATTTCTTACGGGGGTAGTTTAGTGGTCATGAACTCCTTTAGTTATTGTTTCTTTGGGAAACTCTTTGTCTCTCCTTCTATTCTGAATGACGGCCTTGCTGGATAAAGTATTCTTGGTTGCATATTTTTCCCATTCAGCATGTTGAATATATCCTGCCATTTACATCTGGCCTGCCAAGTTTCTGTGGACAGATCTGCTGCAAACCTGATCTGTCTTCCATTGTAGGTTAAGGACTTTTTTTCTCTTGTTGCTTTCATAATTCTTTCCTTGTCTGTATTTTGTGTATTTTGTGAATTTGACTATGATATATCATGGTGATGGCTGGCTTTTGTTTAATTTATTGGGAAGTCTGTTGTGAAGTTTTCAGCTATAATTTGCTGAAATAAATCTTTTGCTCCTCAGCTTTATTATTTTTCATAATTTTATCTTCTGTATCACTGATTCATTCCTCTGCTTTGTCCATCCTTGTTATTGCATTCATTTGGTTTTGCATCTCGGTTATAGCTTTTTAAATTTCGTCCTGACTATATTTTAGTTCTTGTGTCTCTATAGTGGGTGATTTTCTCGTGTCTTCTATGCTTTTTTTAAAGTCAAGATAGTATCTTTTTAATTGTTCTTGAAAATCCTAGCTCAGCCATCATACTTGTATCTATATTGATTGGAATCCCTGCTGTTACTTCTTTCTTTTTTTTGTTTTGGGGTGAATTCCTCTGTCTTGTCATTTTGTCCAGAAAAAGAAAAGCTAGATCCTAGGTTTGTTTTGGTCTGCTTGTTAAAGGAAGCTAGATCCAAAAAATAAAAGTTAAAAAAAATATGTAAATGAAAATTTAAAAAATAAAAAAATAAAAATAAAAGCGAAGCTAGATCCTGTTTCCCCTACAACTGAAGCTTTGTAGCACTCTCATCAGTAGGCTTATTGCATGTGAGAGGTGTGTGCTTGTCTTCTGGGGGAAGGGCCTGTTGCACTGATTCTCAGGCTGACCTGCCCTAGTAGTTATGTATCTGCAAGGCGCAGGGCAGCAGAACTTGGTGTAAGTGGCTCCAGTCACCACTTGGTAGCTCTGTTTAGCTCACTGAGGTTGGTTAGTGCTGATGGTCAGGGAGTGGAAGTGGGGGATGGCTTTTCTCTTCTCTCTCCTTCCTGGAGCAGACAGCGTGTACCTGCCCCTCTTAAACAAGCCCTAACAGAAGAGCAAACAATCACCCCTCTTGTGTCCCTGGCGTTGGTCAGATCCCTGCCTTCACCCTGTGTTGGAGCTGTCTGCCTGCCGGGTGGCACAGTACTTGTGTGTTCTATCTCAGGTGTGGGGCTGGGTTTTCAAACTCTAAATTTTAGGGACTGATCCTTTGGGGGAGAATCTCCCTGAACTTTTGCTGTTTTCCAGCCAGTCCCAGGAAAGTGGTCACATGACTGTGCGGCTTTTTGGAGTTTATGGCAAAGTGGAGCACAAAATACCAAGCCTCACTGCTCTCTGAGCCAGTCAGCAGGTGTTTCTGCTCCTGTACCTGGGAACAGTGCATGTCATTGGAGCCACCCATTCTTGTGTCCCTGGAGAGGCCTTGCTGCCTCTCCCAGTTGCACTCCCAAGCATGGGAACGATTCCTCCTCACGTGACTCAGCAGCTCCTCAGACCACACCGTCTGCTCCGGGTCTTCACCCTCCCTTCCCACAGAAGCACTCCAAAGCTAGGTATGACTGAAGGGGTGGCGAAATTCTAAAACTTCAGATTTTGCACTCTGCTGCTTATAATAACTTGTGGTAGTCTCCATAAGCAAGGCTCCCTACCTTCTGCAGCACCTGCAGTTCTTTTCTCCCCCAAATCAACTCTCCCCAGCTCCTACTGTCCACATCATTTTTTTTTACTTGTAGATTTGCAGTTTTGTTCTCTCAGTCCTTGGATTGATATCTTGGGTTTTCAGAATGATTTGATACTTACCCAGTTGTATTCCAGGGACAGGGCAAGCTTAGGGTCCCCTTACTTTTCCACCATCTTCACTCTTCTCCTAGTACTTAATTCCACTGTAAGTTTGCTCTATGTGATGGTATCAATGATTTTAGGTGGGGGCATTTTCTTTGATGAGGAGGTTCACAGACCCAGGACATGATATTTTGCTTGG
This sequence comes from Prionailurus viverrinus, assembly GCF_022837055.1. Classification (NCBI taxonomy): domain Eukaryota; kingdom Metazoa; phylum Chordata; class Mammalia; order Carnivora; family Felidae; genus Prionailurus; species Prionailurus viverrinus. Next base: position 12,472,650 of record NC_062575.1, on the reverse strand, counting down.
ATCAGTTTGGAAGTAGCTGGAGGTGGCTATGTGTGTGAGAAAGTTTTCATGGCTTTCTAGATTTCATATATTCTTTGCTCTATATTTTTAAGTTTCATTCATAAAATTTTCAATTCAGGTGTCCTTAGTCCTAACCCTTCTTCAGGAAAGAAGCCCTATGTGTCTTTGAGACTTCCCACAGAAACAAGGAAAATGTGATGTATTTACTATCAGCTCTTCATAAGATGCCTTCACCCAAGTGCATTTGACATGAAATGATTCGTAATTACAGAATATGATTGCATAGGTCTGGTTTTAATTTTCTTTCTTTACCAAATAAAGCAAATCATTTTTTTGTGAATGCCTTGCTTTAAAATATTAATTTTTCCTTTTCAGCTGTATTATTTCCCTCTCTTCTGACGTGGTTTATCCCCTGGAAATATGTCTTAGTTACACATTCATGAGCATTCTCATTTTAGTTACCCTTGAAAGTATTTTTTTTATTTTTCTTTATTTTATGTTTTCTAAAATTAAAAATAGAACTACCATATGATCTGGCAATCCCACTTTTGAGTGTATATCCAAAAGAGTTGAAATAAGTATCCCAAATAGTTATCTGTACCCCCTTGTTCTTTGCAGCATTATTCATAATAGCTAAGATATGGAAACAATTCATTTGTCTTGTTGACGAATGGACAAAGAAACTATGGCATAAACATGCATGGACTATTATTTAGCCTTAAAAAATAAAGAAGTACTGAAATATATGAGAACATGGATAAAACTAGGGGACATTATACTACATGAAATAAGGCAGACATGCACTGCATTATTCCACTTACATGAGGTATCCACAATAGTCACACACAGAGGCAGAGAATGGAATGGTGGTTTCCAGGGGTTAGGGAGAAGGAGTTGTTCACGGAGCATAAAGTTTCAGTTCTATAAGATGAATATGTTCCAGACATCTGTTGTGCAACATAGTGCCTGTAATTAACAATACATATTGTGTACTTTAATATATATTAAGAGTAAATTTCATATTAAGTTTTCTTACCACAAAAAACAAAGCAAAACCCCATAAAAGAACACAAGGACATTTTGGGAAGTGGATAGATATGTTTAAGTACCTTGGTTGTGACAGTGGTGTCACAGGTATATGCATAATCCTTAACTCATCAAGATGTATACATTAAAGAGGTGCCCGGGTGACTCAGTTGGTTAAGCGTCCAACTCTTGATTTTGCTTCAGGTCATGATCTCACGGTTTGAGGTTGAGCCCTGTGTCAGGCTCACTGTGACAACCTGGAACCTGCCTGGAATTCTCTCTTTCTCTTTCTCTGTCCCTCCCCTGCTCATTTTCTCTCTCTGTCTCTGTCTCTGTCTCTCTCAATAAACTTAAAAATGTATACATTAAATATGTGCAGTTTTTTGTTTAATGATTATACTTCAAAAATATAAAAACTAAAATTAAATCAATCAGCTTTTTCTTTAGAGACTTGCCTATCTTTTCTACCTTCCTTTTTTTTTTTTTTCCATTTTAGAGAGATTGGGTGCAAGCAGGGGAGGGGCAGAGCACTCAGCACAGAGCCCAAAGCAGAGCTTGATCCCACAGCCCTGGGATCGTGAGTTGAGCCAAAATCAAGAGTTGGACGCTCAACTTACTGAGCCACCCAGGCATCTCTTTTTTCTGCCTTCTACTTTGAAATCCTTACTGCCTTCAGATATATCCTCTATAGAGCTGTGTTGATTTACTGAAATGTGTTCCTTATATGTGTCTATGATTGCTTCTGTCTACATCCCTCTTCTGGAGGATACAGTCCCCATTGCGAATGTTCAAATGGAATGTTCCACCCAAGTTTTCTGCTTTGCTCTGTTTCTGTTTTCTACATTTTTTCTTTTCATTTATAAAAAATTTTGTTTCTTTTTTTTGGGAGAGAGAAAGAGGTAGAGCACGAGCAAGAGAAGGGCAGAGAGAGAGAGAGAGAGAGAGACATAGAATCCGAAGCAGGCTCCAGGCTGTGATCTTTCAGCCCATAGCCCGACGCGTGGCTCCAACCCATGAACCGTGAGATCATGACCTGAGTTGAAGTTGGACCATTGAGCCACACAGGTGTCCCTAGACCATTCACATTTGTCTATCTGTCTAATTATAAAATTTTGTTATTTATAATTTAATTTTCTTTGACTTACATCCAGATTAGTCAGCATATAGGGTGACAGTGATTTCAGGAGTAGATTCCTTAATGCCCCTTACCCATTTAGCCCATCTCTCCTTCCACAACCCCTCCAGTAACCCTCTGTTCTCCATATTTAAGAGTCTCTTATGTTTTGTCGCCCTCTCTGTTTTTATATTATTTTTGCTTCCCTTCCCATATGAGTGAAGTCCTATGATATGTCTTTCTCTAATTTCACTTAGCATAATACCCTCTAGTTCCATCCACATGGTTGCAAGTGGCAAGATTTCATTCTTTTTGATGGCTGAGTAATACTCCACTGTATGTATATACCATATCTTCTTTATTCATCCATTGATGGACATTTGGGCTCTTTCCATACTTTGGCTGTTGTTGATAGTGCTGCTATAAACATAGGGGTGAATGTGTCCCTTCAAAACAGCACACCTGTGTCCCTTGAAATAATACCTAGTAGTACAGTTGCTGGGTCGTAGGGTAGTTTTATTTTTAATTTTTTGAGGAACCTTCATACTGTTTCCCAGAGTGGCTGCACCAGCTTGGATTCCCAACAAAAGTGCAAAAGAGATCCTCTTTGTCTGCATTCTCCCCAACATCTGTTCTTGCCTGAGTTGCTAATGTAAGCCATTCTGACAGGTGGGAGGGGGTATCTCATTGTAGTTTTGATTTGTATTTCCCTGATGATGAGTGATGTTGAGCATTTTTCATGTGTCAGTTGGCCATCTGGGTGTCTTCTTTGGAGAAGTGTCTATTCATGTCTTTTGGCCATTTCTTTACTGGATGATTTGTTTTTTGGATGTTGAGTTTGATAAGTTCTTTATAGATTTTGGATACTAACCTTTTATCTGATAAGGCGTTTGCAAATATCTTCTCCCATTCTGTCAGTTGCCTTTTAGTTTTGCTGATTGTTTCCTTCACTGTGCAGAAGCTTTTTATTTTGATGAGGTCCTAGTAGTTCATTTTTTCTTTCATTTCCCTTGCCTCCAGAGACGTGTTGAAGTTGCTGCGGCCAAGATCAAAGAGGTTTTGCCTGCTTTCTCCTTGGGGATTTTGATGGCTTCCTGTCTTACATTGAGGTCTTTCATCCATTTTGAGTTTATTTTTGTGTATGGTGTAAGAAAGTGGTCCAGGTTCATTCTTCTGTATGTCTCTGTCCAGTTTTCCCAGCACCACTTATTGAAGAGACTGTCTTTATTCCATTGGGTATTCTTTCCTGCTTTGTCAAAGATTAGTTGGCCATACATTTGTGGGTCCATTTCTGGGTTCTCTATTGTGTTCCATTGATCTGAACATTGGTCTCTTCTTGTGCCAGTACCATACTGTCTTGATGATTACAGCTTTGTAGTATATATAGCTTGAAATCTGGGATTGTGATGCCTCCTGCTTTGGTTTTCTTTTTCAAGATTGCTTTGGCTATTTGGGGTCTTCTCTGGTTCCATACAAATTTTAGGATTATTTGTTTTAGCTCTGTGAAGAATGCTGGTGTTATTTTGATAGGGATTGCATTGAATATGTAGATTGCTTTGGGTAGTATCAACATTCTGACAATATTTGTTCTTCCTATCCAGGAGCATGGAATTTTTTCCCATTTTTTTTGTGTCTTCTTCAGTTCCTTTCATAAGATTTCTACAGTTTTCAGTGTATAGATTTTTCACCTCTTTGGTTAGATTTATTCTGAGATATCTTAAGGTTTTTGGTGCAGTTGTAAATACAATTTGGGGCAAATTGTAAATGATTTCTCTTTCTGTTGCTTCATTGTTGGTGAATAGGAATGCAACCATTTTCTGTGCATTGATTTTATATCCTGCAACTTTGTGGCATTCATGAATCCGTTCTAGCAGTTTTTCGTGGAATCTTTAGGGTTTTCCACATAGAGTATCATGTCATCTGCGAAGAGTGAAAGTTTGACCTCCTCCTGGCCAATTTGGATGCCTTTTATTTCTTTGTGTTGTCTGATTGCAGAGGCTAAGACTTCCAATACTATGTTGAATAAGAGTGGCGAGAGTGGACATCCCTGTCTTATTCCTGACCTTAGGGGGAAAGCTCTCAGTGTTTCCCCATTGAGGATGATATGAGCGTTGGGTCTTTCATATATGGCTTTTATGATCTCTGGTATGCTCCTTCTATCCCTACTTTCTTGAGGGTTTTTATCAAGAAACCATGCTGTATTTTGTCAAAAGCTTTCTCTGTATCTATTGAGGGGATCATATGGTTCTTGTATTTTTATTGATGTGATGAATCATGTTAATTGTTTTCCGGATATTGAACCAGCCCTGAATCTCAGGTATAAATCCCACTTGGTCGTGGTGAAAGTTTTTAAATGTATTGTTGGATCCAGTTGGCTAATATCTTGTTGAGGATTTTTGCATCCATGTTCATCAGGGAAATTGGTATAGTTCTCCTTTTTAGTGGGGCCTCTGTCTGGTTTTGGAATCAAGGTAATGCTGGTTTCATAGATAGAGTTTGGAAGTTTTCATTGCATTTCTATTTTTTGGAATAGCTTCAAGAGAATAGCTGTTAACTCTTCCTTAAATATTTGGTAGAAGTCCCCTGGAAAGCCATCTGGCCCTGGACTCTTGGTTTTTGGGAGATGTTTGATTACTAATTCGGTTTCCTTACTGGTTATGGGTCTGTTCAAATTTTCTGTTTCTTCCTGTTTCGGTTTGGTAGTGTGTATGTTTCTAGGAATTTGTTTCTTCTAGATTGCCCATTTAATTGGCATATATTGCTCATAATATTCTCTTATTGTTTTTATTCCTGCTGTGTTATGATTTCTGTTTTTTTTTGGTTTTAATAGCATTAATTTCTGCTCTGATCTTTATTATTTCCTGTCTTCTGCTGGTTTTGGATTTTATTTGCTGTCTTTTTCCAGCTCTTTAAGGTATAAGGTTAGGTTGTGTGTCTGAGGTCTTTCTTCCTTCTTTAGGAAGGCCTGGATTGCTATATACTTTCTTCTTATGACCACCTTTGCTGCATCCTAGAGGTTTTGGGTTGTGGTGTTATCATTTTCATTGACTTCCATGTATTTTTAATTTCCTCTTTAACTTCTTGGTTGGCCCATTCATTCTTTAATAGGATATTCTTCAGTCTCCAACTATTTGTTACCTTTCTGAATTTTTTCTTGTGGTTGATTTCAAGTTTCATAGCTTTGTGGTCTGAAAATATGCTTGGTATGATCTCGATCTTTTTGTACTTGCTGAGGGCTGATTTGTGTCCCAGTTTGTGGTCTATTCTGGAAAATGTTCCATGTGCACTGGAGAAGAATGTATATTCCACTGCTTTAGGATGAAATGTCCTGAATATATCTGTTAAGTCCATCTGGTCCAGGGTGTCATTTAAAGCCATTGTTTCCTTGTTGATTTTTTGATTAGATGATCTGTCCATTGCTGTGTGTGGGGTGTTGAAGTCTACTATTATGGTATTGCTATCGATGAGTTAGTTTATGGGTGTGATTAATTGATGTATTTATTTGGTCCTCCCACATTTGGCACATAAATGTTTACAATTGTTAGGTCTTCTTGGTCTATAGACCCCTTGATTATGATATAATGCTCTTCTGCATCTCTTGATGCAGTCTTTATTTTAAAGTCTAGATTGTCTGATATAAGTATGGCTACTCGGGCTTTCTTTTGTTGACCATTTGCATGATAGATGGTTCTCCATCCCATTACTTTCAATCTGAAGGCATCTTTAGGTCTCAAGTGGGTCTCTTGTAAACAGCATATAGATGGATCTTGTTTTCTTATCCATTCTGTTACCCTATGTCTTTTTATTGGAGCATTTACTCCATTAATGTTTAGAGTGAGTAGTGAAAGATATGAATTTATTGCCATTAGGTTGCTTGTCGAGTTGGAGTTTCTAGTGGTGTTCTCTGGTCCTTTCTTATCTTTGTTGCTTTTGGTACTTACTTACATATTTATTCCTTCCTTCCTTCCTTCCTTCCTTCATTTATTTTTTTCTCTCCTAAGAGAGTCCCTCCCTTAAAATTTCTTGCAGGGCTGGTTTAGTGGTCACAAATTCTTTTAATTTTTGTTTGGGAAATGGTTTTTAAAAAATTTTTTAATGTTTATTTTTGAGAGAGAGAAAGAGAGCATGAACAGGGGAGGGGCAGAGAGAGGGAGACACAGAATCCGAAGCAGACTCCAAGCTCCGAGCTGTCAGCACAGAGCCCGATATGGGGCTCGAACCCATGGGCTGTGAGATCATGACCCGAGCTGAAGTTAGGCCCCCCTGTCTGGGAAGCTTTTTATCTCTCCTTCTATTTTGAATAACAGCTTTACTGGATAAAGCATTCTTGGCTGCATATTTTTTTTTGATTCAGTACATTGAATATATCCTGCCACTCCTTTATGGCCTCCCAACTTTATGTGGATAGGTTTGCTGCAAACCTGATCTGTCTTCCCTTGTAGGTTAAGGACTTTTTTTCCTTGCTGCTTTCATGATTCTGTCCTTGTGTGAGTATTTTGTGAATTTGATTATGATATGTCTTGTTGATGGTCAGTTTTTGTTGAATCTACTGGGAGTCCTCTGTGCTTCTCGGATTTTGATGTCTGTGTCTTTCCCCAGGTTAAGAAAGTTTTCTGCTATGATTTGCTCACATAACCCTTCTACCTCTATTTCTCTCTCTTCCTCTTCTGGGACCCCTATGATTCTGATGTTGTTCCTTTTTAATGAGTCACTGATTTCTCTAATTCTTAAATTGTGCTCTTTTGCCTTAATCTCCCTCTTTTTTTTCTGCTTCATTATTCTCCATAAGTTTGGTCTCTTTATTGCTGATTCTCTGTTCTGCCTCATCCATCCTTTCCACCACGGCATCCATTTGAGATTGCAGCTCAATTAGCATTTTTTAATTTCATCCTGACTAGCTTTTACTTCTTTTATCTCTTCAGAAAGGGATCTAATCTATTTTCAACTCCAACTAGTATTCTTATTATTTTGATTCTAAATTCTGGTTCATACATCTTGCTTGTATCTCTGTTGGTTAAGTCCCTGGCTGTCATTTCTTCCTGCTCTTTCTTTTGGGGTGAATTCCTTCATTTTGTCGTTTTGAAGGGAGAAAAGGAATTAATGAGGTAGAAGTATTTAAAATAAAAAAATTAAAATTAAAAAATACCAGAATTAGAAAATTAAACACACACACACACACATACACACAATCGAATAAATGATGCTAGATCCTAGGTATGTTTTGGTTTGGGTGTTGAATGTGGCTTGATTGTTTAGAGAAAAAAGGGGGAAAAAAGAAAAAAGGAAATTGTTTGAAAATTTGAAAAAATGAATACTCTGAAGTATACTAAAATGAAATGATGGAAGTAACATAGAATTTGAAAGAAATTACCACAAAGTAAACAACATAGTATAAAAAATGAAAGAAAAATATTTTTAATAAATTTGAAAATGAATTTTTTTCCTTTTCTGTATTCAAGAAAAGAAATGAAAAAGAGGAAATGAAGAAAATTGAATAGTTGAACTGGCTAACAGACTGAAATATGACTGAAATTACTTCCTTTTCCCCTGCAAGTCAAACTCTGAAGCACTTTATAGTCCATAAACTAAGCAGGTAGAGTGATTTGTGGCCCAGTTGGGCGGGGCTTAGTGTAATGGCTCCGTTCTCCACTAGATGGCGCTGCTATTCCACTGGGGTGGATTGTTGTGGTGCTTGTAGGTATGTGTGCGCATGCATGGGAGTGGTGAAAATGGCATCACCCAGCTACCCAGTCTCTAGTATCAGAACTCTGTTCTCCCTGATCAGCAATCGCACACCTATCCTTTGTCTTCAGCTTCTGTCCACTCCCCGCTTCCACACTGTTTGTGAACCAAGCAGCTGGCAGCACCTCCCTCCTGAGTTTTGTCTCAGATGCAGCTGCCTTCCCCGGCCCCTCCACTTCTGAGGGACTGCGGTTTTGACCCTCTCCGCCCCTCTGCAGAGGGTCTCACCAAGCAATGGCTGGGTGCCAGCCACACCCAAGAACGCTTGCAGGACTGTGCTGTTGCTGATGCCCAAAGATTGTGGCCAGGTGTCAGCCTGCCCCAGAAAAAGTTCACTAGACAGTGTAGCAGCAGTGCCTCAGGGATTATGGAAAATCACAACACACATCTGGCACCAGGCTTCACCCCCAGTGACCTTGTTCCAGCACCAGCAAATGTGGCCATTCTCTTGGGTCTTCTGGGCCCAGGTGGTCTCAAAGCGTCTATCAAATGGCCTTCCACTAGTGGAACCGTTTCTCCCTGTGTGGCCTGAGAACCTCCTGGACCCCATTCTGCTCCTGGGGATTTGCCCTTCCCACCAGAGCGCCACCAGGTATTGAGCTGCAGAGTTTCAGACTCTGCACTCCCCCTGTTTACAGTCTTAATGGAGTTTAAACCCTCTCCTTTCTTCCTTTTTAGTTCAATCCCTGCAGCTGTTTCCAATTTTCCACTTTCTCTCCAGCTGCTTTTGGGGAGGGGTGCTTTTCCCGTGTTCCAGGCCCTCCCCCCCACTTCTCCATTCTGTCTCCTCATGCAAAAGAAGTTCCCTGCCCTCTGCAGCCATTCTCTTCCCAAGTTCACCTCTCCACCCCATGTACCTGCTGAATTCTGTGGTTCAGGTTGTCCAGATTGTTGTGTTAATCCTCAGATCAGTTTTCTAGGTGTGCAGGATGGTTTAATGTTGGTCTGGCTGTATTTCATGGACATGAGACACACAAAAAACTTCCATGCTGTTCCGCCATCTTGGCTCCTCCCCTAGACCATTCACATTTAAAGTGATGATTGATATAGTTGAATTAAAAAGTACCACATTTGTAACTGTTTTGTTGCCTTTCATTCCTTTGCTTTAATCTCCCCTCTTTTGCTGCCTGTCAGGCTTTAATTTTACCTGATTTTCCCCAGTTAAATTTTTTATTATTTTAATTTCATTATATTCTGTTTTTTCAAAGTTGCCATAAATATGTGTTTTTAAGGTTTTTTATTGTTTATTTTTGAGAGAGACAGAGTATGAGTGAGGGCGGGGCAGAGAGAGAGGGAGATACAGAATTTTAAACAGGCTCCAAGCTCTGAGCTGTCAGCACAGAACCCAATGCGGGGGCTTGTACTCCAAATCCGTGAGATCATGACCTGAGCCAAAGTTGGACGCTTAACAGATTGAGCCACCCAGGTGCCCCTCTGTAGTTTTTCGACAGGAAATTTCAAGAATCTCAGTCTTAGGGGCGCCTGGGTGGCGCAGTCGGTTAAGCGTCTGACTACAGCCAGGTCACGATCTCGCGGTCCGTGAGTTTGAGCCCCGCGTCGGGCTCTGGGCTGATGGCTCGGAGCCTGGAGCCTGTTTCCGATTCTGTGTCTCCCTCTCTCTCTGCCCCTCCCCCGTTCATGCTCTGTCTCTCTCTGTCCCAAAAATAAATAAAAAAAGTTGAAAAAAAAAATTAAAAAAAAAAAAAAGAATCTCAGTCTTAGAGAAGTAATTTCTATTTTAGTTTTCAGAATTTTAACTGGGAATTTAGAGTAATTGAGAAAATGTGTGTTTTCTAGATATCTCATAATAACATATTTCAGTAGTGAAAGCTATTAGAAAAGCTGTTAGAATTTAAGCATTTGCTATTATGACATAGATTATATATTCAAAATACTATACTTTAAAATGAAAGAGCAGATTTTTTTTTTAATATATGAAATTTATTGACAAATTGGTTTCCATACAACACCCAGTGCTCATCCCAAAAGGTGCCTTCCTCAATACCCATCACCCACCCTCTCCTCCCTCCCACCCCCCATCAACCCTCAGTTTGTTCTCAGTTTTTAACAGTCTCTTATGCTTTGGCTCTCTCCCACTCTAACCTCTTTTTTTTTTTTTCCTTCCCCTCCCCCATGGGTTCCTGTTAAGTTTCTCAGGATCCACATAAGAGTGAAACCATATGGTATCTGTCTTTCTCTGTATGGCTTATTTCACTTAGCATCACACTCTCCAGTTCCATCCACGTTGCTACAAAAGGCCATATTTCATTTTTTCTCATTGCCACGTAGTATTCCATTGTGTATATAAACCACATTTTCTTTATCCATTCATCAGTTGATGGACATTTAGGCTCTTTCCATAATTTGGCTATTGTTGAGAGTGCTGCTATGAACATTGGGGTACAAGTGGCCCTATGCATCAGTACTCCTGTATCCCTTGGATAAATTCTTAGCAGTGCTATTGCTGGGTCATAGGGTAGGTCTCTTTTTAATTTTCTGAGGAACCTCCACACGAAAGAGCAGATTTTAAAATACTGTGAGTTCAAACATGTAAAGTGTGTGTACTTTGGAAAAAACAATGATTAGAAGGATATAGAACAAAATGTTAGTAGTGGTTATCCATGGATTGCAGGATTGTGCATTTTATGTGTAATTTTTACTTTCATTTATATACTTTTCTCTGATTTATTATTTTTTAAAAAGCAAAGTACATGTATATATTTTCTTGTAGTTACAGCTTATTTCCATTTAGGAAAAAATCAGTTACAATTCACAAATTTAGCAATTACCTTGTGTAGCAGTTTGCTTTCCTTTATAGGTTTTCATATATAATCCTAAACCCACTGTATTTATTGCCACATTCTTGATAAAACCTATCCTGTTTTCAAAGAAACATTTTTTATTCTGGAGAAACATTTCTTTCTCTTAACATTTAATGTAGACAAACAGGTTTTGAAGTTTTCTACTTACTTACCCTGATGTTTGCCTTGTTAAAACCAGAATCAGTTTGGAATGGTAATTCCTAGCCCTATTTTGAGTGGCAGCTGTGAGAATTGTTTGCCAAGTTTGAGGGTCTGAAATGTGTACTTTACCAGTGATGTTATGTACCTTGCCAGCAGGAGGCATACATATTCTGGCCATAGTCCCTAAATTAAATATTACAAGAAGCCAAACAACTTTATTTCTACTTCTATAGATGTGATGGGATGGATTGTTCTGAAAATTTAAAGTCCCAGAAAATCTTTTCCACATTAGGATGTAATATATTGGCATAGAAATGATATGATCCATTAAATGAAGACTTTTATATCTTACTGGGATCCTGAAAATAATCCAGGAAAATGAGTGTGTTTGACCAGCATGAGAATTCAGCTGTGAAGATATAACGTATCCAGGGTCTCATGGCAACTATTGGCATTTAACAAATGGTTATTGAATAGCTACTATGTGCCAGGCACTATGCTAAATATTAGGAGTCTTTATTGTTTCTGTTTAGTTTTAAATTATTCCTCGTGTCTTCATAGTTTTGACCTTAGGAGGTTTTTATTCTGCTGTAAATGATTTCTTTATTCTCTGAAAACCTGTTATTGAATGTTAACATACAGTAATGATTCACATTTTATTTGTCTGATATGTTGTTCTTCATTATATACTATTTTCTCATATTTTCCTCTATGTAAAGTGTCTCTCATTTGAAACATATTTTATTTTCAACTACATAAAAATTAAAAGAATCTCACTGAAGCAAACACAATGGAAAAATATAAAGATTCCTCACATGTGCACATACACATACCTTGCATGCACAATTGTATGCACAATTGTGTGTACCTTGTATGCACAATTTGCATACAAATGCAAGTATGTGCTCACTTCCAAGGGTAGTCTCTACTGCTGTCAACCTTGGCGTGCACACTTCCTGATACTGTTTTCTGTGCGTTTAGAGTTGTACACAGATAAACAAATAACAATAGTTATTTTACACAACTGTTTCATAATGTTAACATTTTACCACACAATTGGCTTTTCTTAAGTTAAATTTCTACTTTAAAATTTTTCTCAGACACATGAGCCCTGTTTTTCTTAGTGACTTCATAATATTTCACAGGATAATTCATAGAATAATAATGATCACTGTGTTCAGAATATCTGCTATGAATCTCCTTACCCACTTTGTACAGTGTGTGAATTTTTGTATAAATAAATAGAAATGGATCACAAGGCCAAATAGGCTAACTTTTTAGTACTGGTTTTTCAGTTACTGCTAAATGGCCCTTAAAGTGGTACTGCAGATTATGTCTTATTATTCCTTAATCCACGCCACGTATTCTCACCTTGACTGACCTACAACTTCTATAAGAAGATTATAGGACCAAATACCCGCATGTAATTTAACTTTGCTGGTTGGGATGTTTGTGTGGAATGACTGGAATTAGTTCTTGCTATAGAATGGAACCACAGGGGCAAAAACTCAATTGTAAGAAATGCTGCAATGCCATTAAAACATTTAACACATGTGGCATGTCTGTAGAATGGTTTTTAAGAGAGGGAGGGGAAGGTGGTAGTGGACTAGAAAAACAACATTGGCAGAAATTATAGACCAGAGTAGCTTTATCTTTATTCTAAACTGAATTTTTTTTGGATGGCTAAGTATTAGAAGAAGGAACCAGAGATTCCTATATATATACATACATTGGAGTATAGTATTGTCTGAACTCACCTCTGTAAAAACTGCTGGTGAGTAACCTGTCTGCTAAAATTCCTTGGATATTTTCATACTCAACCGGTAAGCTTATTTTTATCAAGTAAGACTTTTGTAGATGCTTTTTTCAAAGCTGCAATCACATATGATTAGCAACACTTGCTTTAGTGTCATTTTTGAACTCAAAAACAAAGTAATTTTCTTCTTAATTTGTTTCTGGAGTTGGGAGAAATGCACATGCACACACTCCACTATTCCAGATTTCTAACTACTTAGAGCAGGTTCAGCTTTATGGGTAAGAACTGAATTTTTATTTTTCTCTCTTCATGTTGTCCTCACAGTTGCTGCCGAGTGAAAGTTCACATGCAGATGTACCAAAATCATCCTACAAACCTGTCATTTCACCCGTATTGTTTTCATAAATTTGCTACCTCCCTTGGTGCAAACATATGATTTTCTTCTTCAGTTCACCTGAAAATTGCTTCTTCAAGCCTTCATTTGGAACGGTTTGGATTTGGGTGTTGTCAGCAGTGTAGGGATATATTTGAATAAAGCCATACTCCCTAGATCTAGGGCGATGTCATCAATCACATGTGTGTCAGGGACTCTTTTTGTGGCCTCACAAATCTTTGGCTCCAGAATGAGCTAAGCCCCTCACTTATGAGCAGGGTCCACTGCTGCACTTGATGGAGTCTTTCTATCAATTTCTAGATGACTGGAGCATGGTTTTTTTCCCAGATGAAGTTTGTACGTGTGAATGTGTTCATTGAATGTAAAGCTTTTTTTCTAAAAGTTTTAAAATACTCCAGCTGAAGAGAGTTTTATTTAACAGAGCCACTTTTAGAGGCAACTAAAGTTCAAGTACAAGTAGACTAAAGAATTTATATTCCTCCCTGAATTTGGCATTTGAAAACACTAAAGGAATGTTCCAAATATGGGCAGTTGTTCTAGATTGAATAGATCTGTCCTAAGCAGAGAATATGAGGGGAAATCACATTATCCAATATAATCACTTTTTAAATTCGGAAGGGAACCATAATCTACACTGAAAAAATTAGAAAATATAAAAAAGGAAAAAATTCCAATAAAATTAGCAAAGAACATACCTATATGTGTTAGATTATTTCCTTCTAACATCATTTGTATCTATATGTTTGTCTATTTAAGATTCTATTTGCATATTATATCATAACTCATAACTAATATTTATCAAGCACTCAGGTAATGTGCACATTCCTGTTATTTTCTCATTCTAGTTCTAGTGAAAAATCGAATGTATATGTATTATTACTTTCATTTAATAGGTGTGAAGACTAAAGCTTAGAGTAGCAAATTTTCCAGGGTACAAATTTAGTAAGTTTGGCTCTTTGCCTGTGCACAACTGTGTGGCATTGTCTTCGCTTTGCAGTTAACATAATCATATTGTATTCATTGCCCATGGTGCTTTGTAGTCTGTATAACAGTAATTCCTAATGATGAAACCGTGTCCATTAAGTGGAGGTGCTGTAAAAATGGAATTATTCTAGAGTTGAAAGTTGTAGGTACATTTTAAAAATTCAGCAGAGTGTTTTGTTAAATGTATGTTGCGGTAATCTTTTTCATATTATGCATTATTTTCTTAGAATATAGGTCCGTGATAAAAAATTATACCAAAAACAGAAAAGTTGATGTTTCCAGTACTCATATTTAAAAAATTTTTTTAATGTTTACTTATTGTTTACAGAGAGAGAGACAGAGTGTGAGTAGGAGAGGGGCAGAAAGAGAGGGAGACAGAATCTGAAGCAGGCTCGGGGCTCTGAGCTCTCAGTACAGAGCCCGACATGAACCCACGAACCATGAGATCATGACCTGAGTTGAGGTTGGACGCTTAACCAACTGAGCCACCCAGGTGCCCTGTCATTTTCAGTACTCCTGATTGTGTAATTACCAGATAGTTTTCCAAAAAAGTTTATATTGATTTCAAGATTTACCAGTAATTCCAGCGTCTTTAATTTTAGCTTTCATGAAATCTTTGAAAGAGAATTTGACTGAAATAATAATCCAGATAGTTTAATGATGATTAAAATAATGAGTTACAGCTCTTTATCCCCTCTCCCAAGTATCCACTTCATGGAGTATTGAATGTTCCAGCTTCTTGTACTTGCTTCTAAGATATTTTCTGTGGTCCAAGTTCCTTTTCTTTTCTTTTCTTTTCTTTTCTCTTCTCTTCTCTTCTCTTCTCTTCTCTTCTCTTCTCTTCTCTTCTCTTCAAAAATAGTGTGACATGCATTTTTTAATCTAATTAGTTGCCTAAAAAATGGAGGTCACATTACTTCGTAGATGATACAGATACATCAGATAACCTCAGAGAAGGCTCTTTTTCCTTGTTTTTGCCACTTTCTTGAGTGGTAAATTGCTCTTTGGTTGTTACTTGTGCTTGTCTGCTTATTTTGAGATGCAAGGGGTGTGGGTCTCTGTGTTCCTGGCCCAGCCTGGAGTCCTGAGTCTCTGGTTCTTGGGTTGGATTCTCTCAGTGATCCTGCCACTGCTCTGTGTATTAGGAAACATTTAATGGATTGAGTCCAGGTTTCCTGCCCCTTCCCTGAGGGGGTGAAGCCTTTTTCCTTTTCTCTTTCTCCACTTGTCCCAGTCACGGTGGATCTTTTACTCTGTCTTCTTAGGGATAGGGTTTGCTGCCTTTTCGTTGGTGGCTTACACCCTCCATTATTTAGTGGAGAAGACACCAGCTGGTACTTTGTGTTTTTCTCCAGGGGCTGCCACTCCGTGTGTTCTGGCCTGCAGCACCACAAGAGGCTTTCCCCAGGCTTCCCCCCACTCCCACTCTTGGTCGTATAGATTTCTTATGCACCCTCTGAGTCCATGGAGAAGAGTCTCTAGTGGGTGCAAGAGTCTGCGACTTTTAGGGCTTCTATTCTCTCCTGCTAGCTCACACTGGTGAGCCCTGTTCACTAAAAACATAGCTGAATTCCTCGTATCATCTTGTATGAAGATCTCATCGTCCTCCTGGTGCAGCTATTAGGACTGTGCTCATGCCCTGTCTTTCCTTTGATAACAGTTGGTTCTATTTCCTCACCTTTTAATGTGTCCAAGAACCATTATAATTTTGTAAATTATCCTGCTTTTTCTTGTCATTAGGGTGGGAATGACACTCTGACCAGGTTTATACATCTTAGGCAGAAACCTGAAGTCTGCTTCCATTTATGAAAAGCATTTTATAAGTTCCAGGATTTGTTGTTTGTAGGTAGTTGTTGTTTTGTTGTGTGTCAGAACTTTAAGGATGTTCTAGCTTTTCTTTGCCTTCAGTTGCTCCTGATGAGAAGTCACTGGTGTTTAAATTGGTGTTTCCTGCATGTAAGATACCTTTTGTTTTTGCTTGTTCCCTCACCTCCCCACCCCCCCCCCCACTGCTTTCAATGTTTTCTCTGCAATTTTTGAGTGTTTTCCTATGATGTTTTGAGAACTGTGCTCTTCCCTTTTTCCAACTGTGTTCTTCTTCTTCTCTAGACTCTTCTTCATGATACTGTTTTTTGTTTTAAATTTATTTTTCAGTAGTTTCTCCAGAATTTATCAATGTTACCTGTAGGATAATTAGTTAGGAAGGACTGTTAAAACCATATCAGAAGTGGATTGCAAACAATTTGCTTTTACTTCCACCTTCATTCTGTGACTGTGGTTGTCCATATACATGGCAAGTCTGATGTGATATAACCTTACTTTTCTGCTTAGCCTGGCCATCCTCTGTGCCCCCAGATGTTAGTTCATCAGGTCCTGCTAAACTGTTGAGCCGGTGGCCGCTGCAATACCACTGGGACGTTGTCAACTTTGGTGACTCTAGCAGTCTGCAGATATGACCCCCATTACTGGTTAATTTTAGAAGCTCCTCGGGTGATCCTAAAACCTGATCAATTTTAAAAACCACTTAAACAAGTTCTTATTCTACAGTTTTCATGACAAATTGAGTTTTAAAGGTTGTAGAGGACTTAGAATTGTGGAAGAGTGGAAAAAATTATTCTTGACAGCGGCAGTAGTACAATCAAAGAAACAGCCAGAAAAGTGAGGTGAATGTAATTACTGCTGCATTGCTGGAATAGAGCATGCGAACTGCAGATTAGTTTGGGGCCAGGTTTTGGATGGCCTTGGAAGTCAAGCTAAGGATACTAGGGTTCATTCTCTAGATACTAGCAACTCAATTAAGGTTTTTTGAAATGAAGAATAACATGATTAGTGCAGCCCACAAAAAAGAGACTAATCTACTAGCTTGAATAGCCCTGACTGACATCAAGAGACTAGAAGTGAAAAGACTATTTGCAGTATTCTAGGAGAGAGTAATTGTGGGCTTGAAGGAGAGGTTGGTCACTGGAATGTAAAGGTTGTGATAGATGTGAAAGCTAATAAGGAAAAGGAATCAATAGAGGAGAGGGCAGTGTCAAGGGTAGCACTGAGGTTTTAAATGCAAATGATTAGGAGACCAGGCTGTCATTTATAGCAACTGGGAACAGAGAAGCATAAGCAGCTTTGGGGAAAAGATAAAACATTTAATTGGGGTTAAAATTATTTGAGGGGTTGGTGGTGCTTCCAGTTGGTGATACATCAAACTAGTTCAAGTTCATTAATGGAAATGCACAGTTCATCAGGCATGCAAACTTTCTATTTGTAATAGTAAAATTCTATAATTGAGATTTTTCTCACTTTTATCCAGAATACCCTGTGGATATACTGAATTAATATTCCAACTTATTCACTTTGCATTTAATACGTAATATTTGATTTCTAATAGGAATTTGATTTTTCAGAGTTCTCAAAACTTTGAATCATTTAAAGAATGAATCAAGAAATTAGATTTACTTACTGTAGTACAAATTCTTAAGACTAATTATCCTCTGTTTTCTTTTGTGATTAATTTTGACATTATGTTTACTTTTTGTGTTAATTCCATTTTTAATCTGTATTTGAATTTAGTTTTTATCAAATTATAATGCATATACAGAATAACACAGTAAAAATGGACCTTGAAGAATTTTCATGAATGTCCTTCTGTGTGACCCCTTCATTTTATTAGCCACCTTCTGCAAAGAAGCCACTTCTTTCACTGTAGGTTAGTTTTGCCTGAATGGAATCATACAGTATGTACTATTTTGTGTGTGGTTTCTTTTAGTCAAAGTTGCATGTGCGCTGTTGTTCCATCCTGTTGCATTAGAAATACGGTATTTATTTTTATGAATTCCACTAATCTTTATTGACATTTGCCTTGTTTCTGGTTTGCTGCTATTCACATAATGTTATTATAATGTAGTTATGCAAATCATTCAGTCAGTATATGTATGCAATTTTATTAGGTTTGTATTTAGATTTGTGATTGTTAGTGGGGGATTGATAGGGTATGAATATGTCTGTCTTTTGTAGAAAGCCCCAGTTTTCCACAGTGGAAATGATGAGAGTTCCAGGTTCTCCTCATCTTAGCAGTGCTCAGTGTTTTCAGACTTTTACATTACAGTCATATTAATATATATGCACATGTAGATTGTTGTGGAGTTAGTTTACATTTTTCTGGTGATTAAGCAGACTGAATGCTTTTTCGTGTTTATTGATCATGACATATCCTCTTTTGAGAAGTTGCAAAAGACTCTTGGCCATTTGTCTTGGTTGTCTTCTATATCTTGATTGTTATAAAATTTTCCTATATTCTGAATATGGGCCTCTTGTTTATGAAATACATTGTGAATATATGCTTCTACTCTGGCATACATCTTTACTCTCTTAATAGTCTCTTCTGATGAGGATCCCTTCTTTATTTTAATTTGATTTATCAATATTTTTATTTATAATTACCCCATAAGAAAACTTGCCTATTTCTCCTATCTTAAGTTCCAAAGATTTTTTTATTATATATCTTAAAAATTTTTATTCCCTTTATTCTTCTATACTTTTATTTGTATGATGTGAGGTAGGTTGTCCAGTTTAATGGTCATCCATATAGATTGACCAAGTGCATATCCTAATACAATGACCAAACATTCATCAAAAAGTCTATTCTGTTGCAACCAAACATTTGTCACTCATCAAGTCTCTACTTAAATGTAATCTGAATCTTGTTCCATTTCGTACATCTGTCTGCCTTTGCTTGACTCAGTACAGCATTCTCTTACATATTCTTTTTCTACAACAAAGTTTTATATCTTGTTATGTAAGTCCTCCAGTTTTTTTTGGGGGGGGCTTTATAAAGAAAAGATAGATTTGGCTCTTGTCCACTTACATTTTCCATACAAATTTTAGAAAAAGTCTGCAAGTTTAAAAAACAAATGCGGGTATTTTGATTGAGAGTGCACAAAATCTACATATCGATTTAAGAAAACACAAATTTTGGGGTGCATGGGTGGCTTAGTCGGTTGAATGACCAACTTCATCTTGGCTCAAGATCTCATGGTTCATGGGTTCGAGCCCTGTGTCAGGCTCTGTGCTGACAGCTCAGAGCCTGCAGACTGCTCTGGATTTTGTGTCTCCCTCTCTCTCTGCCCCTCACCCACTCATGCTGTGTGTGTGTGTGTGTGTGTGTGTGTGTGTGTGTGTGTCAAAAATGTTAAAGAAAAAAATAAATCTTTACAATATTAATCCTTTTGCTCATGAGTAAGTCATAACCCTCATTACCTTACATCTTTATTTTCTTTTGATAATTTTGTATAATTCCTTTTCTTTTAAGTTTAAAATTTTTAATGTTTATTTATACTTGAGAGAGAGCATGAGCAGGGGAGGAGCAGAGGGAGATGGAGTCAGAATCCAAAGGAGGCTCCAGGCTCTGAGGTGTCAGCACAGAGCCCGATGCGGGGTGTGGATTCATGAACCATGAGATCATGACTTGAGCTGCAGTCAGATGCTTAACCTACTGAGCCACCCAGGTGCCCTGTTAATTTTGTATAATTCTTAATTACATTTATGCCTGATATTTGATGCTTTTGATGCTATTGTAAATTGTATTGTGAAAAATATTCTAATTATTGCCTTTAAATGGAAACAAAAGTGATTTTGTATTAACCTTTTAACCCATAAGATTCTTAAAATCACTTATTAAGGTGAAGAATTACCTTTAGATTTATCTATATGTTTTATATACATAATATATGAACTTAAAGTTTTATTTTTTCTTTGAAATCATTATAATTTTGATATTTTTATTTATTTCTCTTGCTTGGACCTTCAAGATTATATTGAACAAAGCTGGTGATAATGGACATCTTAGTCTCACCCTACAGTTTCATGGAGAAACTTCAGTATTCATTATTCGGTGTAATTTTTTCTTGTAAGGTATTTTTTAGATAGCTTAAGGGAATCTTCTGTTAGTATTATAGCGGGTTTTATTGTGAATGCATGAAAGAGTATTTAATATTTCTTCAGATATACTCTTGAAAACATTAATTATTTTGTTAATGTGATGAATTACATGATTTATTTTCAGATGTTAAAACCAATTGTGCATTCCCGGAATCAGTCCAACTTGTATATATTTCTGGATTATTTTTGCCAACATTTTATATATGATTTTGCACATATGTTTATGTTTTTGTCAAATTTTGGAATGATAGTTATCTTGGTCTCAAATAGGCTGAAAATTTTCCCCTTTATTCTCTAGAAAAGTTTTTAAGGAAGATTGAGGTTAATTATTTCTGAAATATTTGGAAGAATTCAATAATGAAATCATCTTGGCCTGAAGTTTCCTCTGAAGATTTTCATTTGAGCTGTCATTTTTATAGGTATAGGAATATTCAGGGGTGCCTGGGTGGCTCAGTTGATTGAGCGTCTGACTTTGGCTCAGGTCACGATCTCAAGGTTCATGAGTTTGAGCCCCGCGTCGGGCTCTGTGCTGACAGCTCGGGGTCTGGAGCCTGCTTCAGATGCTGTGTCTCCCTCTTTCTTTGCTCCTCCCCTGCTCACACCCTGTGTCTCTCTCAAAAATAAAGACTAAAAAAAATTTATAGGTATGGGAATATTCATATTATCTATTTCTTCTTGTGTTAGATTTATTAAATTGCATTTTACTAGCAATCTGTTCATTTTATCTAAAATTATATAAAGTCTTCATACCTTTTTACATCTTTTCTTCTTCTTTCTCCAATTTTTCATTTAAATTCCAGTTAACATATATTGTAATGTTAGTTTCAGGTGTAGAATTTAGTGATTCATCACTTATATATAACAGGTGCTCATCCCAACAAGTGCCCTCCTTACTATCCTCCATCTCTTACTTCCCCCCTCCCCCTCCCCCTTCCACCCTCCCCTCCAAGAACCTCAGTTTGTGCTCTATAGTTAAGAGTCTCTTTCTTGGTTTGCTTCCCTTTTCCCTGCCATGTTCATTTCTTTTGTTTCTTAAATTCCACGTAAGTGAAATCATATAGTATTTTAATATTTTTCATTCCTAATATTATTTGGCTTTTCTTTGTCTCTCTCTTTGTCTTTGTCCCTCTCTTAAAGGTCTTTACATGGAGTCCACAGTTTTATTAAGTTATTATTTATTTTTTTAAACTATTATTTTCCAAACTTGTCATTTAAATTTTTTTCTCTAATGGGTTCTTTTCTTTATTTCGTTAATTTTTTATCTTATTTTTACTATTGCCTTCCTTTTACTTTCATTGGATAGCTTACTGAGATGGTTACTTAGATCATTGAGTATTAGCATTTATTCTTTTTCTAAATAAGCCCTCAAGGCTATAAATTTCCATCCTAGAATCTTTAAATGTGTCTCAGAAGACTCAGTATAATTTATGTTTATTGTATTTCCATTTAGCAAATTAAAAAAATAGCACAGCAACTTTAGCTTTGACTCAAATACTGGGAAATTGTCTAGTTAGATTTTTGTTACTGGTTTCTCATCTAATTCCACTTGGTTAGAGATACACATGGAATTGTTTCAATCCTTGTAATCCTGTAGTCCTCTTGCTACTTAAGGTACTAGGGTGATCAGGTGATACATAGAGTCCTGGCCTAAGTCTCTCTCACTGTGAATCCATTGGTGTCATTACTTTTCTGGTGAATTCCCCAGTCCTTCCTTGCATAACGAAGATACATATGTATAATTATAATTAGGCAGAATTCTTACATTGGTTTTCTGTCTTACGGAGAAAGAACCAGAATGTTTGTTAAAAAAACAAGTGGAAATACCTAAAATTCCTCACTGGTCAAGAGACTAAATGAGAAGCCTAATATATCCTAAGAGAAAAGGCAGATTTAGTATCACCCCATGCACTTAAAGAATGCAGGGTTGGTGATCTCCATTGTATTCCCATTCACTTAACTCATCTGAATCCTGAACATATCAGATAAATAGGGAAAATTATGGGGAAGAACCATAAATTTAACCAAGTGATAGCACTGATAACTGTTGGCATCTATTGCAGTGATAAAGGCAAATAACATCTCAATATTAGGAAAATATTCTTGACTGCAAAGACCCCTCAAGGTATCACAGGATCTCCAGGGTCTAAGAACCAAGAGTGGGAGTATTAGTGGTCTCTTTCACCATTATTCCCAGGGACCCACTTGATGAATTTGTGCTTCAGTTTCCCTGAGAGAAATGCTTCCGCCAGGGTACATACAAGAGTTCCACAAAAGCTAAAATCACAGCTGTACTTTAGTCATGCTGGTCTTTCACCATGAAGTATAGAAGGCATTTGAGAAGTTATTACACTGTTAGTGGAAATAGATCATTACTATCGTGTGGATACGGAGTTGCTGCAACATAATAATGAAGGCAGGGAAGTTCCTTGTGTTTCTGTATCTAGTAATTTACCAGAAAGGGGTAATGGCAGAAAGCATGACCTACCAAGAGCATGGTAACTGCGGTCTCAGAATCCTCAAAGATGAAGACCTGGTTTATCCCAGATCATCAGAAGCACTGGCCAATTACCTTGATTGAGTGGTAGAAGAGATAGTAAATATTAGTTACAACTTTCGGATAAACTGCAATGAGGCATGTAACTTGTTCCACTAAAACTCCTGTGCATGTTAATTAAAAAACAAAACCAAATGAAACTTGACCCTGAAGGAAAGATGACAGGAAAGAGTACACTTAACTTGGGGGCATGAATTGTTTTGAGTATCACAAAGGTCAGACTGCAGGCTTACTGTATCTGTGTGCTCTAGATAATTGGTGGCTGCCAGTAACTGCATGTTCTGCTGTACTCATGGAAGGCTAGAAGTGCTTTGGAATTATTTAACACCCTCAGAGATATCCCTCAGTCAACGCCCGATAAGAAAGGTCATACAAACCTTACCCCCCCCCCCAACCCCCGCCGCCACATAGGATGTAACTGAGGTATGTGCTTACATGTCCCAGAGTTATTCCAGTTGTTTGTATCCTGCTTATTTGGGTGCTTCTTATTGGTTGTCTCTCTTCCTTACATCAATTCCCACTTTAGTCTTCATGTTCCTTGCATCTCCCAAATGAACTACTTGCACTAAAATATTTATCTCTGTTCTGGTTCTGGAAAAACCCCAAATAAGATTTGTGACCATCATTTGGTGCTGGGTTTTTCTGACCCTTGGCCACTGCTTGGGAATTAGAAAATGCCTTACAGGTGAAAGTACTTCTAAATATCCAGCTCAATTCTATGCTCTTCTTTTCTCCCTGGGTTCTTGACCCTTCAAGTCCTTTCTGACTTGGTATCTCTCTGATGCCTTCAAACAGACTTCAAAAAATGTATCTGGCTATTACATTTGTTCCCAACGGGACAGTTGGTACAATGTAACTGATAACCAAAATCTATTTCTTTCATAATCCATGTGCGAATTAAAGAAACGTTAATGAGAACTAAAAACAGTTACTGCCTTCTTCCATGATATTTTGAAAACTCAAGGAACATTTTTAAAACATACCATTCAATTTTATGGAAGCGAAAAATAACCAAGCCAAGCTCAAGGCATTCTTACATTATAACTCTTTGAGTCACCTTTGATTCTTTGTTTTCTGCTAATATCTACATCTTTGGGGAAGTTCCTTTACCCTTATTTTATGACAAAGAATTAGACTTCCAGATTTGCTGTTATTTTCATGGTATGTTCAGGGAGTAATTAACAGGCTTTTAAGGATCATCCACTCATTCCTTTGGGGGTAAGGGAGTAAATATAAAACACTCATATTTCTCTTCATTTTTTATCCAGCAACTACATTCAGGAGGAGCACAGTGTACTCTTTGGAATAAAATAGAGGTGACAGGAATGAAAAAGTGCTCATTTGAAGAGTTTACCATTAATACTCATTTTGTAGATTAATAGATCACTAGCCTCTAGGGTTAACAAGTCAGCAATTTCATAAAAATTAAATTTACATGAAAATATGGGGAAAATGAATAACATTTCAGTCTTTGTTGGTAGTAGGTCAAAAAGCCATGTCCCCACTGAATTTGGAGCTCTGCTTTACATTGACTTTTACTATGACCTGTTTTCCAGCTTCGAGTTTATTGACTGGCTGAAGGCTTCTCTCTGAACCAGTTGTTTTTTCTTTTGTAGTTTTTAGTTCCATATATTCAGGAAGCTGTGCCCATAAGTTGAGTTGTAAATACATGCTCCTTGTGACTTCTCAATTAGTGAATGCTGTGAAGTTTGAGTGTTTCCTGGAGGGTGAGAGGTTTTGCCATATAATTATATTAAGAAGTTGGACACATTGTCAGTATTATCTTGTTTGCTGATGTAAAGAGTGTCTTTTAACCCCTCACACATTGGAGAAAAGAAATGGGGGGGGGGCAGCTGATACTGTATTTATTGTAAAGATTAGTGACAACCTGAATATTTATCCCATAATAAAAAGATGAAAGAGAAAAATACACCCAAATGTTACCATCAGGCCTGTTAAATGTAGAAAAATGTTTTTCTCTATTCTGTTGGAGAAAGAATATAGCTGCTGATAGAATACTAGCTTCCTTTCCAACGAGATGCCACCCTAAAGCAAGGGGTATGAAACTTCTGCTTTACACCTCTAAGATTCAAAAAGGATATTAGGGTAATATTCAATGTGTAAAAGCAGAGTAAAGGAAGCTATCCTATTGTCTTGAATTCTTTGTTCCCCTTTCTTACTTCAGTTGTAAACATCATATCAAATCCTAGAATTTGCACTCCTGGTCCAAAATTTACAATTCTTGAGAAAAGAACGGAGGTACAGCAATTTTGATTATAGTTATTGCCCACCATTGAATTCTTTGTGCTTATTTGGCCCACACAACTTGGGGTGTTTTAAACTCTGAGGCAGAGACTAAATCAAATGCTTTGAGACAGAGAAATGATCTTGTCCACATTTTTTCTTGATTGTTGTGATGGTGGTGGGTGACCTGCCAAGTGCAGCTAGCAGAGGTATACAAGGAAATATTCTGACCTGGGCAAGGTGGATTTAAAAAATTTCCTCATAGAGGGAAAATAAATGTTAGATTATTTAACTTATATATTGTATGCATTCACTAGATATTTTCACTAAATATGTAAAATTTTAATATATTTGTTATTCGTTCAAAATATATAGAAAACTTAAGTTTGAATATTGCTAAGTGGTTGATTTAAAAAGATTAAAAAATGATTTGCTTTCGAAGAACTGGCTAAACACTGATCATTTCGCTTCAAAGTCACACATATGTCACTAGCATTTGTCTTTCCAAGTATATGTCACATTTAGGGTAGGTATTTGTGATATGCTATATGTTTATGACTGTTTTTATTAATGCCATGTTACATGATTTATTTAGGACATTCAATATTTATTTCAAAAGCCTATCAGGAAAGAAAATTTAACATGCACTATCCTGAGATCAAGATAAATTTCTGTTATTTTTTTATACATTGTGGACCTGGAAGCAAGAGTCAGTGTAGCATATGCTACTCTTATCTCAAGTAGCTTTTTTTCTCCCCTAATATTCACCAAATGCTTAACATGTACTCAGAACACATTATTCTCATTTTACAAATAAGGAAGCGAACTTGTGAGGTCTTAAATCACATGGCTAGCATGTGTCACATTCATCATGGAACCTCTGAATCTGGATCCTCTTTTATGATGAAGAGTACGTTAGTCAGAGAAAGACAAAAATCATATGACTTAACTTATGTGAGGACTTGAAGAGACAAAACGGATGAACATAAGGGAAGGCAAACAAAAATAATAGAAAAACAGGGAGGGGGACAAAACAGAAGAGACTCATAAATATGGAGAACAAACTGAGGGTTGCTGGAGGGGTTGTGGCGGGGGATGGGCTAAATGGGTAAGGGGCATTAAGGAATCTACTCCTGAAATCATTGTTGCACTGGATGCTAACTAACTTGGATGTAATTTAAAAAAATAAAAAATAAAAAAAATAAAAGTATACTTTTCCAAAAAAAAAAAAAAGTACAGTGAAACCTTGGATTGTGAGTAACTTGTTCTCTAAGTATTCTGCAAGACGAACAAACATTTCTAATAAATTTTAACTTGATAAATGAGCCATGTCTTGCAATACGAGTAGTACGTGATGCTGAACATCACATGAGCACAACTGAGCCAATGGCTCTTCTCTCTCACACGCTGCTGGATTGTGGGTGATGATTAATGCGATGTCACGTTTATGTGAAATCCTCAAAAGCAAACAGAAGCAAGTGTCATTGCATAGGTTCCTTGTTAAAGTTGCACAAAAAGAAAAACATTCCATTGAGCCAATAGACAGCAGTGGTTTTTCTCAGTGATAGTGAAGCCATCCTACACAGTAACCCTCCTCTCGTCTCCCTCCAGCCTCCCTCGTGTCACACCAGCCACAAAAGTTTTCAGAGATAAGTGCAAGTTAATTTGCTTATTTTTCTTTATATTTTCATTTATTATTTTTTATTGTATGCAATATTGTAATCATTTTTAAATGAATATTTTTGCGTTGTGGAATGAATAATCTGAGTTTCCATTATTTCTTACGGGGAAATTCATTTTGATATACAAGTGCTTTGGATTACACGCATGTTTCTGGAATAAATTATGCTTACATATCAAGGTTTTACTGTATTTAGAATTTTTGTGGGGATTTTCTTCTCTTTTTTAAGTTTTTATTTAAACTCTAGTTAGCTAACATACAGTGTAATACTAGTTTCAGGTGTACAATATAGTGATTCAGTACTTCTGTACAACACCCATGCTAATCACAAGAAATGCACTCCTTAACACCCATCACCTGCTTCACCCATTCCTCCCACCCACCTTCCCCCTGGTAACCATCCGTTTGTTCTCTATAGTTAAGAGTCTGTTTCTTGATTTGCCTCTCTATATCTGTTTTTTTCCCTTTGCTTGTTGGTTTTGTTTCTTAAATTCCACGTATGAGTAAAATCCTATGGTGTTTGCCTTTCTCTGTCTGACTTATTTCCCTTAGCATTGTACCCTCTGGCTCCTTTCGTGTCAGTGCAAATAGCAAGATTTCATTCTTTTTTATGGCTGAGTAATATTTCATAATATATATCTACCACATTCTTGATCCATTCATCATTTGATGGGCACTTGGGCTGTTTCCATAATTTGGTTATTGTAGATACCACTGTTATAAACATTGGGGTTCACGTATCCTTTTGAATTGGTATTTTTGTATTCTTTGGGTAAATACCTAGTAGTGTGATTGCTGGATCAAAGGGTAGTTTAGTTTTGTTTTTAATTTTTTGAGGAACCTCCATTCTGTTTCCATAGTGGTTGCACCACTATGGTTGCATTTACACCAACAGTGTAAAAAGGTTCACCTTCTCCACATTCTTGCCAACACCTGTTGATTCTTCTGTTGTTGATTTCAGCCACTCTGACAGGTGTGAGGTGATATCTCATTGTGGTTTTGATTTGCATTTCCCTGACGAAAAGTGGTGTTGAACATCTTTTCATGTGTTTGTTGGCCATTGTATGTCTTTAGAAAAATGTCTATTCATGTCTTCTGCCCATTTTTAATTGGATTTTATTTTATTTATTTTTTTTTTTTTTTTTTTAAATTTTTTTTTTTTTTCAACGTTTATTTATTTTTGGGACAGAGAGAGACAGAGCATGAACAGGGGAGGGGCAGAGAGAGAGGGAGACACAGAATCGGAAACAGGCTCCAGGCTCTGAGCCATCAGCCCAGAGCCTGACGCGGGGCTCGAACTCCCGGACCGCGAGATCGTGACCTGGCTGAAGTCGGACGCTTAACCGACTGCGCCACCCAGGCGCCCCTGGATTTTATTTTTTGAGTATTGAGTTTTATAAGTTCCTTATATATTTTGGATACTAGCTTTTATCAGATCTGTCATTTGCAAATATCTTCTCCCATTCTGTAGGTTATCTTTTAGTTTTGTTGATTATTTCCTTTGCTGTACAGAAGCTTTTTATTTTGATGTAGTTCCATCAGATTATTTTTGCTTTTGTTTCCCTTGCCTCTGGCAACATGTCTAATAAAAAGTTGCTATTATTGATGTCAAAGATATTACTGCCTGTATTCTCTTCTAGGGTTTTTATGGTTTTAGGTCTCATATTTAGGTGTTTACTTGAATCAAATTTGAAGTTAATTTTGTGTATGATGTAATAAAGTGGTCTTGTTTCATTCTTTTGCATGTTGTCCAGTTTTCCTAACACTATTTGTTGGAGAGATTTTTTTCCCATTGCATATTCTTGCCTGTTTTGTCAGAGATTAATTGACCATATAATTGTGGGTCCATTTCTGGGTTTTCTGTTCTGTTCTATTTACCTATTTTTGTGCCAGTGCCATACTGTTTTGATTACTACAGCTTGTTAATATAACGTGAAATTCAGAATTGTGATGCCTCCAGCTTTGCTTTTCTTTTTCAAGATAGCTGTGGCTATTCAGAATCTTTTGTGTTTCCATACAAATTTTAGGATTTTTTGTTTTAGCTCTGTGAAAAATGCTTCTGGTATTTTGATAGGGATTGCATGAAATGTGCAGATTGCTTTGGGTAGTATTGACATATTAACACTGTTCTTCCAATCCATGAACATGGAATGTCTTTCCAAGTTTCTTTCATCGATGTTTTATAGTTTCCAGAGTATAAGTCTTTTACTTCTTTGGTTAGGTTTATCCCTAGGTATCTTACTTTTTTGGTGCAATTTTAAATGGGATTGATTCCTTAATTTCATTATTGATGTATAGAAATGCAGTAGATCTCTCTTGGTTGATTTTGTCTCCTGCAACTTTTCTGAATTTATCAGTTCTAGAAATTTTCTTGGTGGAATCTTTATATAGTACCTATATATATAGTGTCATGTCATCTGCAAATAGTGAAAGTTTTACAACTTCCTTACCAATTTGGATGCCTTTTTAAAATTTGCCTTTTATTTCTTTTTGTTTTCTGATTGCTATGGCTAGGACTTCCAGGACAATGTTGACTAAAAGTGGTGAGAGTGGACATCTTTGTCTTGTTCCTAACCTCAGAGAAAAAGCTCTTAGTTTTCCCCTATTTATGATAATATTAGCTGTGGGTTTGTCATATATAGCCTTTATGATGTTGAAGTATATTTCTTCTAAATCTACTTTGTTGAGTGCTTTTGTCATAAATGTTGTACTTTGTCAAATGCTTTTTCTGCATCTAGTGAAATGATCATATGGTTCTTTTCCTTTCTTTTGTTCATGTGTTGTATATCATGTTGGTTGATTTGCAAAGAGCAAACCATCCTTGTAACCCAGGAATAAATCCCATTTGATTGTAATGAATGATTTTTTTAATGTCTTGTTGGGTTCAGTATGCTAATATTTTGTTGAGGGTTTTTGCAACTATGTTTGTTGGGGATATTGGGCTGTAGTTTTCTTATTTTGTGGTGTTTTTATCTGGTTTTGGTATCAGGGCAATACTGTCCTCATAGAGTGAATTTGGAAGTTTTCCTTCCTTTTCTATATTTTGGAATAGTTTGAAAAGAATAGCTATCAATTCTTTACATATTTGGTAAAATTCTCCTATGAAGCTGTCTGGTCCTGGACTTTGGTTTGTTGGGAGTGTTTTGATTACTGATTCAATTTCTTTGCTAGTTGTCAGCCTGTTCAAATTTTCTATTTCTTTCTGTTTCAGTTTTGGTAGTTTATATGTTTTTGGAGTTTATCCATTTCTTCTAGGTTGTCCAGTTTGTTGACATATAGTTTTTTATAATATTCTCTTAAAATTGTTTGTATGTCTGTGGTGTTGGTTGTTTTTTTTTCTCTCTCATTTGTGATTTTATTTATTTGGGTCCTTCCTCTTTTCCTTTTGATAAGTCTGACTAGCAGTTTATCAATTTAAAATTTTTTCCAAAGAACTAGCTTGTACTTTCATTGATCTGTTCTATTGCTTTTTTAGTTTCTATATCCTTTATTTCTGATGTAATCTTTCCTGTTTTCTTCTTTCTGCTTCCTTTAGGCTTTGTTTGTTGTTGTTCTTCTAGCTTCTTTAGGTGCAAGGTTAGGTTGTTTATTTGAGATTTTTCTTGCTTCTTGAGTTAGACCTGTTTTGCTATAAACTTCCCTCTTAAAACTGCTTTTGCTGCATCCCAGAGGTTTTGGACCAT
This sequence comes from Prionailurus viverrinus, assembly GCF_022837055.1. Taxonomy (NCBI): domain Eukaryota; kingdom Metazoa; phylum Chordata; class Mammalia; order Carnivora; family Felidae; genus Prionailurus; species Prionailurus viverrinus. Next base: position 12,442,578 of record NC_062575.1, on the reverse strand, counting down.
TGTGTTTTCATGTATTTTAAAAATTTCTTCTTTTAATTTCTGGTTGAACCATTCATTGTTTAGTAGTATGTATTTGTAGTCTTTGATATTTTTTTATTGTGCTTGACGTCTAGTTTCACAGTGTTGTGGTCAGAAAATGTGCCTGGTATGACACCAGTGTTTTTGAGTTTGTTGAGGCTTGTTTTGTGTCCTAATATGTGATCTGGAGAATGTTCCATGTGCACTTAAAAAGAATGTGTATTCTCTTGTTTTAGGATGGAATGTTCTGAATATATTTGTTAAGTCCTTTTGGTCTAGTGTGTCATTCATAGCCATATTTTTCTTGTTGATTTTTTTGTTTAGATGATGTTCATTGATGTAAGGGGGGTGTTAAGGTCTCCTACTATTATTGTATTGTTATTGATTATTTCCTTTATGTTTGTTATTAACTGTTTTATGTATTTGGGTGCTTTGATGTTGGGTACATAACTATTTATAATTGTTATATCTTCTTGTTGGATTGTCCCCTTTATTATTCTATAGTGTCCTTCTTTTTCTCTCGTTACAGTCTTTGTTTTAAGAGAAGTTTGTTAGACATAAGTGTTGCTACTCTGGTTTTCTTTTGACAAACATTTGCATGATAGATGTTTCTCCATCCTCTCCCTTTCAATCTGCAGGTGTCTTGAGGTCTGAAATGAATCTCTTGCAGGCAGGATATGGATGGGTCTTGTTTTTTTTGCTTTTTGTTTTTTTTTATCCATTCTGACACCCTGTCTTTTGATCAGATAGTCAAATTACATTTGAAGTAATGATTGATAGATAAGTATTTTTTTAAGTTTATTTAAGAGAGAGAGAGAGAGAGAGAGAGAGAGAGAGAGAGAGAGAGAAAGTGAGTGAGTAGGGGAGAGACAGAGAGGGAGAAAGAGAATCCCACGCTCCTTTCCATGGTAACAGTGTGGAACTCAATGCAGGGCTTGCTATCCCAAACTGTGAAGTCATGATCCGAGCCAAAATCAAGAGTTGGATGCTTAACTACCTGAGCCTCCCAGATTCCCCAGTAGGTATGTATTTATTGCCATTTTGTTACTTGTTTTGTGGTTGTTTCTGGAGAAATAAAATCTTGATTTTTTTAATAGAAATACTCATTTTTTATTGCTTTTGTTTTTCCTACCTTTATACTGTCCCTTTCAGTTTTCCTTTCTCCTCAAAGAATCCCCTTAAATATCTTGCAGGGCTGATGTAGTGGTCACAGACTCCTTTAGTTTTTGTTTGTCTCAGATACTCTATCTCTCATTCTATTCTGTATGATAGCCTTGCTGGATAGAGTATTCTTGGCTGCAGATTTTTCCCATTCAGCCATTTGGCTTGCAAAGTTTCTGTTGACAAGTCAGCTGACAGTCTTACAGGTTTTCCCTTGTAAGTTAATGGCTGCTTTTCTCTTGTTGCTTTTATGAGTTTTTCTTTATATTTTGCCAATTTAATTACAGTATATCTTGGTATGGGCCTGCTGTTTGTTGTTGATTTTGGTTGGAGTTCTCTGTGCCTCCTGGATCTGGATGTCTATTTCCTTCCCCAGATTAGAGTAGTTTTCATCTATCATTTCTTCAAGTTAATTTTCTACCCCCTTTTGTCTCTCTTCTTCTTCTGGGACTCCTGAAATATGTATGTTACTATGCTTGATGGAGTCACTAAGTTACCCAAGTCTTTTCTCATTTTGCATGTTTGTTTCTTTTGTTCAGCTTTATTGCTTTTCTGCTATGTTGTCTTCTGGATCATTAATTCATTCCTCTGCTTCTTCCAGCCTGCTGTTCTTTCATCATTTGTGTTTCTAATCTTGTTTGTTGCACTCTTCATCTCTGATTGAATCTTTTTTAACTCTGTTATCTCTGTGCTAAGGGTCTCACTGATATCTTCCATTCTTGTCTCATGCCCAGTGAGTATCCTTAGGATGGTTGCTTTAAATTCTCCATCAGGCAGATGGAGATTATTTTACAGAAATATTACTTTTATCTGTTTTGCTTAGATCTCTGGCTATGGCCTTATCACGTTCACTTATTTGGGATACATTCCTCTGTCTTCTCATTTTGTTTAAGTCTCCAACTGCTTTTCTGTATTAGAAAAGCCAATTGTGTCTCTTGTTCTTGAAAGTAATGGCCTTATGAAGAACAGATCATGCAGTGCCCAGGCCCTGGTGCTTCAGGTAGTGTCTCCAGTGTGTGCTGCCTGTACCCTCGTCTTGTGTTTTGGCTACTCTATCCTTCAGGCCAGTCATCTGCAGAAGCTCTCCTTGCCTGCTTTGGGTAGTGTTTGGTTCCTGTCCGGAATGTGGTGAATTTTAACCACGTGTGCTCTGGTCTGCTTGTGCAGTGACACCCGTTATCTTCATTGGAACTGAGGCCCTGCAAAACTCTCTGGTCAGGAGATGTGGTATGGGCAGGGGTTTGTGCTGGCCTCCTTGGGGAGGGGTCAGCTGTGCATGAGTGAAAAGGGCAATTTACCAGAGTGCAGGGGGGTGGGATATAGTATAAACAAGTTAGGCAGCCAGCCTTGGTGCTGCGCTGCTTCCCATTGGTGGCTGTCCGTTGATGCTGAGGGGTGGTGGAAGGAAATGGCACAGGCCAGCCCCTTTGTTACTGGAGAGGTGTCTCTGTGGATACTGCCTCTCAGGGACATGCTCTTAGAACAGACATGCTCTTAGAACAGCATACAATCTCCCCACTGTGTGCCCTAGATCCTCTTCAGATCACTGTTTCCATGCTGTATGCCCCTGAGTTGTTTTCCTGACTTCTCTCCAGGAGCAGCACAAGGCCCTCTGAGCTCCATTCCAGCAAAGCCCGCTGACCTTTAAAATTCCAAGCTTTAAGGCCTGCTGGTTGTAAGAACTCATAAAATTCAGCCCTTCTCATTTTCCAACCCAGTGGCTATGGGGAAACTTTTTCCTTGTGTGTTTCTCTGTCATTCTTCTCTGTGACCATGGCTTCCTCTTCTCTGCAGCATCCAGGATCCATTTTTCCCCTAAACCGTGTCTCTGCACTTCCTACCTTATTTGATGTGGCCTCTTCCCTCCTTTTAATTGTGGAGCTTGTTCTGTCAGTCTTCAGGTCAATTTCTGGGGTAATTAGGGTGATTTGATAGGTATCTAGTTGTATTTGTGGGATGAGGAGATCCTAAGGGTCCTCGTACTCTACTGCCGTCTTCCTGTCTGAAGAACTTTTCAACTTAACACATTACAGGTTTATGGTAAGTTATAGCCAAGAAACATACCATTGCTGGCCTCACAGGCCCAGCAAAATGCTTACTTGTGTTTGGAGTGGGAGGTCATCCCACTCCAAATGATAAGTTTAGGAAGAGTGAATAAGTACTTTAGGACGTATATGGTATCCTAGAAGTTAATTTTAACCGTCTCATCTATACTTAGCCACCTATTTTTCCTGAGTAACACATGCAGTCATCTCTAGGATTTGGGTATTTGTCTGAGTTTCTCTGATTGGCCTAAAGCAATGGAGAGGAGGGGAAAGTGACCCATGGGCAAAATAAAGGGAAGGAGTGAAGTGGCATGACAGAGTGATATCGGAGAGGAGGATGCACAAAAAGATGGAGATGGAGCGGAGCCAACCTGAAATACCAGAGTGCTTGCTGGATCTCTGGCAGGCACCTGTTCTGTCAGTTATTCCCTCCTGCTCTGGTGAGGAGGGATAGAATTCATCACTAGCTTCTTTTCTTCTACTTCCACACCTCTCTCTGGGGTTGGGAAAGGTGAGCAATTTGTTGTAAATGCATGATGAATTTCATTAAGTATTCACAACTGCTGTTAAAATCACTGGAGATCTGCAAAATAGAAACCCAACATGCCCAGAACAGGTTTGACACACAGAGCAAAGATGTGAAATTTGCCAGAAATTAAAAGCTGTGCTGGTAAATTCAGGTCCTTTATGATTCACTTTTTTTTTTCCTGAGCAGAACATGATTTTATTGAAATAATGACAGTTACATGTTTTATTAATGTGCTTTTTAGACAGGCTTCATAATATGATCTCATCATAAAATCCTGGAAGGTAATGGATTTATCATTCAATGAGTTAATGCAGTAGAGAGTGCTTTGTAGTCTGGAAAGTGCTAAATAAATACTAGTTATTGCAATCATAATCCACATGGCATTTTGTCTTACAGATTTTTTATTTTAAAACAATTTTGGGGTTACAGAAAAATTATAAAAAAGTACAGAAAGCTTCCAAATACCCCAAGTCTAGCTTCCCTTGTTATTAACATTTTAACGTGATATGGTACAATTATTATAATCAATGAGCCAATATAATATACAATTTAAAGTCTATATTTTAGTCAGATTTCCTTAGTTTTTTACCTAATGTCTTTTTTTTTTTAATTGTTGTTGTTATGTGGTACCATCCAGGATACAACTTTACATTTAATTCTTGGGTTTCCTTAGGATGTTCCTGTCTGTGGCAGTTACTCAGACTTTCCTTGCTTTTGATGACCTTGACAGTTTTAAGGAGTCCTAGTCAGGTGTTTTGTAGAATGTTCCTCATTGGAGAACGGTCTGGTGTTTTCCTTATGATTAGACTGGGTTTGTGAATTTTTGAGAGCACAAGCACAGAGATAAAGTGTAATTTTCATCACCACATATCAAGGGTACATCGTATCAACATGACTTACCAGTCTTAACGCTTCCCTTGATCATCTGGCTGAAGCTGTGTCAGTTTCTCCACTGTAAAGTTACTCTTTTCCTCTTTTTTTTAATACTGTACTCTTTGGAAGAAAGTCACTATGTGCAGCCCACAATCAAGGAGTAGAGAGTTGTACTTTACCTCCTTTAGGGTGGAGTGTCTACATAAATTACTTAAAACTCTTCTGCTTAGGTGATTTGTCTTTTTTTCCATTTATTTATTCAATCATATGCTTATATCTGTATGGAATTATATTTATTTTTTACTTTGCATTGTCATCCAGTACAACTTTATTTTATTGTTCAAATTATTTTAGCTTTGGTCATTGGGGGCCATTTATGTTGGCTCTTAGGTCCCTTTGATATATCCCCATCATTGTGAGTGTGTTTTCGTTTTATTGTTTTGTTTAGCATTTACTTACTTTCTGGCATTTACTTACTTACCTGAAGATGCTCCAGGCTCATCTTGCAGATATCCTGCCCCAGTACTAGGATCAGCCATTTCTTCAAGGAGCCCTGGTTCCTTTTATTGAAGAATGGCATTAGAAACCAGTATCTGAGTGATAAATGCACTCATTGCTACTGAAGCATCATTCATTCTTCTGGGTCGCCTTAGCTGACAAAGCAAAGTACGTGTACATACTAACGTTTGTATATACACATATCTATAAATATTTTACAGGTAACCATCGGCATGCACACTAAGATAAACATGAGTTCGTATTGATGTCTTCAACGGCAGTCTATCACCACATGGACCACCTGCTCCTGCTTATCTTAAACAGCCCATTCTAGCAATGAGAAACCTGACTCTCAGCTTTGCCATTCATTTACTTACCTGCTTTACAGATTTCAGCATTTACCATTAGTATGCTTCTTGTGGAAATAGAAGATAGAAGGTAGAATTAGACATGTACAAGATTTGTTAGGAGATAAACCTGGGTGGGGAATAGGATCAATAGGGGAAGGTTTTAGATCATGAGACACATCTCGGACTTGTGAAAAGAGAAAGAGAAGGAGGGAAGGAAGGCAGTAAGGAGAGAAAGGCAAATGGGGTTAGAGAGGCCTCACACTGTGGTGCACCTCTGAGAAAGTCTTGACCAGGACACTGAGGGGTCCCAGAGCAGTTATTTCCCACCAGAGGAGATTCATGTAGGGCAGAAATGGCTGGCTCTAGTGTTCCCACTGTGCCCAGTCATTGACTAGGAGCAACTCAGAGATAGTGTGGCTTTGGGGTAAACATTGCCACAGAACTTAGAGTATAGCAGCTGGGGACTACCAACAAATGACACAGTTTATTGTAGGATATCCGAGCCACGCATTCCCATGGCCATTACAGGTCTGTATTGTCTAGCTCTGTTTTGTGCTGGATTGTGTCTACCCAGAATTCTGATGTTGATGTCCTAACCCTCAGTAACTCTAAGGAAGTAATTAAGGTAAAATGAGGTCTTAAGAATGGGCCCAATTCTGATATGACTCATGTCCTTATTAGAAGAGGAAATTAGGACACACACACATGCAGAGGGAAGACCATGTCTTCAAGTGGAAAGATGTGACCATCAAGTTGGCCAGAGAGGCCTCAGAAGAAACCACCTCTGCCAGCATCTTGAACTTAGACATATAGCCTCAGAATTGTGGGAAAATTTCTATTGTTTTAGCCATACAGTCTGTCATACTTTGTTATGGCAGCTTTAGCAAACTAATACAAGGTCTTAACATTTAAAAGTCTTTAATTAAAAATTAAAGGAAATTTTTAAATTTAAATTTTACAGGGAAAAATACTATGATATCTAGAATTTATTTTGGCATACTCCGGCGGGGGATAAAAAAAAGGAGGATAGATGATAAAGAATGCCAAGATGATTACTATGGAAATTTTTTGAGTCCATGAAAATTCATTATGTGTTCTCTTTACCTTAGTATATGATTGAAAATTGACATAATAAATAGCTTCAAAATGTAACTAACTCATTATTATTAATTATTGATGGGACTACTAGGCACAGCCTGCCAGGATCTGTATGGATTTTAAAATGTTAAATTTAGAATACCACAAGAATAGTAATGGCTACCCACTGAAAATCAGGAGTTCTACAATACACATTAAGTAAACTGTTCTAATGATTACAATATAGGCCAGTAAAGTAACTGTTATTGGCATTAATTTATACAGTTAGTGAATAACTTAGTTTGGACTTGAAGAATAGCCTACCTGTTTCAAAAGCCAGTGTTGTTTCCACTATACCTTTCTATTATGTCACTGTCTCCCATAAAATAACTGCTTTTACTGAGTATATGTCAGGTATTTTGTATAAGCAGGAAGGAATGTCAGAGTTGAAAAAAACACTTTTTATGCATCTATGTATACAGTCATATGGTTGTTCTAATTTATTCTGTTAATGTGGTAAAATTGATTTTTAATAACTTTATTTGGATATAATTGACATATAATTAACTGCACATATTTAAATTCACAGTTTCTTAGATTTTAATATATGTATGCACCTGTGTAACGATCACCACAATCAGGATGATTACTATTTCTATCAGCCCCTAAAAGTTTCCTCTTCGTTTTTTATAATCCCTTATTCCTGCCACCTTCAAAACCTCACAACCAGTGATCTGTTTTTATTTATTTGTTTATTAAAACATTTTTTTAATATTCACTTACTTTTTGAGATGGGGGGCGGAGAGGGGCAGAGAGAGAGTTGTACAGAGGATCCTAAGTGGGATCTATGCTTACAGCAGCAAGCCCAACGTGGGCTCGAACTCACTCTGAGATCGCAACCTGTGCCGAAGTCAGATGCTCAACCGAGCCACCCAGGTGCCCCTTTATTTATTTTTTTAAAATACGCTCCAGGCCCAGCATGGAGCCCAGTGCAGGGCTTGAACTCATGACCCTGAGATCAAGACCTCAGCTGAGATCAAGAGTCGGTTAAGCAATAGACTGAGCAACCCACGTGCCCCAACCAGTGATCCATTTTATGTCACAGTAGGTTAGCGTACACTTTTTTAGAGCAGTGATCAGCAGACAATGTCCTATGAGCCAAATCTGGTTCAATTACCTGTTTCTGTAAGCAGCATTTTAGTGGAACACAGGCACATTTGTTTACCTATTGTGTACTTCTGGCAATGTAGAAGTCTGTCTAATTTGGTTTTAAATTTTCTGCTGGGTCCTGTGTAGTTTCTCTGAGAAGACAGAAATTCTCATGATCCAAAGAGGGATGTCTGGATCATTAGGACCCCTTCTTCATACGTCCTTAGTGTCTGCAGTTTTGTGTGCGCACATGGGCATCCTGGTTGCTTGAGATCTGTGGGAGCGTATCACGGGCTCATTCTGTGATCCCTGGTTAAGTTCTGGCTAACTTAGACAGGTGCTGCGTGTCTCAACCAGAATTGCAACCTCATGCTAGCTGTGTTTTAAATATCCCCGGTTTTTGCTACCAGGATTGCTGCTGTTGTGGACAATGGCCAGGAGTTTGGTAGTTTTCTAGTCTCTGTTCCAAATTAAGTCAGTGCCCTCTGGCAGGGAAGCTGATGCTTCCTGCTTAGCCAGGCTGGTGTGGGAGGAATGAGGCAGATGAAAGCACCCCCAAGGCAGAGCTCCAAGTCCCACTGTTCATTTGCCTCAGATTGGGTAGTTTTCTTAAATTAACTCTTCTGGATTTGTTTTATATGCCTCTGCTTGATCTCCAGCGTGCCAAAATGATTGTTTTGGTCACTTTTGTCCAGTTGCGACATTACTTCCTGTGGAGGGATTTTGCTGGGCTCTTCATACTGTGGTTCCAGAATCCCTGCCTCCTTGAGGCCCTCTTTTAAGAGGTTTCTTATAGGCCCTATAACTCCCTTATTCTCCTCACTAATTCGCATCTTCCAAGAGCTGTCACAGCTTTCTTTGGCACACTTAAAAAACTTAGTTACTGTTATGTGACCTTGATGACATCTTCTGTACTGTGTTTACAGATTATTTTATTCACTTAACGTGTATTTACTTTGTATTTATCATCAGTGTGAAGGGCTCTGAGTTAGGAGAGGTGCTGCAACTTGAGTGGGCCCTTGCTCTCCTGAAATTCACATTTGTGTTTATAGATTAAAAAGTACATATATAATAAGTAGATAAAATTGTATGTGAACATTAGTAGTGCTTTTAGGTAAACAAAACTATGTACTAAAACGATGATAACTGGTGGTAGATAGGAACTGCTTCAAATAGAATGACATGCTTTTCAAAGGTGATAATTATGTTGCAATGTGAATGATGAAGAGTTCTATGTGATAGTCTGGGGGATGTGTGTTTCACGCAGATAACCCCAAGGACAAATATTTTTTAAATGCTGGGTAATAGTGTGTAAACTGATAGACCTGGAGCTTAGGTGATAAAGAGTCATAAGCAGGAGTAAAGGTAAAAACAAATAAGGTCAGGGGCACCTTGGTGGCTCACTTGGTTAAGCATCCCACTTTGGCTCGGGTCATGATCTCACGCTTGTGAGTTTGAGCCTCACATTGAGCTCTCTGTTGTCAGTACAGAGCCTGCTCTGTCTGGATCCTCTGTCTGTCCCTCTACCCTTTCCCCACTCATTCGTTTGTGTTCTCTCTCTCTCCCCCCCCCCCCCCCCCCCGCCATTTCTCTCTCTCAAAATAAATAGACTTAAAAAAAAACCAAGGTCAGGAATTGCTACAAGTATTGGAAAACTATGTATTTATATGAATTGGAGTATGTAAGTAACATTTGACGTAGATCTCGGCAGTGTGCTGAAATGACATTGCCCTCTTTGGAGTTTCAAGAATACAATTTTATTTTCAGTCAATGGAGAAAGTCCCCAACTTTCAAATGGATGCTCTGTCTTTACATCCTACCAATTGAAGGCTTTTGTTATCTCAGTTTCAAACTAGATATGTGAATTAATGGGACTTGGAGAAAAGAACTCAGACATGATTTTAACATTTCAGTGTGGATTGGCTGATATTTCAGTTTCTTACACTATCTGCATGTTTCATGGACAAAGAAATGGATTGACACAAACCCCAGGTTTTGGTTTTCTCTCACCTACTGATGGAGGCTACAAAGCCTTAATATGATAGAAGTTTTCTTATTACAAGTGTATTAGGGCCCTTGACCCTGAAGCCTGGTTAAAAGTTAGAGTCCAGTGTCCTTATTTTTCAAACTGAGGTTTTATCACAGCTAAACATCAACCAGGGAATTTACATGTTGTATGGTTATGGCAGTGAATTATAGAGTCCCATCCTGACCTTACTTTTTAAGAAGCATTTTCAAAAAAGGCAAGCAGGAAGAGCATTTTACTTTCAGATACGAAAACAAAAATATCTAAGCAAGTATGCAGATAATGAGTTACTGTTTGGGGCTGGGCATTAACAGAAGCAGATGTGAACAATGGCATCCACTAGGGGAACATCTCAGCACCTTGTGTAGTGTCCCGCCTAGCTGGAGAAGAGAAGGAGAAACTGAGCTCCTCCAAACAAAGAAATTTCTTGATAGATGTGACTTCTGAAGAGCAATGATAATTTTGACGTTATATGCCACTTCATGGTTAGGTATGACAGTTTTTAGATATTTGTGAAGAAATAGAAGCAGATGAACTCATTTCTCCTAGAATATGGATACATATTCTTCAAAAGGTGAATGTATCCTGCATTAATACCCCTTTCAGCAGAGAACTGAAGTAAAACAAGTATTTATCTTCCATGAAAATGGTGAAACTGGAAAGGTGAAGTATAAAAAGAATCTTCAGAAAAATAATAAAAAGAAGACAATTACTAATAGACATAAGTGTGTTACTTACATCTGCATTTCCCCCCATTTTTACCTCTGTTTGTGTTGTACACTGTTAGTGGCACCTTTTTGATCTCATTAAAAAAGCGAAGTGCCCACTTCACTCGAGTATTAACATACATAGATATGCATGTCCTTAACCACCTGTGGATGAATATGCTCTGTGAACTAAACAAGTAAATCACATTCAGATAAATAGGGCATGAAATATTTCAGAGCATTTTACAGTGTCACTAACAGCCAAAGAAGTGTTATGTTTCTTACTTAAAGAAAGGTTTTAAAAGCAACCACAACAGCATTACCAAATCTAAGTTAATTAACAGTAATTCTGTATTGTCATGTAATACATGGTAAGTATTCCAAAATCCCCAAATGTATCATTTTTCTTTTTAAAAAATTAAAAAAAATGTTTATTTTTGAGAGACAGAGACAGAACGTGAGTGGGGAGGGACAGAGAGAGAGGGAGACAAAGAATCCAAAGCAGGCTTCAGGCTCTGAGTTGTCAGCACAGAGCCCGACGCGGGACTCGAACTCACGAAGCGTGAGATCATGACCTGAGCCGAAGTCGGATGCTCAACCGACTGAGCCACACAGGTGCCCCCTCTTATTGTGGTTTTAGTTTACAATTCCCTGATGGCATATTATGTTGACCATTTTTTATATGCTTATGTCTTGTCTATATGTCTTCTTTGGTGAGGTGTCTGTTAAGTTTTCTGCCCATATTTGAACTGTGAGTTACTCATTTTTTTTAGTGTTGTGTTTTAAGAGTTCTATGTATATTTTGAATAACAGTCCTTCCTTAGATGTGTTTTGCAAGTATTTTCTCACTGTCTATGGCTTGACTTCTTATTCTCTTGACATTTTTGGTTTCACTGAAGTCCAGCTTACCAATTATTTTTTCTATGGATCATGCCTTTGGTATTATATCTAAAAGTCATCACCATACTCTAAGTCATCTAGATTTTATTTTATGCAGTCTTCTAAGAGTTTTCTAGTTTTCCATTTTATATTTATGTTTGATTCATTTTGAGTTCATTTTTTTTGAAGTATGTAAAGTCTGTATCTAGATTTTAGAGGGTTTTTTTTTTTTTTTTGGTTATTGTTACTACTGTTATTGTTTTCTATGTGGATATCGAGTTGTTCCAGAACCATTTGTTGGAAAGACTTGTCTTTTCTCTATTTCACTGCCTTTTCTCCTTCATTAAACATCATCTGACTTTATTTGCGTGGGTCTGTTTCTGAGTTCTCTGTTCTGTTCCACTGATCTGTTGGTTTACTCTTTCTCTAGTACCTCACTACTTTGATTTCTATAGCTTACTAATAAGTCTGGAAGTATGGTAATGTCATTCCTCCAACTTTGTTCTCTCTTTCAGTATTGTGTTTGCTATTCTGGGTCCTTTGCTTTTCTATATAAGCTTTATAATCAGTTTGTCGTTATCCATAAAATACCTTGTGGATTTTGATTGCATCAGTTATATCATTTTTTAACTGTATGTACCAAGATCCAAATAAGATTCAAGTATTGAAAATTATTTACATATGTTTAAGAGTCTTTTAATCTACCAATTCTGTTTCCCATCTCTCTTTCCATGCATCTTAATGATAGAAGCAACTTATTAATTATTCTGTAGAGTTTTCCACAGTTCTGATTTTGAATAGTATATCTTTCTGGTAATATTTAGCATGTTCCTCTGTTGTCTTTGTTTCTTACAAACTGGAAGTTGATCTACAGGTGTGATCGAATTCATTCTAGAATTTTTGGCAAAATTGCTTCATAGCTTGCCTTCTATACTTCCGTTAGCATGTACTTCATCTCATCTCATCTCATCTCTATCTCTCCCTCTCTCTCTCTCTCTCTCTCTCTCTCTCTCTCTCTGATGTTAGCAGCCATTTGTAAAATAGTGATATTCTATTTCCTTTTCAAATATTAGTTGGAATACTTTTTTAAAAAAAATCTCCTTTGTCAACTATTTGGTTACTCAAGAGTATGGCTTATTTATCATAATCAAGAGTTGGTTCCTTAGCATTCTTCAAAGTTTATTGAGACAATTCATCACTAATTATGAAAATGTCTTTAACTTCATTAAAGGATGTTATGAATAACTTTATGGTAATAAATCTTAGAATTCAAGTGAAATTTTATTTATTTCATTTCATTCATTCATTTATTCATTCAAAGATTTTATTTTTAAGCAATCTCTACACCCAGCATGGGGCTCAAACTTACAACCCCAAGATCAAGCGTCTCATGCTCTACCAAACTGAGCCAGTCAGGTGCTCCTCAACTGAAATAAGATTTAAATTTTTTTCATTTATTTTTCAGACAGAGAGAGAGACAGATTGTGAGTCGGGGAGAGGTAGAGAGAGGAGGCAGAATCTGAAGCAGACTCCAGGCTCTGAGCTGTCAGCACAGAGCCCAGTGGAGGGCTCGAACTCATGAACTGTGAGATCATGACCTAAGCCAAAGTAGAATGTGTAACCAAGTGAGCTACCCAAGTGCCCCTGAAATGAGTTTTTAGAAAATTTCCTAGAAAAATACAGTGTACAAAACTAAAACCAGTAAAAAAGGAAATAAAAATGTGTAATAATGGTTACAGATATTAAAACCCTACAAAGGAATCTTTCATGCAAAGTCTTTAGTCTTATATGGTTTCCACCAGTGAGTTTCTAAAAAAATATTCAGTAAAGAAATATTACAATTTCTACGCCAATTATTCCATTATAGAGAAAAGGAGGAAATGTTTCCCAGATCATTTTATGGGTCTAGTATATCCTTGATACCAAAGCCTGACAAGAAAAGTATAAGAAAAGAAAAATATAGAGAAATACATTACATGAATATGAATGCAAAAGTCTAAATAAATTATTTGCATATCAAATGCAGTGCTTATAAATAGGACAATAAATCATGAACAAGTGAGGTTTATTCTAGGAATGCAAAGTTGATTTGACATTCTTATACCCATAAATACAGTTCAAGCATTAACAGAATAAGTAAGAATAAATGTCAAATTGCCATCTCAATAGCTAAATAAAAACCACTTGATAATTCCATACTCATTATGTTTAGAGCATTTAGCATGTTATCAATGGAAGGGAACTTCCTTAATATGATAACATATATAGTGATTTAATGACTTAATTCTGAGAAAGAGAATAAAATAGGTCTGCTATTATCACTTTAATCAACAAAGTAGCAGACACCTCCACCAGTTCAGTAATGCAGATGCTGAAGTGAACAGAATAAGGAAAAGGAAACTGGTCATCAGTCATGGTATACATGAATGTGTACATGATTATTTCAAAGACTCAAGCACAGAAAATTAGAAAATGCTAATATCTAACAACATATAAAATTAATGTTAAGTTATATTTCATATTTTATAAACCTGTAAAGACGGTGAGTAAACACCTTTCCTCAGGTCTGTCTTTGCATTTATTTAATACAGTAGAAAATATATTTCTATTTATTTTCAACTCAAAACCAGGCAGCGGTATGTATTCTCTATAATCTCAAATGATTTTATAATATTTTATTTACCAGACACAGGAACAAAATTCCTTCCAAAGATTATAATTAAATTTTATGTATACCAGAAATGACCTGCCATAAACAGAGATAGAAATGATGAAAATTAGTGCAACGTGGTACATGGATAAAAGAACAAATAACATTTTGTCTATCTTCAAGAATGTTTCTTGCTTTTGAAATTAAACCCAGCAGGTAAGAAGATTCTAAACAGACTTCAAATTGTTGAACATCTGCTCACCCTAGCACAATCTAAAACAAGGAACACATAACATTTTACAATGGTAAAATTCATACAATCTAGTTAGAATCATTACACTATTAAATTTTGGGGGGAAAGCATGTCTCAAACCCAAATGTTTTCACTTTCAAGTGGTAAAACACTATTAAACTGTTCCAAACAGCTCTTTAATTTCATTAAAAATAGTTGAATATTTTTTGCTAATGTAAAATGTAAATGTAAAATTTTGAAAATGTAGATTGCAGCTTTAAGATGAGGCCGCTTCATTTCCTTCTTTCATACCCATGTGGCACTCTGACATGTTCTGGTTTGCTGCAGATACGAGAGGACTCACTTCATTTTGGGGTGACGAAAATGCCCAAGAATTTATTCTAGTTATTCATGTAATAAATACTCAGAAGAAGGTGACTTGGTCCTTCTAGTCCCGATGTTATCATTCATAGCCCTTGACGAGTTTGGACAGTCACCCTCTGTAGAAAGACTTGACCCATCCCGATTTGCCTCCATCCCAATACATCCTCCTGGGAGGTACAAACCAGTTGGCTTAGAGACCTTAAAGCCCCACTGCATGAATGGTTGCCACAGATGGCTCAAGAGTTTTGTATTGCACAGCTGATTTCATTGCCTCAGCTCGTCTTCCGTGCAGAAAGTACGAAGCTACCCTTCAGTTCTCCAGTTGGTCATCTTCGTAGTTGCAGACAAAACACGTTGTACACTGTATGACATCCTCAAAAAGATGAAAGTATAGTGATGAATGGATCCATGGTTCTCAGGGCTTAAGGGGAAAGAGGAAGGTGCGACTACAAAGGGCTAGCTCGGGGGTGTTTTCTGAGGTGATAGAATCGTTCTGTATCCAGATTATGAAGGTAGTTGCATGGATCTGTGTATGTGTTAACATTCGTAATGTGTACACCCAAAAAAGTCAATTTTACTCTATGGCAATTTAAAAAATAAATCGTCCTAAAAGAAAATTCAAAGTGTCGTTATTTGTAGAGAGGTACTGTTGCTGACCCCAGATCCACACCCACACAATTCAGTTAAGTAAAAAGTTTTTCAAGCACAGGCTCCCATGCCACTCTGTGTCTTAAACAGGATTATTTAAAAGCACGCTAAGGCAATTATCCCCTGTTGATGCCTAAGGAGAAGAAAAAAGTTGCTTTTTAAAAAGCTTTTAAACATTTAAAGTAATAAACAGCCTTTGAAAAAGCTATTCTCTTTTGTTAAAACAGCCCCCAGTGCCCCACCACCACAAATGGTGCTTTTGTTGGTGCCTGTATGAGATTGCAAGGGAAAGCAATAGTTTCAAAATTCTTTGCTTTACTGTAAAATTGATTTGAGATTGCCCTTTGCCCTTTGCTTTGTCTAATTGTCCTAACGTGAAGATCACATATCTGTATCGTTATTCAACAAGAATTAGAACAAAGAAAAACCCTGTCCTTGATTGCACAGCAATATAGAAAAAAATGAGATTCGTGTGACTATTTTTTTGTTGCATTGTGTCCTTTATGTTTGTTACTTTAATTTTTCCCAAGAGTTGAGAGTTATCAGATAATAGAGATGTAGAGCTAGGCTGAAGCAGAACTGTGGTTCTCTAATTTGTCTTAAGAGAAACAAAAGCCATAAGCTTATCAAATTCTAAGGGCTATGTCTCTGAATAATTCATTTTTAAAAGGATAATTTGTATAAGAATTTGTATGACAAAACTGCATGCGTGGCTATGGAACCTGAAGGAAATCAACAAGCTAAATATCATGGAACTTGTATCAGGGACTTCAGCAATGTTCTTTTGTTTTTGACCTTTCCTCTCCATGCAAAGGGCAGTAATCAACTTTCTTAGAAGATAGTTAAATGGTAAAGGAGTCTTTTTGTGTTTTTGTTTTCATGTAAATTTATCTCAGTGAAATGAATACTTGACTTTCCTTCAGCTGAAATCATTGCTTTCCTAGCTAGAAATATAGGTGTTTTTTCCTGGGTTTGCTCTGGGCTTGTTCATTCAAGATAACCTAGTTCAGAACAAAAGCTTACCCAACTGCAGTGAGTGTGCAGGACCAGACATGGACCAGGCCCTTCTTGGTCTGTACCTTTCATGGTGGTGTCAAGATGCTACAACCTAAATTACTCAATGTTTTTCCTCCGTGAATCTGAGAATTGAAAATTTAATGCAACGAAACTTAGTTCTAAATCCAAATGAGAGTATTATCACTCTGTGATTCCTTTTCTGAATCTGTTCATTAAAATATTTCTGTTGGCATATTGCATCACCTGCCTCAGAAAATTGCTTTCATATTTTTGCATTTATTTAAAGTTGTATTTAGGTTGCTACTTCTTCCAGAGATAGTACTAAATGCTTTTCAGAAATAAAAAGTTAATGACATATGGTGTTCCAAGAAAACATATTCGTGTGTATATATTACTCTGTGATGATTTGTGGCACAAACACATTCCTGACATCCATAAGACAAGAGACCTTCTGGATAAAGTCAAAACAAAAAGAACTTGAAAAATAAGTCAGATCTTCCTCAGAGTTGATGGTGAGAAATCAGAGTTGATTAGTGAAGAAAATTGGTAAAGTATATTAAATTACATTCAGAAAGGGGTAGCACAGAATTACGGAACTATGTAAATCAGCATGGAAACTCACTTGTTCATCAAATACCTGACTTTTCTTATAAGCAATGTGATTTTGCCTGAATTAATTCATACATTTGAGGCATAACTTTCAGTAAAATTAGACAGAAATAACTTTCTCTTAAATTTGCCGTCGGAGTGAAACAAAATAGTATCTGCATTTTAAAGAGGTCTAGTATAGTTCTAGACACATAACAAGTGTTCCTTCTCCCTGGATTTTGCTATTTAAAACCACATTCTCTAAACTTTTAAAACTCATAGGACCTTTTATTTTCTAGTAAACTCTCACCTGGAACCTAACATATAACAGATGAAATCAGAGCTTTTTTGGTTGCGGAGGAATTGAAGTCCTGGCTTTGGAGTCCCAGAGTCTCCTTCTGTCTGCTTTTCTCCCTTCCCTCCCCACTTCGATCTCTCTCTCCAACTTCCAGACTCTCCTACCCCCACCCCCACCTCCACCCCTGCCGCCCATACTAAGAGGGCTCTGGAAGCTCTAGGACTCCATTCTCTAGGACTCCATCCGAGAAACACAGTTTGAAAACTCCAACACCACCGTTTGGAAAGACAGCATTCTCAGATTTAATAGCCACAGTATCTTATGTACAAATAATACTTACCATGAACTTATTGGACACAATCATGTTGGTTAAAGAGGAAAAATCTTAAAAATCATTCATGTTAACCTAATGCTTGGAGTTCGCTAAAAACCACATACATGTACATTATTTGTAAGTCTTTTCATGTAGAACCAATTTTTTTTTTTTTTTAAGGAGCAGTGTTCAATTAATGTAGTTCTTAGGAAAACTATACCTGTGATTATATTATCTGTGATATTTAGTCTGAATTTTTTGTAATGTTTGTTTATTTTTGAGAGGGAGAGACAGAGCATGAGCAGGGGAAGCACACAGAGAGAGGGAGACACAGAACTTGAAGCAGGCTCCAGGTTTCGCGCTGTCAGCACAGAGGGTGATGCTGGGCTCGAACCCACAAACCGCAAGATCATGACCTGAGCTGTAGTCAGATGCTTAACCAACTGAGCCACCCAGGTGCCCCTAGTTTGATTTATTTTTAAGTGCACAGTTCAGTAGTGTTAAGTATATTCACATTATTTTGAAATAGAGCTCCAGAATTTTTCATCTTGCAAATCTGAAACTCTATTCCTATTAACTCCCAGGGCTCCTGGGTGGCTCAGTTGGTTGGGCATTCAGCTTCAGTTCAGATCATGATTTTGTGGTTCATGAGTTCAAGACCCACATCAGGCTCTCTGCTGTCAGCCTGTCAGCCCAGAGCCCCCTTCGAATCCTCTGTCTCCCTTTCTCTGCCCCTCCCCCACTTGGGCTCTCCCCAAAATAAAGATTTAAACAAACAAACGAAACAAAAAAACAACTTCCCTCTGTCTTCCCTTTGTCCCCTGATGGCTTTTTTTAAGTAAAGTAAGATATTGAAGAGATTCATGTACCAATCTAAGAGCAAAATCTTTCCATTTATGTTCCTAAATTTGTCTTGGACTGTCATTCAGAAACATTTTTATAATATGTTCCTTTATTGTGTCTTTCCTAAGCATTCAAATTACTTTTCTCAAGCAGATATTATGTCTCCCTCATATTTCACATATTATAATTGTATTGTAATTTAAATTTCATAGTTATTTCAAACACAACTAGTGTAGGATAGAGGAAACATACCCACACACTTTTAGTAAGCACATACCTGGTTGGAGAAGCAATGACAGGCATCCTAGCAAATGATCATAAGCCATGAGCTGTAGCATGTTATGAACATTGGCTGGTATGACTAACAGAAAGGAATTTATCGATTAATATGGTGTTCATCAAATGTAGATCACTGACAGAAAGTGTGTTGCTATCCATCTATTTGTGTGCTATATAATCTATAGGAATATCTATATCCATATCAATTTGGAAATACAAAGCTGGTAGCTATGTAAATGATCATTGCTATTGATTGTACACTTTGAAAATGGTTATATGTAGTTAGCAATATTATGTAGATCAAATACTTTGCTATTATGCCGAAGACATCCACTAGAAAAGGCAAGTAAATAAGTCCATAAATAGTGTGTGACAGTAAGCAATATAACTTCCTTTCCTTAACTAAGATATAAGGAGTGTCTATTTTTTTTCTTAAATATAAAACAAATTGCCTTTACTCTTAGCCTATAGTATGGGGAGGATGAGTATTTTGAAATCTGAAATGGATGGAGTGAGGAAGGCAAAGTAGTTTTCAATTTAGGAGAGAATCTAACCAAAGATTACAAATTTGGGGGGTATATAGACTTCTAAACAATAACCTTGGGGTTTCTACAATCTCAAGACCACATTGGCAGTTATAAAATGTTTCAGAGCTCTGTCATAGCTGTTAAGTTGATAAAGAATTTATCAGTGGATTGCTGCTAAGGTAGGGCAGCTCATCTTTTCCCCCTTGGAATGGTAATGAGAACTTCTTGTCTCATTCTTTCATGCCTGTGTTCTTTGCTCACATTGGTTTGTAATTAGGTATAACTCAGTTGAAATCTTCATCACCTGCTGTTTCAATGGGCTGGGAACTGATCCAAATCTTTGATTTAGTGCCATTTTCTTGTTTCTCTTTCTAGCCTTTCCCTTTAATCCTTAGAATGCTGTCTATCATAATCTGTCAAACTCCATCTTTAAAATATGGAAGTCCAGGATAGACACTACAAATTTAGGCTTGTTTTCTATCAATTTTTAAACATATCTGTTTTTATTTTTTAATGCTGACAGAAATACTGTGGTGAAATCAATGGCTTTAACTCACATTCTATGAAAGCAGCTCTCTCATACTTGGTTCTAGGTTTGTTTTTTTTTTCTCCAGAAATCCTATTTGTTTTTTGAAGAGTTCAACTGCATATTCTCTTGCATATGTGACAAAATTGAGAATTCCATCCATATATTATGTTCTTGAGATGAGTTACATGGATTGGCTCAACAAGGGTATAATACAGAAACAATGTCTATGAATTCTTGGAAGGAAACGAACAAGTACTTAACCAATTACTCTGCCATCTGTAAACGTGTTTTAAACTGTGTTTGGTGTGTCAGCTAAAAGGGAAGCTGTGTAATACACAGTTTTGGCATCTCAGTTGATGAGAGAATATGTTCTGCAAGCTACCTTCCAGAACACGATCATCTTTCTGGGATTCTGGTTCAATAAACTGTTAAACGAGTGAAATTAATACTTAAAAAATTTTTTTTTTGTTTTTTATTTTTTGAGAGACATAGTGCTACTTGGGGAGGGGCAGAGAGAGAGGGATACACAGAATCTGAAGCAGATTCCAGGCTCTGAGCTTTCAGCACAGAGCCCCACGTGGGGCTTGAACCCACGAAACCTGAGATCATGACCTGAGCTGAAGTTGGATGCTTAACCGACTGAGTCACCCAGGCGCTCCGAAATTCATACTTTTAACAGTTCTTCCAGGCTTGCTTCTCAAACAGGTATATTGTGCTTATAGCAGGTAGTTTCTGGTTTCTACATCAATCCTTTACTTAGCTAATGAGTCTGTAGTTTGTCAGTGCTTGTGAAGAATGCTTGTCTCCTCCATGTGGCATCATTCAGGATGGCTTAGTTGGCTGACATGACTGACAAGTAGGCATCTTTGCTCCCCTTCAAATGGGTGTCTCCTGCTGGGTCTTTGCAAAGGCTGCCCTGCTTCCTTACAGCATGATGTCTGGGGTCCAAAAGTGAATGTCAAAAGAAGCAAAAGTGAAACTTCCCATTTTCCTAAGACAGGTGCCAGAAATTGGCACAGCATCTTTCCCACCTTATTCTATTGGTAAAACACAAATCCCAGATGCAAGGGGAAGAAGGCACATGGAGCTCATCTCTTGATAAGAGAGCTATCTTCCTTTTTTAAAAAAATTTTTTTACATTTATTTATTTATTTTTGAGAGATAGGAAGACAGAGCACAAGTGGGGGATGGGCAGAGAGAGAAGGAGACACAGAGTCCGAAGCAGGCTCCAGGCTCTGAGCTGTCAGCACAGAGCCTGACACGGGGCTCGAACTCATGAACTGCAAGATCATGACCTGAGCTGAAGTTGGACGCTCAACCACCTGAGCCACCCAGGTGCCCCAGAACTTTCAAGGAGTTATCAAAGAAGGCTATGTTTTAACACTACCATGTCATTTATTTAAAAATATTTTTGAATTTAAATTATTCCTTCTTGATGTATAGGTTAGTTAAATAGGAATTTCTTATTCTAAAATACAAGGAAGTTTTCTAGTTATATTTTTGTTACTGAATTCAAGTGTAATTTATATCACGAGATTACTTACTACATTTCATCAATTGTCAGCATGTTTAGGAATCATTTTGTATTTCACAGTATGATTAAAAGAATTTTTTTTAATGTTTATTTATTTTTGAGAGAGAGAGAGAGAGAGTGAGTGAGTGCACACAAGTGGTGGAGGGGGCAGAGAGAGAGGGAGACACACAACCTGAAGCAAGCTCCTGCTTCGGATGCCGTTGTCTCCTCTCTCTGCCCATCCCCGACTTGTGCGCGCTCTCTCTCTCTCTCTCTCTCTCTCTCTCAAAAAATAAATAAATAAATGTAAAAAATGTAAAATAAAATAAATGTAAAAACTCACAAACTGTGAGACCATGACCTGAGCTGAAGTTGGACGCTTAACCACCTGGGCACCCCTCAGTATGATTGGTTTTTAATGGTTCTTTTTAGAAATGGGGACTATTTAGATATATTCCAAAGTTGTTATTTCATGCAGTCTGATAATCTACATACATAATGTATTACTATCATTTGAATTTTTGAGATAAATGACTGTTTTTCTTTCTTCTACCTGTTCATTTCTTTTCCTCTCCTTTCATGCCATGAGTTAACATGTATATTTTCTTATGTCTTTTCTCTTCTATTGTTTTATAAGTTACACATTCCTTGAGAATTATTTCAGTAATTTCCCCAGAGCTGCATAGATTCATGTCACAGGCATAGTTAATGTATCAAAGTTAACACATATTAAAAATTTCCTTAACTTCCCAGAGAAAACAGCATTCTTAGAATGCATTAACTTGATCTGTTATTGTTCTCAGGCATTGTAATCTTCTGTATTATGTATTTTTTTTTTTTTTTTTAATTTTTTTTTCAACATTTTTAATTTATTTTTGGGACAGAGAGAGACAGAGCATGAACGGGGGAGGGGCAGAGAGAGAGGGAGACACAGAATCGGAAACAGGCTCCAGGCTCTGAGCCATCAGCCCAGAGCCTGACGCGGGGCTCGAACTCACGGACCGTGAGATCGTGACCTGGCTGAAGTCGGACGCTTAACCGACTGCGCCACCCAGGCGCCCCTGTATTATGTATTTTAAAATGTCACTGTGTCTTATTATTATTGTTTTATCCAGTCATCATTCATTTACATTCACCAAGTATTTTTACATTTTCACTCAGAATAAAATACTTGATTGGCATTCATTTTTTAAAATATCATTTGAGAGATCTCATACCATGTCTTCTTGTTTCCATAATTTTTGTTGAGAAGTCTGTTGTCAGACTTATTCTTGGTTCTTTGAAGCTACTGTATATTATTCCCTCTGGGTACTTAAATTCTTTTCCTTTTTATTTGGTTTTCTGAAGGTTATTTGGTTTTCAAAAACATCAAGAAGTTTTCAAAAATATGATCTGCCTGTAATTATTTGTTCAGTTTTTTCTTTTTTCCCCTTTAGCTTCTTAAATTTGCAGGTTGATGTCTTTTGTCAGTTTTGGAAAATTCTCAGTCCTTTCTCTGCCCCTTTTTCTCTTTTCTCACCTTCAGTTCTTCAATAATGTAAACTCTTTTCTTCATATAAGTAACTTATACCCTACTTTTTTCTTTTTTTTCTGTTATTTAGCTTGGCCGTTTTGTTCTCTGCTGTATTACAGGTAACTGAGTTTCTGTTTAGCTATGTATAATTTGTTGTTGAACACATTCATTGTTTTATGTTTAAGTAATCAATAATTTCCCATTCTTTTTGTATCTTTTTGTGGTTTACTGTTCTTTTTTTTTTCCTGTGTTTTGTTTTATTTAATTAATTAATTAATTAATTAATTAATTTATTTATTTTTTCAATATATGAAGTTTATTGTCAAATTGGTTTCCATACCACATCCAGTGCTCATCCCAAAAGGTGGTGGTTTACTATTCTGTGCAAAAATTCTTGATCTGATTTTTATTTCCTTAAACATACTATGCAGAGTTATTTTACAATTCATGGTAATTCTTTTACCTGAATCCTGTATGGGTTTATTTGTATTTTCTGTTGTCTCCTTGATTTTGTTACTTAGTAGCATCTTGTAGTAATGACCTTTTAAGAATTCAGTGCTTGGGGCACCTGGGTGGCTCAGTCCGTTAAGCGTCTAACTTCGGCTCAGGTCATGATCTCACAGTTTGTGGGTTTGAGGCCTGCATCGGGCTCTGTGCTGACAGCTCAGAGCCTGGGGCCTGCTTTGGGTTCTGTGTCTCTCTCTCTTTCTGCCCCTCGACTGCTTGTGCTCTCTCTTTGTCTCTCAAAAATAAATAAATGTAAAAAAAAAATTAAATTCAGTGCTGTATAGTGTGAATAAGAAATTGACAAAATAATTTGCACCCTAAGAGAATGTACCCTTTTCCCAGAGAGGTTGTGCATTTGCTTTGGATAGAAGGTAGGGTCATTAGCAGTCATTGGTCTTGTGATCTATCTCAAGCTTATCCTTATCTTATGATAGGGTCCTCTTGTTTTCCAAATCACAGCCTTTCTGATTTACCAAGTCTCTCTCTACTTGGAGGTTCCTTAATTCTGTGTTTATACTCCTAAATTTAGAAATCTGTCAAAAGCGTCTTTTCAGCCTCTCAGACACTTCTAAAATCAACGTCAACTTTTATGATATATATTTTAATTCTTGCATCATCTCACCAAGTTTCTTATGCTGGACTTTCACCTTCTAATTTTTTTATTGCCTCATTAATTCTTTGATGTCTTTAAACAGAAATTTGTAATTTTAGTTTTTCTAGGTAATTTCAATTAGAAGGTTGTTCTTGTGGTAACTGCAATTCAGAGCAGTGGTAGCCACAGGAGCAACAGTTATGCTGAGTGCACAACACAGGATTATACCTGCTTAGTTCTACAGAGGGGACATACAGGTCAACAACCATACTTATACAGTATACTGATACTGTCTTGCTGTAGGTTCGTCTCAAGGACATTTCTGTTCTGAGGTCAATAGGACCATGTGAGGATTATCACCAGTGTCTGACAAATGTTCCCAGTATATTCTTCCCTGATTTATCTGCACATAAATGACAGATCCTTGCCATGCAGAAGGATGTTCTTCCTGTTAAAACAAAACCTGTTGACTTAAATGTGGCGTGTATTTGGGAGACTAACACTGAGACATGAGGTCACAATAATTTTACTATTTGCCTGTGACAAGGACCACATCAAATTGGGGAAGTGGGAAGATATTACTCAGTAGTCTAATCTTTTACATTTAATACCTTAACACATCTAATTCAGATCTACGTAAAGAACTTTAAAATAAGAATCTCTAAAAAATCATGACATTTCAGTCATTGGAATAGAAGATAAAGATAAGTGACATTTTTATTACAGATAATATGACATTTAGAGACCCTATCAAGAGAAGGTATTTTTGAAACAAAGTCCTAATTCTAGAATGCAGACATTTTATTGTCATCTTCCAAAGTAATAGGAATGTAATATATTTTCCTCTTTTTTCCATTGTACTATTATATGCTATCTGCCAGTTTTCTAAAAGTTGTGTACTGTATCTTATATCAAGTTTATCAGTTTTTGGCATAAGTGTATATTGCTAAAAATGTTTTTACCAATTTTATTTCATAATAACCTTATTTTGAGATAGGAAACAAAGTTGTCTTTATCTTTAACCACACTAATTTACATTTTAATTCTATCCTGAGTGAGATATAATTCTAATGCAATGTAATGTTTTGTATTAAGTATTCTATATTTTTAATTTATTGTATCTTGATTATTAAACATGTATTGATTTGAAGGAAAACATTAAAAATACCAAGAAACACGTCCCCTATAAGAATTTCTACTTTCAAAGAACAGGTTTTCAGATAAACATAAGCAGTTGGCTTATAAGCATTAAACTAATTTCATTACCCTTTGAATCGACAAAAAATGGCACTAGTTTCTGAACATAAGAGAAACGTATCTCATGTAAGGTGATTTCAATATTATGTCTAGCTTCTCTATTACTAATATGTGTTGCTTGCAATTCACAAGCCATTATATAATGCCATATAAATTTAATATGCCCTGAAGGGAATATGCTCTAGGGACACATTAAGAAGGCTAAATATGATTTTAAAAGCTATAAACTATGCTTTCCAATCTAGTGTTATTCAATCAGACCTAATTTATACTTCCAGCATAAGCTAAAAACAGAATAGTCAGAGTTTGCCTGGTTAATATCTAAGGCAAAGAGGAACTTTTAGCAAATTCTCTGATGTATCTCTAATTGATACTTCTATTGATAAAAGTCTGACAATGTTTATTAGTAGCCCATAGGAAAAAGAAATGCTTCTGATGGCTATAAGTGCATTTGCAAAAATTGTGTTGTAGTTTGGATCAGTGCCTTTATCTCAGCCAACTTCTTTCATTGGTCTGGTTTCTAAATATAGGCTTCTGCCTATGTTAATACTAAAAATTTCACTGTGAGTGTGATTCAATATCTAATTGTTTTCCTATCTTTGGCTGTTAGCCAGTAATCAGTTTTTAAGCATATGTACCATACCCCTAAGTACTGCCATTAACACCATGACCAACGAATGCAGTACACTCTCATCAACATGCCCCAGCTGTGTTGTCAACTGGGACATGCAACTGAAATACAAAATGCTTCAGCTAAAGGAAAGCCTTTAGAGAACTCCAAGGTCAAAAATACATCTCATGGACCTTGGTATATTTAGGGAAATGATACAGTGTAGTCTTCTCGGTGAAGACAGAAATGCCCACATTTACAAGTGATAATTTAGTGTACTAGAGTGCAATCTAGTCCTCTAGTGGTTATAGTCTTCTGTATAGTCTGCAAAACTGCAATCACCTGTGTGATTTTTAAATACCATTATTGAGGTATAATTTATATACCATAAATTTTTTTCATTTTAAATGTACAGTAGTTCTTTAATTTCCTTTAAATTCTCTTTAATTCCCTTTAAATTCCCTTTAATTTCCTTCCCTTTGGAAATGTGTCGAGTAAGAAATTGCTGCGGCTGAGGTCAAATAGGTTGTTGCCTGCTTTCTCCTCTAGGGTTTTGATGGTTTCCTGTCTCACATTCAGGTCCTTTATCCATTTTGAGTTTATTTTTGTGTATGGTGTAAGAAAGTAGTCTAGTTTCGTTCTTCTGCATGTTGCTGTCCAGTTCTCCCAGCACTATTTGCTAAAGAGACTGTCTTTTTTCCATTGGATACTCTTTCCTGCTTTGTCGAAGATTAGTTAGCTATACATTTGTGGGTCCAATTCTGGATTGCCTATTCTATTCCATTGGTCTATGGGTCCGTTTTTGTGCCAATACCATACTGTCTTGATGATTACAGCTTTGGTAGTGGAGGCTAAAGTCTGGGATTGTGATGCCTCCCGCTTTGGTCTTCTTCAAAATTACTTTGGCTATTTGGGGCCTTTTGTGGTTCCATATGAATTTTAGGATTGCTTGTTCTAGCTTTGAGAAGAATGCTGGTGCAATTTTGATTGGGATTGCATTGAATGTGTAGATAGCCTTGGGTAGTGTTGACATTTTAACAATATTTATTCTTCCAGTCCATGAGCATGGAATGTTTTTCCATTTCTTTGTGTCTTCTTCAGTTTCCTTCATAAGCTTTCTGTAGTTTTCAGATCTTTCACACTTTTGGTTAGGTTTATTCCTAGGTATTTTGTGGTTTGTGGTACAGTTGTGAATGGTATCCGTTTCTTTATTTCTCTTTCTGTTGGTTCGTTATTGGTGTGTAAAAATGCAACCAATTTCTGTACATTGATTTTGTACCCTGTGACTTGGCTGAATTTCATGTATTAGTCTTTTGGTGGAGTCTTTGGGGTTTTCCATGTAGAGTATCATGTTGTCTGTGAAAAGTGGAAGTTTGACTTCTTTGTCAGTTTTGATGCCTTTAATTCATTTTGTTGTCTGATTGCTGATCCTAGGACTTTCAACGCTATGTTAAACAACAGTGGTGAGAATGGACATCCCTGTTGTGTTCCTGATCTCAGGGGGAAAGCTCTCAGTGTTTCCACATTGAGGCTGATGTTAGCTGTGGGCATTTCCTATATGGCTTTTATGATGTTTAAGTATGTTCCTTCTATTCCGACTTTCTTGAGGGTTTTAATTAAGCAAGAATGTTGTATTTTGTCAAATGCTTTTTTGCATGAATTGACAGATCATGTGGCTTTTATCCTTTCTTTTATTAATGTGATGTATCACATTGATTGATTTGCGAATATTGAACCAGCCCTGCAGCCCAGGAATGAATCCCACTTGAATGATTCTTTTTATATGCTGTTGAATTCAATTTGCTAGTATCTTGTTGAGAATTTTTGCATCCATGTTCATCAGGGATATTTGCCTGTAGTTCTCCTTTTTTGTAGGGTCTCTGTCTGGGTTGGGAATCAAGGTAATGCCAGCTTCATAGACTGAGTCTAGAAGTTTTCCTTCCACTTCTATTTATTGGAACAGCTTGAGAAGGATAAGTACTAACTCTGTTTTAAATGTCTGATAGAATTCCTCAGGGAAGCCATCTGGACCAGGACTCTTATTTTCTGGGAGACTTTTGATAAGTGATTCAACTTCTTCACTAGTTATGGGTTCAACTGGTGCAGCCACTCTGGAAAACAGTGTGGAGGTTCCTCAAAAAATTAAAAACAGATCTACCCTATGACCCAGCAACAGCACTACTAGGAATTTACCCTAGGGATACAGGAGTGCTGATGCATAGGGGCACTTGTACCCCAATGTTAATAGCAGCACTTTCAACAATAGCCAAATTATGGAAATCACCTAAATGTCCATCATCTGATGAATGGATAAAGAAGATGTGGTTTATATATACAATGGAATACTACTTGGCAATGAGAAAGAATGAAACCCTGCCATTTGCAGCAACGTGGATGGAACTGGAAGGTATTATGCTGAGTAAAATAAATCAGTCAGAGAAGGACAGATATCATATTTTTTCACTCATATGTGGATCTTGAGAAACTTAACAGAAGGCTAGCGGGGAGAGGTGGGGGGGAAAAAGTTACAGAGAGGGAGGGAGGCAAACCATAAGAGACTCCTAAATTCAGAGAATAAACTGAGCGTAGATGGAGAGGTGGGGGAGAGGGGAAAATGGGTGATGGGCATTGAGGAGGCCACTTGTTGGTATGAGCACTGGATGTTGTATGTAAGCCAATTTGACAATACATTATATTAAAAAATGTATGGTAGTTTTTAATAAATTTATATTTTTGCATGTAACAGCACAATACCATATTTCCATCTCCCTAAAAAGATTCCTTGTGCCCAATCTCACTTTCCACTTTGAGCCACAGGCAAACAAGAATCTGCTTTCTGTTTACAAAATTTCATTTTTTAAACATTTCCTATTTATGGAAACTTCCTTTAAGTGGAAACATATAATGTGTGGTCTTTCAGATCTGGCTTTTTTCACTTAGCATAATGGTTTTGAGGTTCATCTATATTTTGCCTGGAGCAGTAGTTCATTTTTTTTTTTTTACTGTTAGTAGTATTGCACTTTGTGGATATACTACATTTTATTTTTCCATTCATCAGTAGATGAACACTTTGATTGTTTTCACTTTTTAATTAGTATTAATAGTGCTACTGGAAATATGTGTTTACAAGTCTTTGTGTAGACCTATGTTTTCAGTTATCTTGTGTAGTTATCTAGAAGTAGAATTGATGGGTTATATGAGAATTTTATATTTAAAATTTTAAGAAATAAACTGTTTTCCAAAGTGGCAACACTATTTTAATTCTCATTATAAATATGCGAGTTTGCCATTTTCTCCATGTTCTTCCTAAGAGTTATTATTATCTGTTCTTAACTTTTTATTACTTTATTCTAGTAGGTGTTAAGTATCACATGTGGTATTTATTTACCTTTCCCTGATTAATGATATCTCTTATGTGCTTGTTAATTACTCATTTATATGTTTTTGGGTAAAAGTCCATTCTACACTTTTGTCCATTTAAAATGAGCTTTTCTTATTTCTTAGTTTTAAGAGTTCCTTATAGTTTTTATTTTTTTTTTTATTTTTTATTAAAAAAATTTTTTTTTCAACGTTTATTTATTTTTGGGACAGAGAGAGACAGAGCATGAGCGGGGGAGGGGCAGAGAGAGAGGGAGACACAGAATCGGAAACAGGCTCCAGGCTCTGAGCCATCAGCCCAGAGCCCGACGCGGGGCTCAAACTCACGGACCACGAGATCGTGACCTGGCTGAAGTCGGACGCTTAACCGACTGCGCCACCCAGGCGCCCCTCCTTCTAGTTTTTAGATACACATCTTTTATGAGATATTTGATTTGCAAATAATTTCTAACAGTCTGATGCTTATATTTTTAGTTTCACTAATGGTGTCTTTTAAAACACAAATGTTTTGAACTTTGATAAGGTGTTTATTTTTTCATTTTTTTCATTTATAGAATGTATTTTTGTTGTATCTAAGAAGGTTTTGCATAGCCCAGATTATATAGATATTTTCTCCTACGTGTCATTTTTAAAATTTTATAGTTTTAGCTCTTCCATTTAGACACATTTTTAGTTAGTCACATGGCTTTCTCCATTTTTAAAACCAGCAACAGAGACTCTAGAGTTCTGAATTCGAACCTCCTTCTTGTTTTGAATCTCTTTCTCCAGGAAGAGCCTTGTTTATTTTTCAGAATCATCTGATTAGGTCAGACTCAGGGTGAATCATATCTCTTTTTTAAAGTCAACTGTGTTGTATAAAACAACCTAATCATATTCTGGCATATTCTTTAGTACCTTCCACACTCAACAGAAGGGGCCTACAGAGGATGTGGATCATAGGGAGTAAAATAGAACTACTGGAGATACTAGAATTCTGCCTGATGCTACTACTGATGTGTCTTTTGAAGCAAAATACATTGAGGGGAAAACATATACTAAATACAGTTTCACTTACCACTCTCATGGAGCTTTTAAAAAGTTAAGAGTAACAAAACAAATTCAAAACCATTTACTTCACAACTTTATGTATTAAAACATTCTCAAACTATGATTTTCTGTTAAAACTTTCTTAAGTGTATAAAATCTGAGGCCAAGATTCTAATATGCAGTGGCTTAAGCTGAAATTGTTACAATTATTATCTAATAGTAGGCAATGTAAAGTTTCAGATCTTATGATTGGATAAAGATATATATATATATATATATATATATATATATATATATATATATTTTTTTTTTTTTTTTTTTTTTTTTTTTTTTTTTAGAATACTGTCTCATTTGCCATTAGTTCACTCCTAAGATAAAGACAAACACAATGTGGTGTCAGATAAGTATACTTTCATGATAAATAAGAATCAGTATGGTTGCCTTCAGAGTTAATGTGCAGTTTGAACCGGTCTTTTTCAAATTCAAGTGCATGATAATTTACACTGATTGCATTTTCATAAAGATACCTGTGCTTAAAAATGATGGCCTCACAGGAACTATAAAATGTTGTACTTGAATGGCTTTGAAAATAAAAATACAATTATTTGAAAACTGATAGGTTGAAGAGCTTAGAATATATTTGGTTTTAAAGGCCTTCACCTACTCTAATTCTTCATTAAGGAAAATCAATCATAGGATGAGAACATGAATTAGATATCCCTAAATGTCATAACATTTATATATTGGATTTTATTTTTACTTCATTAAGAAACCAAATAGGACTGTAATTAAAGAAAACGATAGCATATGGTAGAGAGACTGTTCATGGTTTTCCCAACTTTAAACACCATTAGAAATTCTACACTGTGAAGGACAAACCAAGTGAACTATATGCATAATTGATTAGAAACTTATCCACTTTTAAATCACAGGGAAATCTACTTTGATTTAATTTGAAATCTGTTACACAACTCTGTTTGAAATTGAATGCCCTAAAATTTCCCATGATATCTGAAAGGAGATGAGAATGAACAAGATGGTGAGGGCTTGAAAACTCTTCTGGCAATATTATTTAATTTTGTAGACTTACTTAGATATATCATGAAATTGTGTATTTATAACTTCCGTAATCTCCCTCTGTAAAGCCTTGATTCAGTAAAAATGATTTGGATACCTACTGTGTACCAGGTGCCAGGAAAACATTCTGAGCAAACTGAAGAGATTTTCCACCTCGCTGAAGTGGGGTGGAAAAACAAGACAAGCAAAAGTTGTATTTATAATATGTTGTGATAAATGCTCTTGGGTCTGGGAAGAGTGGGACACAAATCAACACGTGATCTTAAAAGTCACTCTGATCACCCACAGATTATCAGGATTTAACTTTATTTTTCCCTCTCCCATTCTAGTTTTTGGACTTGTATAACCATGAATTTCCTTGAATGTATTCATGTATTTTTGAAGTATGCACAAAAATATCTCTCCCTCAAGTCCATAATAATTTTTATTTGGGTTAGTATTCTGTGGCCATGAAAGAGTAGAAGAATGAGGCTTCCTTGAATCTCTGCATTCTCTGTTCCCACTCAAGATTGAAGCAGTACAAGTGTGTAGCAATCAAGTGATTCACATTTGTATGTTTGATGTGAGGGGACTCGTGTGTGTGTGTGTGTGTGTGTGTGTGGTTTATTGTGATGGTAAGTGTGGGATGGCGTGTGCTGTGCTGTGGTGTGTGGTTGATGTAATGTGGTCTGTTGGGGATGGTAGATGTGGGCGTGGGTGTGTAGTGGAGTATAGTATACTATGTGTTGTGCTCTGTGGTGCAGTGAGGTGTGTTAGGGTGACACGGGTGGTGTGTGTGTGTGTGTGTGTGTGTGTGTGTGTGTGTGTGTGTGTGCCTGTGTGCATGCACACTGTGGGATGTGGTGTTAAGGGTGGCTTGTGTACTGTAGGGTGGTAGATGTGTAGATGGCAGGTGTATGGGAGATGTAGGTCTGGGAGTCTGGGGTTTGGTGTATGATTCTGTACTTTATACTACATTTTTGAAGTATCATGTTCCTGAAGTCCTATAAACATTGAAGGAAATGTGTTCCCACAAATTAACAAGGAACCCAGGTTACACTCATTTAGTATGCACTGTGTGAACTTGCTAAGTTTCAGTATGTGTTTCCTGGTCTGAATGCAATAGCACACACACAGAGAAGGCTTATTGGACATAAGCGGGGCTGGGTGTTCCTAAGATGAATATGACAAAGTGAGTAGGTATCCTCCATGAGCTTCAGTCTAGGAGGAGTATAAATTTGCCACCAATATGTAACTTTTTTGATCTTGACAGCAAGCATGAGGTTTCCATATAGGGAAGGATATACGTATATGTATATGTATACATATATGTATATGTCTATGTATATGTATATTTAAATGTTTATTTGTTTATTTTTAAAGAGAGTGAGCAGGGGAGGGGCAGAGAGAGGGAGAGAGAAAATCCCAAGCAGGCTCCATGCTCAGTGTGTAGCCTGATTTGGGGCTCGATCTCACCGTTGTGGGATTATGGCCTCAGCCAAAATTAAAAGTGGGGATCTTAGCCAGTTGAGCCACCCAGGCGCCCTTAGGGAGGGAAATATTTTAAGGGTAATATCCTGATAGATACCTTGAACTAGAGGGTGCGGTCACCAGGCCATGAGTGCACCCAGTCGCCACCAAGAGCTACTCAGTACAAGGAAATAAAATGACTCTTTGGTTCTTTCATCTTTGTCTTTCTGATTGGGAACGGGGGAAAATACGAATGAGAGAAGAGATGTGGAGAGAAGGGATGAGTGAGATTGTGCTACCTGGGGACTGGTGGGGGAGGGGTGAGGTGAAGGGAAGCTAGCAGGTGTTTTAACAAATACTTCATGTTTAAAATCAAATCAGTCACATTCTTGTCGTGTGATCACAGCTTTCATTTCCATCTTTAAAACACTGACTTTTCCTTTAAAATTACCATGGAGTTTAGTAACCTCAGAATGATATGCGGAGAGAGAGTTCCAGAAGGTGCTGTGAAAGGAGATAGAATCAAGAAAGCTTGATGTGGACTTTAGGCAGAGAGGACCCAGATCTGAAATGCTTAATGTCTGTGTAGATATTGGAGAAGATTCTCTACTACTCCAAGAAGGAGTTTCAGGGACTTGCACTACTCTTGAGGAACAGGGGAGAGACCCAGCTGAAGTCTGATTTATACTTATGAGGCCCATTCTTCACCTTACGGGGGGGTAGTGGAACACAATGGTGTCAGAGTGTAGTTTCTCATTACAGTTAAGGCATGAAGGATGAGTAAGTGCCACCGTGGTATAATCGGCAAGAAGAACTGGGCGCCTTATTGACTGGAAGGAAAAAGAAAATTGAGAGAAACTTGTGTAATTGTCTCATGTAGAAAGACAGGATGGAGATGGAACAAGAGAGAGCTAAAGCTCATCTTCTTTTCCTTCCCATGAAATCGTTGCTCCACCAGGACTCTTCTGCTCACCATGGCGTGGATGTGTTTCCCCTTCTCCAGTCAGCTCTCCCTCCTCTTGTTTTATCTTTCCTCTTCTTTCCCCATAGCTCCTGCTGATTGATCACCATCTCCTCTGTCCCTCAGATTCCACAATGCAGACTGTCAAAAGTTGGTGCCAAAAATCCCATGGATTTTAGAGTTAAAAACACAAAACACTCATTTTGGTGGGCGGACTCTAGAGCATCCCCTGTAATTTCTGCCCCACCTCATCTTTAAACCCTTAAGTGTGGATGGGACTTGTGACTTGCTCCTGACCAATAGAATATGAAGGAGGTGGAGGATTATTGCAATTATTGTAATTAAGGTGTCACATCAGTTGATTTTGAGTTAATCAGAAGGAAGAGGTGCCTGGGTGGGCCTGGCTTAATCAGATCAAGGCCCCTACAGCTGCAGCTGAGCTCTCCCTGAGATGAGAAACACACTCTCCATCGCTGTCTTGAAGAAGTAAGCTGCCACATTGTGAGAGGGTCTCTGGAGAGGACCAAGGAGCAAGGAACAATGGATGGCCTTTAGAAGCGGAGAATGACTCTTGATTGACAGAAATAAAACAAAAACCTCAGTCCCACAGCTACAAGGAGATGAATTATGTCAACATTCTGAGAGTATTTGGAAGCAGATCTTTTTCATTCAAGGTTCTTTTTTTTTTCTTTTTTCTAGGAGTTTACTTTTTTAGATTTTATTTTTTTAATAGGAAATTTGTCAAATTGGTTTCATTCAAGTTTCTAATGAGACTGTAGCCCTAAAGGACATCTGCATTTTTCCTTGTGTGTTCCTGAAGCAGACAACCCAGGTAGGTTGTGACTGAACTTTTGACGTATGGAAACCACGAGATAATGAATGAGTTTGGTTTTAAACTGCCAAGTTTGTGGTAGTGTGTTACACACCACAAAGCTAATACAGTCACCAATTTTAACTGTACTGAATTATCCAAAAAGATCACAGTGGTCTGAAATGATCAAAATACCATATACTGGTCAAAATGTAAAAGAATAGGTGGCTTAAACAACAGGAATTTATTTTCTCACACTTCTGGAGCCTAGAAGTACATCAAGATTCTTGGTCTTCAGTGAAGGCTCTCTTCCCAGTTTGCAGACAGCTGCCTTCTCATTATGTTCCCATATGCATATATACAGAGATTGATTAAATTTTCTTCTGTCTCTTCTTAAAAGAACAAAAATCCTGTTGATTCCAGGCTTCACACTTTTGCCCTAATCCAACCTTAACTACCTCCTTACTCTAGTTGCAGCCGTGCTGGCGGATAGGGCTTCAGTGTATGAATTTTGAGACATACATTCAGCCCATAGTAGTACTTTTCCTCATTGGATTTCATGTACTCCGTAAGTGATGTATAATACATAAATCTATAGGACATAAAAAAGCTGTTACAAAATGAGCAAAATGATGACCAGAACAATAGAAAATTTGGCAGAGGAATCTGTAATGTTTTCTGAAAAGATCATTTGATGTCCTAATGATAAATATAGATGAAAATTATGGCAGTGATTTTGCCTATTAAATTTGCAAAGATTAAAATACTGAAAAGGTTCTCAGTGATGACAAAATGTGGGGAAAAATAATCTGCGTTTTGCTGATTTGACAATTTCTCAAAATTTAAAATGCACATACAGTGTATGCATATAGAAAGATGTCGATTATAACATTGTTAGTGGTAGCAATATATTGGACTCATCTGAATGTTCCATTAAGAGGACAGTAGTTGGCGCCTGGGTGGCGCAGTCGGTTAAGTGTCCGACTTCAGCCAGGTCACCATCTCACAGTCCGTGAGTTCGAGCCCCGCATCAGGCTCTGGGCTGATGGCTCGGAGCCTGGAGCCTGTTTCCGATTCTGTGTCTCCCTCTCTCTCTGCCCCTCCCCGTTCATGCTCTGCCTCTCTCTGTCCCAAAAATAAATAAACGTTGAAAAAAAAAATTAAAAAAAAAAAAGAGAAAAATGAAGAGGACAGTAGTTAAATGAATTACTCTGGATATCACTCTAGGAATTTGAAAAACAGGTCGACCTATTTGTATTGAATTTAAAAGAAGGCAGTTACATAGTATTAAGTGAAAAAAAAAGGGGCAAGTTACTTGTAGTGCATTATCCTAGGATACATTTACTTATTTAATCAATCATTAATCAACTCGTCAATCAATTTCATCCATGCCCCTAACCACCTCCCCTCTGGCAACCACCAGTTTGTTCTCTGTATTTAAGAATATTTTTTTTCTCTCTTTTTTTCTTGTTGTTCATTTGTTTCTTAAGTTCTACATATGAGTAAAATCATATGGTATTTGTCTTTCTCTGATTTATTTCTTTTAGCATTATATCCTCTAGATCCACCTATTTGTTGCAAATGGCAAGATCTCATTCTTTTTTATGCCCTTTTGGTATTTGCCCAAACAAAATAAAAACACTAATTTCAAAAGATATATATACCCCTGTTTTATTGCAACATTATTTACATTAGACAAGATATGGAAGCAGCCCAAATGTCTATCATTAGATGAATGGTTAAAGATGGATGCTATATAGACAGTGGAATATTACTATGGTATCTTCTTTACAAATGTACTTAGCGTTGTGTATACAGATCACTGACAATAGTAATAATACCTGGATACTGAGATTGTGGAATGATTTCTGTTTTTTGAAATTTTCTGTATTGTTTGATTTTTTTCATCAATAAAAACTTTTCTACCATGGAGTTTTTTAAAAAGGAGACCGAGTTATGTTTTATAGGAATGTTTATATGATAAAAATAAAACATCTCATTTTTATAAACAACTCTAGGTTTTTGTTTTGTTTTTAACCAAGTAAAAGGAAATTCATTACCCTTACAACTGTGCTAAAGCTTGCCAGTGTAACTGTACTAGATGATTCAGCTTTTCTATTATTCACTTAGATGCAATACTTTTTCATTTTTAACAATATCTGTGCAGTTTGTGATTCATTCCAGTTGGTTTGGTGAGTTATGTTCCATTGCTGTACCTCCTTACAAAAGAGAAATACAGACTTTAATAAGAGTCATTACTTTGTTGAAATTAAACAAGTCAGTAATTTTTTCCAAGTGGTCCCCCCAAACATGTCAGAATATTATTTTGGTAATTTTGTACTTGATTCTGTTACAGAGCTGCAATTCTCTCATATACGAAGTTCTGTTGGTTTGACTATATGGATAAGATCTAGATAACACCCCCTCTCTAATCTTACCCATTATTCTTTTATCAGTGCATTCCTCCATTACTTCATTAAGAAACAAATAATACCATGATTGTATTGAATGAACATGTTCAAATCATGATGTATGCAGCCACTGTGAATTTTAGTCGTTCCTGTCTCTTTTTTCTTTTTCTAAGGTTTGTCTCCTTTTGTAGGATATAATCACAGTCTAAGTTGATTATATCATACATATACAAAATAACATATTTATCTGGCTCAAAAGGGAAATCCTAAAAAGGCCATATGTCACTGGCCCTAAGTAAACATGATTCATGGTAAGACGACACTCTTTAAGTGATTAGGAAAATATGATAAGACAGCACCCTTTAAATGACTGAGTTGAGAAAAATAGCTCAATCCAGCAATTACAAGCATGCCATGCTAAGCATGACACAAACTCGTCTCTGAGTCATGCACTATATCCTATCTCCTTCCTTCTTGACAGTGAAATGTCCTCAGTTCTGTCTGGCCCTTGATCCCTGTCCAGGTTCTGTAGTGGACTGGATACAAATGACCTGCACCCTCAGTTTCAGACACACAAGCTTTGTGCAGATGTAGATGTCTCCATGAATAGAAAATAGATATGATATTTGAAGCAATTGTCTAGATAACTAAGGCACTAACACATTTTTCCTTTAAAAACATCAACACTCTGATGCCTGTATTGACCAAATTGGTCTTTTTCTTTGCTGTCTGAGAAAACACTTATGTAGACATAGTTAAGGAAACAAAGAAGAGATTTGAAAGTGGAATTTAATCTTACAATCAAACTTTCTTTTCTCCAGTCTCTTTCATGTTAATTATATTTTCAAGTGGCAAAATATTTGAGGCTCCTTGGAAATGAGCCCCGATAGAATTTTTAGTAAGTTACCAACACTCTCTTAGCAATGAGCCTCAATAATGAGGAAGATTGTGCATTTCTCATCTTTTTTGTTTAACTCTTGAACATAATCCATATTGCTACATATCTTTATAAACTAGGCTAAGATGTGAGACCATTTAGAAAAATTATTGAGATAAATGGGATTACTATGCCTTAATTGTCATACTGGATTAAAAAAATAAAACATAGCATTTTTTTTCAATAATAAAACTAAACTTTGAAAATCAGTCTTCTTTTCCTAATGGTGCCTATGTTGACATAACAGTACATGTTGAAATTTGCTATCTAGCTGAGTAGAAATTGATGTTGCCCTTAATTTGGATCCATTATTCCGCCTCCAATGGTCTTTTATATTATTATCTCTGCTCTGAGAGCGCTAAGATATATCAAACCCTCTCAGAGAAGGGATGTGTGACCTTGCTCATTGTATCTTTCTTTGAGACTCTGTAAACAAAATGACGTGATGTGTGCAGTAAACCCCACCATAAAAATATCAATGTGTAAATTTGATTAGTAATAATAGTAAAAATAGAATATACATTAATAAGATTATGGAGGAAAATTTTAAGATCCAAAGGTGTCTATTTTGTGTTTATCAAACTTAATCTCATTAAGTTTTAGGATAGTATCATACAGGATCCTTCAACTCAATCTTTGTTCGTTTATTTATGAATTCAGATATTTTACTAAACATTATATGTCAGACATTCTGCTCTGCTCACTGGACACAGAGATAAATAGGAGACCACGACTGCCCTCAGGAGCTCACAGCACAGGGGAAAACCAATATGGAGTCTGAGGGCTTTAATTAAGTTTGGCGGGTACAACCATAGAAATACATATGGGTTATTAGTGTAGCATTGGGAGGACTCATGAACCAACCTGGGGCTGGCCTGGGAAGTTTCCGAGAAGAAGCTACAGATAATCTGAGATTTGAAGGCCCGGCAACAGTGTCAGCAGAGGATTAGGGAGTCTTCTTAGCCATGGAGAGCCCGGGGGGGGGGGGGGGGGGGTGTTGGTGGCGGGGGGGGGGGGGGGGGGGGGGGAGGGAATAGCCTGGGGCTAGGGTGAGCAGCAAGGGGACCAGGTAGGCAGTCGAGTCTCCAGTATGGAGGTGGGAGACAGGAAAGAAGCCGGCAGTGTCTTGAGCATAGTCATTGTTTTAGTGTTTAGTATAAAAAAAAGCATTGTCCTAATAGAATGTATTCGGCTAGGGAAAAAACCCAGTATTTTTGTTTACAACCAAGAATAATTTATATGCGATGCACTTATTTTATCTTTAAATATTTAGTAAAATATATTGGAATGAAATTTTGTGCCCATATATTTTTTTAATTTTTAAAAATTATAGTGTAATTTTTATACTGTACTATATAGTATCGTGACATAATGTTAGTTTCAGGTGTACAACATAGTGATTCTCTATATGTTATGCTATGTTCACCGTAAGTGTAGCTACCGTCTGTTACCGTACATCACCATTACAATACCATTGACTATATTCCCCATGTTGTACTTTTTATTTTCCTGACTTCAAAATTCACTCTCTCCCTGGAAGCCTAAATCTCCCACTTCCCTTCACTCATTTACTTATCGCCCCCCCGCCCCCCCCACCCCGCTCCCCTGGCAACTATCAGCTTGTTCTCTGTATTTGTAGGTCTGATTCTGCCAGAAAAAAACAGTATTCTTGATACTAATGCTCACATTACTTCCATTTGAAACCTATCTTTTTTTCTGGAAAATGTTCAACCTGTTCAAAATACAAGCTCAGTTGTCCAAACTATAGATTCTCGAGTGCTGATCTACTGCACTCCCTCTGGATTATTTGGTACCAAGGCAGGACTAACAGTGATTTAGCAAATGACTTACAAAGAATTATAAAGAATTCTTGTGTAAGGGCAGTTGGAAGAAGGGCGCTGAGACAGAAGAGGGTTGGGAAGACCAGAAGCAGGGGATGCCCAAGTGAGGAGCAGTTATCTGCAATGTTTCCTGCTGAAAAGACAGATAGAATAAGGAGGGAGAAAAGGAAAAAGACATTGATGGGAGGGGATTGTTTCCCTGTAAGAAGTTATGGTAGAATGATGAGAATCCTACACAGATAAAAATTCAGTTTGCGGTGGTGTAAGGAATGAAGGGTAGTGTAGTGCTTAGAGACTGTGCCTCAAGTTTAAGGCATTTGATGGTCAAAGGAAACATGGAGACAGCTTTTGAGGGAGGGCAGTGGGTGCATATATAGTTGTCCCTTGAACAACATGGGTTTGAACTCTGCGGGTCCACTTATGTGTGGCTTTTTTTTTTTCCTGGTAAGTACAGTACTGTGAATGTATTTTCTCTTCCTTATGATTTTCTTAATAATATTTTCTTTAGCTTATTTTAAGAATATAGTATATAATACATACAATATACAAAATATGCATCAGTTGACTATGTTATCAATAAAGCTTCCAGTCAACACTAGGCTATTAATGGTGATGTTTTGGGACGTCCAGATTTTCACCTGTTCTGGGTGTTGGTGCCCCACACCCCCATGTTGCTCAAGGGTCAACTGTATGTATATATACATATACATATATGTATACACACACATATACATACACACACACACACACACACACGTATGTTCCGTAAGGCAGAACGTGTGATCCCATTTTAGTTTAAAGGACTCTTTTTGGGTTTCATTTCGTTCTGTTTAGGATCAGAAATGAATTCAAGCTTCTAAAATACTGTTACTACTTTGTGCCTGTGTAACACATTCATTGTTCTTCAGATACTTAAAGTCCTTCACATACCTTTGCTAAAGTTGTTCAGTGTTTTAAAGATGAGCTATTTCATGTCAGCTGAGTGCTCAGGGAGGCCGCTTCCTAGAGAGGCAAAGCGTCTCTTTCTCAAGAAGCTTACAGCTTAAGTTAAAAATAAACCTCAGGAAAATGTTCATAGAAGACATTTATAAAAGAATTCTGAAAATGTTCTACTAAAGATGTATTTAGGTAAGAACATGTCAAACTCTCTGATAATATTCATCGTAAATATACGTTTTTCTCCTCTCCTATATGAAGGATGAGAAGTGGTTGGAATGGAAATAAAACATCTTATTCTGGTTCACTTTTTCCTTTTACTATATTAACTTCAATTCCCAGTCTTTTCTGGTAAAATCATGTGGTTTTTTTTTTTTTTATCAACTTTCCAATACCAGAATCACTTTGTAAATAAGATCTGAATGTTCAAGTCACAGAGGAACCCACGAGAGAAATAAAACAATTGTATCTTCTTACTCTCCATGGCCTTGAAGATTTCACTGATTTAATAACCCTCAAGTACATTTAGGATTATTGCATTTCAAGCAAAATAATTGTCTGCCAATTATTACATTAAAAAAGAAACTTCTATTAACTTTGAAATAAAGTAATTTCTTTCTTTGAATGAATAGAATTAAGTTGGAGGTGATTTTGATGTTATTGAAGAGGCCTTAATCACACTGTCTATTTAAGCTGTTTATCCAGATCTTTTCATGAGAATGCCTAAGGGATGTCCCCCCCCACCCTCATTACTACACAATTGGGAAAATATTAGATCTTAATAGCAAGCCATACTGGTACATTTTCTACTAGGATCTTTTTTTAATCTGGAATTTAATTTAAGGATTTAATCTAATTTTCTCTTGAATTGCTCATTTTTTTTTCACACGGTTGAAGTGTGGGTTATCATTTAAGAAAACCTCCCAATTATTCAGTATTGTGTGAATACACCAACATTCGAATAAAAATTAAAAAGGAGTTTCAGGTATCTGAAGATGTCTCTTACCACATCACTTTTATTGAAGATACAATTTAATGCTGAATATAGAAGAAAATGTATCCCATTTGCAAAGCTATTTAGAAAAGATAATAATAATCCCTGGGACTTCCTGATCACATAGCATCTGCCAGGCATTGCTCAAATGATTTGCGTTCATTATGTTACTTATTTCTCCCAGCAACCGTACAGGATAGATACTAGTATTATCACCCAAGGCACAGAGAGGTTAAGTAACTTAGTCACACAGCTGGTGAGAACAGAGTCCAGAATCCATACTCAAGCAGTCTATTCAGAGCTATAGCTGATTCTCAAATTATACCCTTTGTGTAACATTTCATTGCTCAACAACTGTTAGCAACAAGAACTGGTCTTTAAATGTAGTATTAAATTTTGGCAACCAACAAAAATTGAGAAATAGCTGACTGCTTACTAGCTGTAATATTTTACATAAATCTATCTCAGAAATTTAGTAGATTCATCTCATAACGGAAACTTAACTGTTTTTCCTGTGTTTTCTTGAGTATTGTTTGTATTCTTTCTGTATCCTAGTTCAAATGATCAATAGAAATGCTGAACAGGACAGCCCTGGCCAGCGTCCCCTGTCACAAAACGTAAATGTCACTCACGGTGGAAATCAATCCAGCAGCTTTGGCAAATGATAGATAAATTAAAATGCAAAATCACTGAAGAGTACTGAGTCCACATTTCACCGTTTTTTTTTTTTTTTAAATTTTTTTATTTTTGGGACAGAGAGAGACAGAGCATGAATGGGGGAGGGGCAGAGAGAGAGGGAGACACAGAATCAGAAACAGGCTCTAGGCTCCGAGCCATCAGCCCAGAGCCTGACGCAGGGCTCGAACTCACGGACCGCGAGATCGTGACCTGGGTGAAGTCCGAGGCTTAACCGACTGCGCCACCCAGGCGCCCCTTTTTTTTTTTAAATTTTTTTAATGTTTATTTTTGAGACAGAGAGAGAGACAGCATGAACAGAGAGAGAGGGAGACACAGAATGTGAAGTAGGCTCCGGGCTCTGAGCTGTCAGCACAGAGCCCGACGTGGGGCTCAAACTCACAAACTGTGAGATCATGACCTGAGTCGAAGTCGGACGCTTAACTGACTGAACCACCCAGGCGCCCCCATTTCACCGTTTTGTCAGTTAAGATGGAAAGTTTCACCAAATGCCTTGGTAAAATTCAAATACTCACATGTTTTAGGGGTGAACTTTTAAAAGGGCCAAGGCAGTGTTTCTGCCAGGCTACTATAATCTCTGACATTACACTTAGCCATGAGAGGATGTTTATAAGTGTACAGGAATGAATGTGCCATAGAAGCAAGGTGTTTTGAAGGTTATTCAAGTGGGAGAGGAGGGATGACCCTACTCATGACTTTCTGCTGTATACTAAGATCTTGAAAGAAATGGTGTCTTCTCACTATGTGGAAAGGCTCTTGGTCAGGGACAAAGTGCAGATGATTGGGCTTTTAAGCAGTATTCTCTTCCATTTGGATGCTAACCAAAAAAAGCAGTGAATTTTGTGTTGGGGAAACCTCAGCAAAGAAAACCAGTTGTACATGCAGTAAATAGATTATCCACAGTAGGTTTCTGGAGCTGAGCAAAGAATCAAGAGAAACAAAGTCCACAGGGGAGGATGCAGAAGATGTAGGAAAGGGGAGGAACAGAAAAGAGACAGTTGAAGTCAATGAAAGGTGAAGTACAAGAACACACGCTCGTGTACATGGCATATGGTGCCAGCCAAGATGCCCGCAGCGTGAAGAATGCTGACCCAGCTAGCCTGGGTAAAGGATTCTTCCGGCTCCGACGTGAAATTCCTGTCAGCATCATATGCGTATATGTTGTTGTGCTTTTCGTTTAATCACTCAGTGCATTTGTTTAGAAGTTTACCTAGAGGGTCACTAAGTAATTCTTTTTTTTTTTTAAATGATCCTTGCTAGTGTTCTGGTTAAATTATTTGGTGAAAACAAAAATAATGTGGAAAGCTTTAAGTGCCATGTTCCTTATGCCCAGACTGAAGTCCAACTCCAGATGATGTCAAGAACTGAATCTGTCTGGTATTGTACTTATGTGGGATGAAATAACCACAGAGCATAAAATGGGGCTTGTACAAGGAATTGCTAGTGAGATATATGAGATTATTTAAATTTAAATGAGAAAATCTTCTCATACACATATTTTTCCTATTCTTTAATCATCTT
Source organism: Prionailurus viverrinus (assembly GCF_022837055.1). Classification (NCBI taxonomy): domain Eukaryota; kingdom Metazoa; phylum Chordata; class Mammalia; order Carnivora; family Felidae; genus Prionailurus; species Prionailurus viverrinus. The sequence goes on along the minus strand of NC_062575.1, from coordinate 12,398,928 downwards.
GGTTGTCTCAAGTTAAAAACACCAGTAGTACAAGATTTTACACACACACACACACACACAATTTATTTTTAGATTTTAAAGTTAAATCTAATTCAAGAGACACGATTGGAAATATTTCACTGATTGAAAATGTTACGATATGAAAAAGATCTTAAATGCCATTTAAAATATGAATCTTCAAATGACATGCTTAGTTTCTTTTCACTGTGAGCATAAAGCTCTACTCTGTGGTGGGTGGCTGGAGGGGCATGGAGCTTAATAATCTGATTCATTACATCAGAAGTAAGCATTTGAATTTGGGTTATCCTTTGGAGATACTTTAATGATTACAAATATCAAAACAGATTGAAGTCTCATAAATCCCAGAATCTGTCATGATAATTGTCGTGTCCTATCTACCAATTTTTCTTTAAAAATTTTGTTTTGTTTTTATTTTATTTTGAAAGAGAGAGAGTGTGAACGGGGAAAGGACAGAGAGAGAGGGAGACACAGAATCTGAAGCAGGCTTCTGGCTCTGAGCTGTCAGCCCAGAGCCTGACGTGGGGATCGAATCACGGACTGTGAGATCATGACTTGAGCCGACGCCAGACACACAACCGCCTGAGCCACCCAGGTGCCCCTATCTACCAGTTTTTCTTTAAGAACAGTAATAATTGGATTTGGAAACTCTGTACTAGTATACATCAGTAGCAAAACCCCTGAATTTTTCACGTGGACAATCTGCATTTCCCCTACTGACCACAGCTGCATTTTGCCACACTACTGTCTCCAGATTTGGGCTGATTTGACAGTTTGAATCTTGCAGATCAGGTAGGTAGACCAGTGAAACACTGAGCAAATCATGAGCAGATGGATTTCTGGACTTTGTTGGGTTTTATCTTTGGGTATTTTAGGTTCAAAGTCATCCTGAAATTTATGTTTTTAATTCCTACATTTATAATGATATGTAAGCCAGAAAAAATTGCTATTTTCTATTTCCCTTCCACAATTTTTGTGTATTTTGTGCTTACAGTGAACTGTTAGATCACACAAAGGATTGGTTTTACCCATTTATTAATATACTACCTCCATACTTCAACCTAGTCTCATGACCTATGATATTAACCAGAGTATGGTTGTTTCATCACACCTTCAGAGGACATCCTGTTTCAATAGCAGATAATTTTATGGAATCTAGGTTGGCTCTATGAACCCCCATAGGAAGATGTTCTCCTGAAGAGAATTGGGTCCCAGCCAGGACGGTTAGATTATACAGCTCCGGGAGCTGCTGGGTGGTTCAGTTGGTTAAACATCCAACTTCAACTCAGGTCACGATCTCATGATTTGTGGGTTCAAGCCCCGTGTCCAGCTCTGCGCTGACAGCTCAGAGCCTGGAGCCTTCTTCGAATTCTGTGTCTCCATCTCTCTCTATGCCCCCCCCCCCACTCATGCTCTGTCTCTCTCCATCTCTCTCAGAAATGAATAAACATTAAAAAAAAATAAAAAAAATTGTACAGCTCTGTAGGGACTCAACTACACCGTTGAAATGGCGTGGCGTGGGAGAACACCTAACCTGAGAAATATGACCAAAGTGGCATGAACTAAAATCAATAAAATCAATCAGGAAATCACAAAGCATATATTCTGGGCTATGAAGCAGAACATTTTCCCTCAGTGGTAGAGAAATTGTCAGTAAATGGACTTGATTAAGAATAAAGTGAACATGAACCAGCATTTCACACATCTGTTGGGAAAGGATGGTCCAGGAATTCCTTCTCAGTATTCAACCACTTTACAGTAGATTCTGGAAATAGTGTGCTGAAGAGGAAAGAAGGAAATCCGCATTTATTGAGCACTTACAAAGAGTACATTTTGTGCAAGACTCCGTATGGGATTCTCATGGCCGCTCTTGTGAGATAATTATTCCCATTTACAGTTAAAGTCAGTGAGGCCCAGAGACACGGAGTCATTTTGACACATCAGAGTCAGAGGCAGACTCCGCAGCCAGGGCCATTTGATTTATGATCGTGTGCTCATCCCCAAACCGTATAATTTGTGAATTTCATTGTTCATTTGTTTCGATAGAAGATGTTCTTTTATTTAACAAGTAATTCCTGGTAAGTCTCTAATATTTCAGACCTTGTCTCCTCTCTCAGACCCTCCTGATACATCTCTCGTTTGCTGGTGTTCCTTGTGATTCTGTGCTAGACCCTTTTGATCATACTCTGCACGCTTTTCACAGGCACCCTCATCCCCTTCCATGGGTGTAATTCTCTCCCTAACCAGTGTGCTGGCTTCACTGATACCCACCATTACATTCTTCAGTGAAATATATTCATCGATTCCCACGGGATGTTGAACCATTGTGCCTGGGATATTGCATTTTCCACTTTTCCTCCTGCTGGTAGAGTTGTATGCTTATCTTGGTCAGTGGGTTTTGTTCCCAAACCTGTTCAGGCAAGTTGGACATGTTGTTTTCTGTATTTTATTTTTTTTAAGTTTGTTTATTTTTAGGGGGGTGGGGGTGGGCAGAGAGGAGAATCCCAAGAAGGCTCTGCATTATCAGTAGAGTGTGATGTGGGGAACCGTGAGATCATGACCTGAGCCTAGATCAAGAGTCAGATGCTTAACCGACTGAGCCACCCAGGTCCCCCCTGTATTCTGTATTTTAGGTACAGATTATGCCAATTGAAAATAGATTCAGACAAAAACAGTTGTTTCTATAAAAATCATGTTGAGTGCATTGGAAAGACTTGTTATAGGAAGTCATGAAATTTTTTTCCCTGTTGATTTAAAGGCAGAAAAGAGTAAGAGAATAATAAAAATCTAGATTTCTGTGCTCTGATATTTTTCACAATGTTTTGATGTTCTCATTCCACTTTAAAAACTTGAAACCAGAAACAATTACATAATGCTTTGTGAGTAAAGTTTTGCTTTCAGGGTAATGGAAAACAAAAAGTAGTAAACCTCTCCTAAGCCAGAAAATCTTTTGTGTGTTTTAAGTTAAAATGTTTAAAACATATTACTATTTTATGCTTTTTCCTTTAGCTAACGTTTTCATTTAAACAGGGAAATTGAGGAACATTAATGGGGTGGGCAGGGTTTAGGGAAATTAGTGAAGAATAATGCAGTAATTCAGTGCTACTGACTCAGCAACAGTGAGGGACACTTTATTTCCCCTGTACTTGAGGAGACCCGGGGACAGTAGCTTGGCCTTTGGTAGAGGGGCAATTAAGGTTGATCCAGGAAGAAGGAAGCCATAGAAAAAGCCACCGACCTCTTTTTCTGCCTCTGATATCCGGCTGGTGCCCGCTTTTGGAGAGATTAATAAAAGACACATAGCATAATCCATCACTTTTGTCTTTTACATCTGCTTTTGATTTTTATATGGTTGGAAAATTTGTGCACTCAACAGTGAACTCACAAATCTCATTACATAATGTAACATCTTGAGGAAATACCAAATAGAACATATTCCCAACTGTAAAATGCTAGCTGTGCCACTGCTGTTCATATAAGGTAGCAGGGAGAAGTGGGGGGTGCAGTTGACGACAGTGACAGCAAACATTACTGGAACAGCCCCCATTTGTATAGTTCATCACAAAGCCACAGTCAGTAATCAGAACGTTATTCTTCCACTACAACCATTTCTGTGTTTCGCTTATTGTGCATTACAACCTTGAAATTAATGGCATTCTTTTTCTGGAGGGGTGAGTCAACCCTTCATTTCTAAAAAAAATCCTTGAATATTTAGTGTTCCTATTCTTCATGGAGTTGCGTTAGTTTTTCATTGTCCAGGACTATTGGATAATGGTGTACTAAGGGACGTCCTCTTTGGTCCCCTAAATTTCACATAAAATTTTGTTTGCACATACCCCTCTGCACCATTGTGTAGCAGCAACTCCGTTGCCTCTCACTAAGAAAATCAGCTTCTTGGCCCCCTTCTTATTTTGTGTATACAGCACATGAGGACCTCACAATGAGAGACTTGCCTCATTACTCAACTCTGTCAATCCTTAACTGTATTTTTTGGCGGAAACTTTGCTCCTTTTGACACTAGGACTTTCAAACTCCTTCAGTCATAGTGTTGCCGGACAAAGAAATAAGAAATTTATCAAGTGATAACAATGACGAGGACACTCCTACCTCTACCTCGTGGTTTTTGGACCCACAGATTCCTGCACATTACATTAACTGCTCGCCTAAAGCATAGCCGTATTTTGTTGTACTGTCCTTGACCTTGCAAAGCAATGTCTCTTAACTGGCTTCAGAGACTGGAGTATGTGATAAGTCCAGTGATTTATATGGGAGTGAGCCTGTTGTTAACTCCCTTTGCTGTAAAAGGTGTTACCCTGGTTTGAGGCAATGTTACATGGGATGAAATGGTAATGCATAAGTTGTTCTATAAGTCAGGGATGATAGGAGCTGGATACCACCTAAGACTCTAGGGGATGAGGTGTTCCTTCAAAGTTGCCATCAAGACTTTCGGATTTTCCCCTTGTTTTGTAAGTTGGACAATCTTGGTTTTCCATTTCTCTTTTTATTCAAATACATCCTCTACACCTCTCAGGAGCATCCAGCTGACTCTGTTCTCATTAATATTACTAATTCTACCATAGCAGCTAGTAAGTGTTATGGCCGCATGACCTCTTACATCCTGCTTTTCACGTGCGTCTCATACCAGGTCATCACCAGGGAAAATCTGAATCATCATGATGCCACTTCATCCCGTGGCTTTCCATGAGGCTCTCAAAAATACCAACAACCCATTCTCAGAGTCCCATTTGAAAATTCATTTCTGGGGCATTTCTCGTACCACTTACTATATCTGCCAAGATTCTCACATGAAACACAGGACATACAATAGGATAATTGAAGAGAATTTGTTAAAGGGACTGTGTATAGAAGTGTGGACAGGATTTAATGATACCCAGTAAAGACGGCGTATGCTATAAGGACAATTGACAATAGGAAGATTTTGCTCTTTGAGCGTCTCCAGCCTTTATTTACTCTTGTGCAGTAAAAAAGGTGAAGGGAGCAGGCTGCAACAGAGGGTAGCTGCAGGGAAAGAGCTACTTCCTTTCTTAGCTTCCAGTCTTCCATGTGACAGGTCTGTCTTTTTTAATTGGAAGGGGAGTGAGAAGACCATCCTTCTCCTTTTGCCCTTACCCATAGAAATAAACTGGTGTGTGTGTGTGTGTGTGTGTTTGTGTGTATGTACTCATATGTACACTAACATTTTCAGCAGTTTTTAGATATCTGTAACTATACTGAAATAAAAATAACATGTATTTTTCAAGATACATTGAGATGTAGAGAAGAGACTAAAGTCACTGAAGCTTTCATTGATATATAGGAAATAATATGGGTTGATTATTGCTATATGCTAAGAAATATGTGAGAAAATATTTCATAGAATACCAGTAATACTCTGAAGAATGGTATAATTTTTAAATGGATAATTATAGTGTATGCATAATTCCCTTTATATAGAGACCTGTGTTTGGATTGTGTTCTACATGGACACATAGGAATAATACTATACATGTATTTCATGGTTTATAATTGCTCACCAGAATATTTCTAAGTAGAATAGCATGAATAATCTGCCATCAGTAATAGCTTGTATTTTTGTAACTATGACGACTCTTCCACAATGCAAATCATAATATGAGATGGTTTGAATGAGAATCACTCCTGTAAAGCTCTTGGCCAGAAACACACACGTGCGCGCGCGCACACACACACACACACACACATTCACATTGTTAAACTGCATGTATTATTCAAGTTGACTTGAAAATTTAAATTGTGAATTTGATAATGAAATGCATTCTTTGAAATAAACAAATACATGAGTCATTGTCTGCAATTTGACCAAGCCAGGCTGTTTCAAAGCTGTGAGATCAATCAGTTCCTTGAAAATCATTGGTAAATTGGATGTATAGAATTGCATTTTTAATTTTACAGAATTTAATTTCTTAGTTTAATTACTCTGCATTGCTTAGGTTGTAAAAGGACCTGATGAGTTATTTTTATTTATAGTGCTCCCATTCAGGGTGCTCATAATTATGTTTCAATGCAATGGCAATATGCAATCATCTATTTCAGTGTCTTTACATTTTTTGAAATCAAGCTTTTGCCAAAGGTTAAAGACCTGGTTTTAAAGATAAACTACTATTTGCTAAAATGATAAACGAGGAAATTTTCACATAGGCACATTACAAAATCATCACATCTGGGTGAAGTTATAATTTCTATTCGGCAAAGTCATCCAGTTTGAGAATTGTTAAATATTTATTGAGTACCTTCTGTGTACCATGCTTGGAAATGTAGAAATTTGATGTTTTCAAGAATCCAAAAGAAAGTCTACTCTTATTTAGGAGGTGCTGTGTGAGTATTGTAACAGTCAGGCCATGTAAAGATACATTTCAGATTCTTTAACTTGGCTTAGAAGACCTTTCATGGCCTCCCCGTCCAGTCCCAGACTGATCTCTCCCTTGAGCCCATCCCCTGTGACAGCTGTCCTGACCTTATTTCAGTTTCTCAAAACACCTTGCTCTCTCTCACTTCTGATCTTTTCCCTTGCTCATCCCTCTGCCTGTCTTGATCTCCATTCCTGCTCCCACATTGTCACCTTCCTGCCGAACCAAGTCCACGTCATCTTTCAGACACAAGCTTAAATGTGGTCTTACTCATTTAATGATACCCAACAGATATTTATTAAATACATTATCTGTTCCCACTTGACTAGGTTAGGTGATCTTGCTACTTGTTCTTACATCCTCTTCCCATTTTATTATAGTACTTATCAACTACTACTCTAATTTCTTAATTAATTTACCTGTCTCCCTTGCAGGATATTTATCTCAGAGAAGGCCAGACAATGACTATGTTATTTCTCCTTTAAATTCTGCCACCTGTCACCAAGACCTCTCTGTAATAGATGCTCTTAAACATTTGGGTAAATCAATCATGGAACAAATCAGACTCAGTCATGGATCACAGAATACTTCAACAAGTATTATAGAAGAAGCGAGGAGTGCAAGTGGGGCAGAGTCCTCAGCTTGTTAAAAATAACATAGCCTGTCCTGGCTTTCAGCGTGGAGGACCAGTACAGGCTGGGCAAACTGTCAGAGCTTGTGAAGAAGCTGTGTCCTTATGTAGAGTGAGCCTGGTATGGCCATTGGGCTCTTCAGAGGGAAAGACCATAGCATTTCACTCTTTTAGAGTGTGAATATGACACTTTGCTTCAAAGTTGATGCATCAAATGGTCTTGATGTTGAAAGAACTCCCAACAAAGCATTAGCAATCTGCACAGCCAGTTCATAGCACAGCAGCTCAAGAATTGCTGAATATACTTTGCTTAGTTAACACAGTTGATCTGCCTGGAAGTTTACTGCAGTTAGCACTCAGAGGACATGTATTTTACACTAATGAAATCAAGAATTGTAAAGAGCCCTCAGGTCAGAAGTGATGCATGCAACGATAGAAATGTAGCATTAGAAGTTATATTTATATATACGAAAGAAGTAATTGTCAATTTGGTAACTGTAATTTCCCACTTGGTTTAAGGGAGATTTTCCTTACTCCCTTCTTCAGTCTGTGAACCAGAGCCCCTCTGGTGGTCACTGTGAGCTGGTCTGTGCTCTGTGGCCACACATGGTTTTCTGCATTCTTAAACATCCTTTCCCTTCCTGCCTTCCTTCCACTCCTCATGCCAAATGCTTTTAACTTTCAACCCAGTTGTTTTTTGTCAATATTATCAGAGTGACAAGTCATATCCTGAAGACTGTCAAATTTATTTATTTACAACAGATTTTTGCAAGGTCTCTGAAGTCTGAGGGTGAAGGAGAAGACTGCTAATGACTTGTCAGAAGGATAGTTAATCAAATTAAATAGAGTTTTGTAAGTTTTAATGTAGAACCCCCCATCAGGTGATGCTGAGCAAGGCATGGCTTTCCAGCAGAGGTGGTGGACGGTGAGCACATCCTAAGACTAGGCTACTTGGGAGGAGCTCAAGCAGGGAACCCCACCTACCATTTTTCATTTCCTTATGTAAACCAACTATTGATGCTTTGAGGAATAGAATACCAATTAGAACATTTGGGGCATGAAGGTATTTAGTGGGTGAAGAAACAAAACTATCATTATCAGTTCTGTTGCTTACAGAAAATTAGCAGGTAGCCTAGAGAATGAGAGCTGATGAATATTGTACATTCATGAACCCAATTCCCCAAGGTGCAACAAGAAAACATGTTCATCTCTGAAAGCAAGCATAGCTTCCAGACATTTCAGCCCTTACTTTTAAAATTGTGGAAATAACTCTTGCTTTAAATATGAATCAGAGCTGAAGCTGGGTAATAATTTCCTTCTCTGGTTTGGGTTGCCTTGAATTCTCAATTCAAAACTGTATTACATTGAGTAGAAACATAAAGAAATCAAACAATTGTTCACATACATTTTTTGACAGATATAAAGCCAGTTTATACTTTACTTTTATGAATGACAATTCAGAGAGGTTTACAGGTGATTTGATCACCTAAGCCAGTTTACATAAATGCAATGTGAGGAGGGGTTTCTATTACCAAATTGGACAAGGTTCATCTTTGAGTTTGCATAAAGTGTTCTTCAAATTGTTCTGTTTTGTAACTCTGTACCACAGGATTCTCAACACAGGATCTTTATTGGATTTACTTTCTCTAAGTGGGAAACGATTGATGGCCCTGAATGAAGAAATCAGTGTGAAAGATCAGCATCAGTGAGCAGAAACTGGCTTCACGGTGACTTGCCTTGTCAGAAGCCAAAAATTATAAATCCGTGATAGTTAAAATGGTGTGATGCTGGCATAAATAGGTCAGTGAAGCAACCTACATAGTTGTTAAATAGACTTTGATGTGATGCATACAATAAAATGAAAAGGAATGGATTATTTAAAAAAATCATTGGGATAATTAGCTCTATAAAAAGCATGCACGTGCACACACACACACACATCTTAGAATTACTTGTTTGTTTTTATTTAAGTAGGATTCATGCCTGTCACAGAGCCGGGTGCTGTACTTGAACTCATGACCTTGACATCAAGAGTCAGATACTTAACCAATTGAGCCACCCAGGCACCCCCCATTTTAGAATTTTCATCGAACCTCACATGACAAAAAAATATTTTGAATTTTAAGGTCTATACTTACATTTATACTTAAATCTTTGATATCATAAAAAACCTACAAATAAATTAGGCCAATAAATCAGGAAGGTATTTCTAATTTAAAAAAATCCCTGGAAGAAATAATAAAACAAGCCCTAGGGGCGCCTGCGTGGCTCAGTCGGTTAAGTGTCCGACTCCGGCTCAGGTCATGAACTCGTGATTCACAGGTTTGGGCCCCGCATAGGGCTCTGTGCTGACATCTCAGAGCCTGGAATCTGCTTCAGATTCTGTGTCTCCCTTTCTCTCTGCCCCTGTCCCGCTCACGCTCTTGCTCTCTCTCTCTCTTTCAAAAAAAAAAAAAAAAAAAAAAAAAAAAAAAGAACAAGCCCTAGTATACTTAGCCTTATAAAGTGTATCTTCCGTACATCACAGGCACTGTACAAAGTTAAAGATCAAATGCCAAACTAAGAAAAAACATTTGCAACTATTATGACAATAGTAGATAATGGAGAAAGATTTAAAATACAGGAAAACCTTGGATTTCAGGTAACTTGTTTTGCGAGTGTTCTCCAAGACCAAGCAAATGGTTCTAATAAATTTTAACTTAAAAAACAAGCGATATCTTGCAATACGGGTAGTACATGATGCCGAATGTCACATGATCACAACTGAGCCAGTGGTTCTTGAAATTCGCTGTGATATATGAGTGCTTTGGATTATAAACATGTTTCCAGGACAAATTCTGCTCGCAAACCAAGGTTTTGCTGTATACATAGGTCATACAAATCTTGAGGAAAAAAAAAGTGTAAAAACAAAGTAAAAATAAGAAAATGGCATGGAGGGATATTTTAAGGGAAAATGAGATACTCAATAAAAGTTAGAAAAGGTAAATTAGCCAGTAATAAAAAATGTATCAGTTAAATACCAGGCTATAATGCACACTCAGAATCTTTCTGAAGATGTAGTGAATCATGAGGCAGTGAGAGGAGAAGCATACTTATTAGCCTGGCTCCACCCTTGCCAACTCACTTGGCTTGAGTGTGCTCTTTAGTGGATGGTCACAGCACCTGCCGACTCTCACTCTGCAGTGATTTCTTTGGTGTCAGACAACCACTTGGCCTTTTGCCCTGATAGAAGAGGTGGCATCAGTTTCTTACGTGGCTAGCCTTAGAGTACCATGCTTTGTTGGTTGTCTGTAACATTTTCCCACGTCTTTGTAGAGGGTGCCTCAGTTACCCCATTAAGTTTGGCATCAGTTTCCTGTTGGGATATACCAGGATAAATATTCCAGTTTGAGTTCCTTCACAGGCTCTATGCCCTTAACTAGAAAATTTTAAATGGATTTTAATTTAAATGTTAAATGAACAAAGACATTTATTTTCCATCACATCAATTTCTTTTTAATACAAACAATAGAAAAGGAGCTTTTACTACTCATTACTAACAGTTTGTATTAATTTATGATTATTAACATTTTAATCTACTGGCATTGCTAATTCAGAAAAACATTTTCTCTTTAGAGTAAATTTAAATGAAGCAAAACTAACCATTATTAATATGTATTTGGGAAATAAACGTCTTTATTTTCACTAACACCACAAAGCAAAGATAAACACTCACTAAGTAACTAGACAACGCAACAGTGACAGAGAAGAGCATCATTCAACTAGGAAGTTTGTAAAAGCACTTCAATACAGCAAAAATGAGCAAGAAAAATATGAAGTCAGCGTATATCAATTGAGGAAAATTCCTTTTGAAAAAAGTGATAAAATAGAAATAAACTATACTAACAAAATGGAATTAAATATAGTCACAAGACCATTTAACAATACAAAAAACACTTGATTCATAAATTCAGAAGCTTAGAATAGGAATGGACAACAACAGATGAAACTCAGGAAGAAAGAGAGTTTACTGAAGAGAGGAAAGAGGTGGAAGAAAAAGACAGAATGATGTCACAGATAATAAATTACAAAACGTCCAAGGAAGACATGACTGAAGTTAAACTTTCATTATTAGCATTGCAGAAAGGCAGGACAGCAAGCAAAAGAAGAAAAATGAAATTTTAAAAAAGGAATAAAAAGGATGAAAAGGAAAGTAGTGGGAATGGAAGACAGGAAAAGAAGGAATAACATTCATATTATTTTAGTTCCTGCAGAAGAAAACAAAACGATGCAACAGAAATATTTAAAACTTTAAGGGACTTTCCACACTTTTATTCACATGAACCCATGCACTCCAGTGTTCTATGTATGTATATATACACATTGTGTATCATGCATATATACACATATACACATATGTGCATTCACACACATCTTCTAAAGTTCTCATATTTCATAAGAGACGTAGTGATATTTCCACTAAGAACAAAGCAAGTACCCACGATGTCTGCTGCTAATCAGCACTTTAAGGCAAATATTAATCAATATTTGATCAAGAGAAATGACTCAGGTAATGAGAATAGGTAAAACAGGTAAGGAGGGAGTAAAACTTTTTTTTTCCTTTTTGCAGCTGACATGAATGTATATCTGGAAAAGTAAGGAAATTAAGGAATCACTCATGAAACTAAAAATATTCAAGAAGTTACAGGATATGTCATTAACATGCAAAAATAATAGAAGCAGAGTACCAATTGAGGAAAGGTTTGAAATATTTCTGAAGGATACAAAAGTAGACTTGAACAAATGGGAAAACATCTCTTTTTCTTAGAATAAGTTAATGTTACAACGATGTTAGCACTGGCCAGCTTATTTTCTAAATTTTAACTCCAAACCTGCCAAAAAGAAAACTAACAGCAGTCATTTTTCTTGGAGTCAGACTAATGGGCACTGAACTTTGTATAGAAATAAGAAACTGTAGGAACAGCAATGAAAATAATGAAAAACTATGAGGGGAACAAGCCCTACCAGGTATTACTATGAATTCTCTGTAACTCAAATAGTTTGGTACTGGTGCATGGACAGACAAATAGAATTGTGCACTAGAACAGAAAGTCAAGAAATAGACCCAAATACGTACGGAAATTTAGTATGTGATAAATACAGCAGATGAACTTTGTAATAAGCAGTGCTTGAAAACTGAGTACATGTTTACAGAAAGAGAAAATTAATTCATGATAAAATAGAATCCATTATTCTCCCAAAATATGAACCAAAAGAGCATAAGGAATAAATTATCGTGTCACATAAAACATAATTTAGAATAAAATGTCAGAAAGGAGAGACAATGATGTTGCTTACTGATCAATGTTATAGGACATCAAGAAGTAAATATTGGTATGTAACATTGTAGACAGTGTAACATGTGCACACAAATGTATTCCTAAATTCAAGCATATATAAATGAGAGAGAAGAAAGGATTCGTACTGTAGGATGCTATATAATAATTGTAGAAGGATTGATGGTGTTAAAAAAATCACCAGGTTCAACCATCATAGTGATAATTTATTCAGGCAATAAATAATGATGGATTAAGGCTGAAAAATAGTGGGTGAAATTTAGATGAAAAACAGGATATTTTTGTGGTTTCAAATATCTTCACAAAAAGTGCTCATTAAATGACAACAGGTAGACGTCATTCTACTCAAGTGGTCAAGGTTAACATCACCAATGTAGAGAAAAACCATCATTTGATTCATGATATGTTGCACCTCTGTGGTATTCCTGCTACAGATGCATAAGCTTGACCTAATCATAAGGAAACATCAAATAAACGCAAGTGGAGGAACGTATTATACAAAATAACTGGCCTAAATTCCCCCCCAAATGATAATGTCATGAAAAGTAAAAAAAAACGTTAAGGAATGTTTAAGATTACAGGTGAATAAAGAATTATGACAAATAAATGCAATAAATGTGTGATCCTAAATCGGCCCTTAGGCTAGAGAGATTATCTAAAGAGCAGTTAATTGTGACAAATTGTGAAATCAGAACATGGACTGCATATTGATCACCAGTATTTATTCAATGTTAATTTCATGATTTTTACAATGTTTGTGGATATTTTTTTAAAATGTTTGTTTATTTTTGAGAGAGAGAGAGAGCGAGAGAGAGAGAGAGCGAGCGAGCGTGAGGGGGGAGGGACAGAGAGAGAGAGAGAGGGAGACACAGAATCCATAGCAGGCTCCTGGCTCTGAGCTGTCAGCACAGAGCCTGATGTGGGGCTTGAGCTCACAAACTGTGAGATCATGACCTGAGCCGAAGTCAGACACTTAACTGACTGAGCCACCCAGGTGCCCAATGTTTGTGAGTATTTAAGAAAATATTCTTGTTAGAGAATAAACACTGAAGTGTTTATAGGTAAAGGAACAATGTGTGCAAACTCTCAGATGGTTCAGAAAAAAAAATCATGAATGTGTGTGCATGCTGTGCACATTTGCACATATATAGAGTTAGAAAAGAGGAAGAGAGAGATGGAGAGAATAAAGAAATGTGGCAAATATTAACAGTTAGTGAATCCGGCGAAGGGACTGTAGGGTGGCTAGATAAAATTCAGGAAACCCTGTTAAATTGGGATTTCAAATATAAAAACATTTTTTAGGGTAAATATCAAATATTGCTGTGACCTCCTTATACTAAATAAATTATTTGTTGTTTATTGGAAACTCATGTTTAATTGAATGCCCTCCTTCTCATACCAACTCTCCCTCTCTCTCTCACTTGCCAACTCTGACAGCTCCTTCTGCCATTAATTTGTAAATATGAAATATTAGCTTATAGGATAAATAATCTGTGTAATATCCCTATAGATTCTCTGATGTTTTAAATTATTTCAAAGTAAAAAGTTAGAGTAATATGGGTTCTTGAAATTCTAATTTCTGTTAACTAATTTACATATGTTTTAGAAGGCGAGGGGCAGAAATGAACTTGGCAAAATTTTTTCGAAGTTTGTGTTTTTTAAAATTTATGTATATATATTTAAAGCTTATTTATCTATTTTGAGAGAGAGAGAATGCATGTGTGAGTGTAGAGGGAAGGGGCAGAAAGAGAGGGAGAGGGAGAATTCCAAGCAGGCTCCACACTGTCAGCGCAGAGCCCAGTGCAAGGCTCGAACTCAGAAACCATGAGATCATGACCCGAGGTGAAATCAAGAGTCAGACGCTTAACCGACTGAGCCTCCCAGACACCCCTATATTTTTAAATGTTTTAATTGAATAGGTGATGCATAATATTACATTAGTTTCAAGTGTACATAGTTGATTTAACAATTCTGTGCTTCTCATGCTCACCACAGTAAGCATAGTCTCTGTCACCAAATGAAATTACTACAGTATTATTGACTGTATTCTCTATATTGTACTTTTCATCTCTGTGACTTACTTATTTTATAACTGGAAGTTTTTACCTCTTTATCCCCTTCACCTGTTTTGCCCATCCCCCATTCCCCTCCCCTCTGACAACCACTGATTTGTTCTCTGTGTTTATGAGTTTATTTCTTTTGTTTGCTTGCTTTTTTGTTTCTTGGTTTTTTTTTTTTTAGATTTCATATATAAGTGGCATTATATGGTATTTTCTTTCTTTGACTTATTTCTTTTAGCATAATACTCTCTAGGTTCATCCATGTTGTTGCAATTGGCAAGATCTTATTCTTTTTTATGGCTGAGTAAATAGTCCATTGTGTGTGTGTGTACGTGTGTGTGTGTATACACACATACACAGACACATCTTCTTTATCACTTCATCTGTTGATGGACACAGTTTGCTTTCATATCTTGGCTATTGTAAATAATGCTGTAGTAAGCATAGGAGTACTTACTGTCTTTTCAAATTAGTGTTTTCATTTTCTTTGGATAAATCTCCAAAAGTGGAATTACTGCATCATGCATATTTTTAATTTTTTGAGGAACTTCCATACTGTTTTCCATAGTGGCTCTGTCAGTTTGTATTCCCACCAACAGAGCATGAGGATTGTTTTTTCTCCACATCCTCAGTAACACTTGTTTCTTGTGTTGTTGATTTTAGCCATTCTGAATGGTGTGATGTGATAACTCATTGTAGTTTTCATTTGCATTTCCCTGGTGATGAGTGATATTGAGCATCTTTTCATGTGTTTGTTGTCCATCTGTATGTCTTCTTTGGAAAAATGTTCAGGTCCTCTACTCATTTTTAAATTAGATTATTTATAGGTGTTTTGGTGTTGGGTTCTCTATATGTTTTGGATATTAACCCCTTATCAGATATGTCATTTGTAAATACCTTCTCCCATTCAGTAGGCTTCTGAAGTAGGCACATTTTTTAGGCATTCTCATAAAAAGATATATTTGCATATTAAAAAAATGTTTTTATTTATTTTTGAGAGAGGGAGAGGGGGTAGGGAGAGAGAGAGAGTGAGAGAGTGAGTCAGAGAAAGAGGGAGACACAGAATCCGAAGCAGGCTCCAGGTTCTGAGCTGTGAAAGCAAATAACCATATTAGGGAATTACTACTATATCTATTATACTGAGAATAAATAAAGCTAATTAATTTTTCTAAGGTATTACAATTTAGCAAGATCCCCACAGCATATTGTCAAAGATAACCTTTAAAACAGTAAATGAAATATCATATATATTTCCGTGAGTTGATTTTTTTCACTCATTCTTCCATCAGCCAATATAATCCATAGACAATTATTAAAAATATTTTTATATTCGGAACTATGTCATTTAATATATTAAATATTAAAGCTGTCTCAGGTAAACTTAGTTTTCTGAATATGTAACTATAATAATTATTTAACAGACCTTTCCACCTAAATTCATTGAAGTATAATTTAAAAACTCTCATGTCAACAGAATAGAAATTAAGCATGGTGAATCACTGAATTCTACTCCTGAAACCAATATTACACTGTATGTTAACTAACTAGAATTTAAATAAAAATTTTGGGGAAAAAAGAATAGAAATTAAACAAAATTATCAAAAACTTTTAAGAAATACTTTTCAAAGGCTAATAATATTAACTGAAATTTAAAAAAATGGAATATGAATTTATTTACACAACCTGTGTTTCAGTAGGAATTAATATGGCTATATCATCCTTTATAAGATTATGTTAAACAATCATTTTGTTCTCTGAGAGTATTCTACCTACTGCTTCAACTCTTAAATGCTCATTTGTAACTCTAAAGTCAGACATTTGCCTGTGGTGAGAAACCCAGTCTGCTAATTACTACTATTAATTTGGATGGTGACTTTGCCTTTGTGTATATGAAATATTAGCAGATGTGATAAACAATGCATTTTGAATCTAAAAAACTCAGCAAACACATAAATGCTTTTTTCAATTTTATTTAAATTTGCCCCTGTATCAAAATGTCTGTGTAAATTTTTAAGACAGTAACATTTCTCAGTGTCTCATCTTTTTACATAGGGGTGTGTGTGTGTGTGTGTGTGTGTGTGTGTGTGTATTCTTTTTCCATAGGGAAATATGATAACTACATTTCAAAATATCTTCAAAGGTTTGAAAACAGATTTATTTAATATCCTTTTAAAAATGCAATTATATTTCAAGTTTAAAATTAAGAATCAACTGATTTTTAACTGAGGGAAATGAGACTCCGCTAAAAAGAAATTTGGTTTTAGAGAGACCTTGGCAGACATCCTCTGAGGTGGCTGCCTGTAATCCGTTCTTCCCAGTGTTCATGTCTTTGTGTGTTCCCTTCCATTGAGTGTGAGTAGTCCTGTGACTTGCTTCTAAACAAGAATATGACAAAGGTGATGGATATGATGGCTCACACGGGATGCTCCTCATGTGATTACATTCTGTAAGAGTCATCTTGCCAGTATACTTGCTCTGGAGACTCCTTGCTGGCCAATGAAGATAAGCCACCAAACTGACAAAGTCCACAAGGCAATAAACTGGGAGCAGCCTCTATAAACTGGGGATGGCCTTGAGGAATTGTAGGCAACTCTTAGAAGATGAGGGAACTTCCAACTGACAGCCAATGATTCTGTGTCTTTAGTTCTACAGACGTAAGGAAATTAATTCTGCCTATAATTTGAGTAAGATTATGGAAGTATTTACTTCCCCATTCTAGCTTCCAGATGAGGAGGCAGCCTGAGCTACACCTTGATTTCAGCTTTGTGGAACTCCTAAGTGGCAGGTTACCCAGCTAAGCTGACCCACAGAAACTCAGGGTGTGTGTGTGTGTGTGTGTGTGTGTGTGTGTGTGTGTGTGTGTGTTTAACTGCTAATTTGGTGGTAATTTTTACCTAGTAATAGACAGCTAATGCAGACAACTCTCATTTTCTATAATGTTCCCCCAAAGAGTTTAAAATTAGAGAATGTCAAGATGGCTAAAAAGAAAATAAAGCACATCTTACCTATAAACCATCAATCTAAAAACTTCTGGAATTTTAAAATATTCAGTACAATTAAAGAGATTTTTGTTAATTATATTTTGGCTAAAATATTAGGCAAAATAAACTAAAAAGAGCCCACTTTCAAATAATTCCAAACAAGTGTTAATCTTTTTAAAATTTTTAAATGTTTTTAAATTTATTTTTGAGCGAGAGAGAGAGTGTGTGAGTGGGTGAGGGGAGGAGAGAGAGGGAGAATTGGAATTGGAAGCAGATTCCAGTCTCTGAGCTGTCAGTACAGTTATAACATCTTAATTAGAATTTTGGGAAAATTACTAATTTTCTTTTTTTTTTTTTTTTTTTTTTAAATTTTTTTTTCAACATTTATTTATTTTTGGGACAGAGAGAGACAGAGCATGAACGGGGGAGGGGCAGAGAGAGAGGGAGACACAGAATCGGAAACAGGCTCCAGGCTCTGAGCCATCAGCCCAGAGCCCGACGCGGGGCTCGAACTCCCGGACCGCGAGATCGTGACCTGGCTGAAGTCGGACGCTTAACCGACTGCGCCACCCAGGCGCCCCAAATTACTAATTTTCAAACGGTTGGTAGAGTATTAGACAATCTCTGTTACGGTTTTATGGAAGAACTCAAAAGAAAGCTTAGTACCTTTAAACTGCAGATAGATTGATAATTGCTAAAAAATATAATGGTTTTGGGGCGCCTGGGTGGCGCAGTCGGTTAAGCGTCCGACTTCAGCCAGGTCACGATCTCACGGTCCGGGAGTTCGAGCCCCGCGTCAGGCTCTGGGCTGATGGCTCAGAGCCTGGAGCCTGTTTCCGATTCTGTGTCTCCCTCTCTCTCTGCCCCTCCCCCGTTCATGCTCTGTCTCTCTCTGTCCCAAAAATAAATAAATGTTGAAAAAAAAAATTAAAAAAAAAAATATAATGGTTTTGTGTTAACAAGGTATATATTTATAATTCACAATTTCCTGCTGAAATAATGAGAAAACTCATCCAGAATATGACCTTAATTTTTAAACATTTTTTCAGCATGATTCTATACAAAAGTATATGATAGTTTAATCCAACTATTCTTGAAAAATCAGGAAGGGAAAGAGAAGTTAAAATTTACAGAAGACTTACCTGGTATATTGTCAATGATGCCTCTGTATAAATAATTTCAAGTTCTCCTTTGGGAAACAAAGGGTCTATTTATGAGATGTCAGGCTCATCTGAAGCAGTACTCTTCTTAAATAATTTGTCTTAGTATCCCCATGAGACAGCAGCTATTCTTACAAGTTCAAATTCTTTGGAGGCTAGTAACTTACAAAATAATGTCTACCAATACATAATACATTGTCCAATGAGTTGAAATATAAACTGCACATTCACTCAGTCATCAGTTTATTTGTTAAAAAACCCCACAACCAAGTTCCTTTGTATTCATCAGTCTGATGCACATTTAGATATTGTATTATACTTCCTTATTCAATACTGAGTTTAGGCCACTAAAGCACCCATCTTACCATTTTAAAACACTCCCTATCTATACCAATAGAAACCTGGTTTGCAGGTATCCTACATTCATAAAAACCCACCTGTATTAAGTCCCACTTACTCGGTTGCCTTCCCCTTTTTCCCATTAGATTCTAGATTTTTTTATTCCCCTTTTCATCCTCCATTCAACCCCTGCCCCTCCCCCCACCCCAACTGCTGTACAGTCTTGGTCATTTTCAGATTTCTAGAAGTATTTTATTTTGATTTTTTAAAAAAAATATTTTTATATTTTTAAATGAATGATGTAATTAACTAAACATTAACAAAAAATTGATATACTCTACAGAAAGCAAATCCTTCCAGGCTATGGTTGGTTCTTTGAAACCATGTAATGAGTGGCCATTTAGGTCAGATCAACAAGCAGTTTTCAAGGCTCAGAATTTCTTTCTAGTATTTTCCCCAGGCACTCTTCTTAAGTATAAAGCCCTTGAATGTTGTCCATTCAGTTTACATCCCAAGGTAAATTGTGAACTTGTCAAACACAAAACAAATGCACCATGCTCCTTGTGACCAGCAGGAGGGCTGAGAGGGGAGCTTGTTGCTAACACAGACACTGAGGTGCACTGCTCAGCTCAGCAGGAGGGCAAAGGATGAAGGCAGCCACCAACCTCCCAGTCATGCTTTATTTTTACAAAATCTTTGTTTTTTCAGCCTTGAGAAAGTCAAATGCAGCACTTAACCCCATTTCTAGACATTAAGTGCCCAAGTGTGCCTGTATATGCCCTCTCCCTGCTGGTTTAGGTAAGGAACAACCATTTAAGAAATGTTCATTGCCTCTTTATGTAGGCAGAATGCGGCACAATGTCAGTGACACTTGTGCTAAATTTGCTCTCTGGTTCCTGCTGCTGGGAAGTGCATCCTATCATTTCAAAGAATCAAATTTTCATTTGTATTTATCTTGCCAAAGTGAGTAAAGGATGAGTAACCAATCACAGTCACCAGCATCATTATTGTCATCTCTCTGTACATTTCCATTCTTGTATCCTGAGAGATATTAAAGATGTCTTTGCTGTAGGAATAGGTTTTCCATTTTCACTGCTCTGTAGACCAGACAAGGATTCCCAGTTAGAACCAGGACGATGGAGATCACTCTTTATTTCAGAAAATCATTCCTGGAGTAAAGTTAGTTTTGAAGCCACAGAAATCCTTATATTTGGTCTGTTTAGGTAGCACACTACATTTAGCCTGCATGACATCATGTGTGTATGATAGGCTAACCCATGAGGAATCACAGATAACAACTTTATGTACAAACAAAAGTCAAAACTTTTCTCACTTAGAAAAGTTTCTCCAAATCAATGGCTCTGTTCTGTTCTCGTATTATGTGCTAAATATACACATTTATTAGTAATTTTGCCTCATAAAGATTTTATAAAAACTATTCATTGCCAGAGGGAAAGCATTTTGAAACCAGAAACACTTTGAGAAGCATGTTCCTCCTTCTGCCTATTTTGTAAAGACTTTTCCCCCTTTATGTTTTCCATTAATATTCTGTATTGTGGTACACAAACATTAGTGTGGATCAGAATTTCTAAGTTAACATACATTTTAAAGCCATTAGAAAAAGCACAGACTGTGGTTGCTCTTTTTATGAGAATGGGGATTGAAGGCAGCTGTTTCAAAAGCACTAATGTACTTCAAACAATGATGTAATATCTAACGTACATAACCTTTTTAAGCCTGGTAATATAGAAGACATTTAGATTTACTATTAAAATGTGTCTCAGTTTTATTTCCTGCAAAAAAAAAATACAGAGAGACATGTGGAGCTTTGTTTTTCTATTTGTTATCTGAATGTCATGACCCATAAATAAAACTACGTATTACCCAGAACAGGGATAAATTTGGCAATTATTATCCCAGCCTAACAAAAGTATAAGAAGCTATTTAGGATCATTTAGGATCATAAACGGTGTCCCTGTAGATTAACCAAAAGACCCTTTAGACTTAAGTGGGGACAAATTAAACTGTTGGCTTGGCTCTCAAAGAGTCATCCCTTCTATAAATATTAACTGAGCATCTAATTATTTCCAAAGATGTCTGTGGGAAACAAGTAGACAAAACCATAGTCTGTCATCCTGGAGCTTCCTGTATGGAAGGGAAGGCTTTAATCAGGTCAATACAAGATGTATTAGTTTCTTATTTCTGCTATAACAAATCAGCACTAACACAAATTTCTTATCTAAAAGTTCTGGAATTCACAAATATAAAATGGGTTGACAGGCTCTGTTCCTTCCAGAGGCTCTAGAAGAAAATCTGTTTCCTTGCTGTTTTTGGCTCTAAAGTTCCCTCACATTTCCTGGCTCATAGTCTTCCATCTTCAAAGTTAGCTGCATAGATAGCAACTTCAAATCTTTCTGTCTCTGCTTTTGTCTTCACCTATTATTCTCTGATTATGACTATTTTGTCTCCCTCCTGTAATGGCCCTTGTGGTTACATTGGGCCCACTCAGATAATGCAGGACAGTCTCCCCATCTCAATATCCTTAACTTCATCACATCTGGAAAGTCCCTTTTGCCATGTAAGGTGATATATTCACAGTGGGTTGTTTTGAGGGCGGGTGGGAGGCATATTCTGCCTAGGACACAAGGTAAGTTGTCTAAAATGCTAGAACAGTGACAGAAAACAATATGGAATATTTAAAGGTGGGAGATGGATTGGAATGGGTGAGAGAAGCTAGTGTTGAAAGGGACATAAGAAGAGGTGGGTATAACAGGAAGCATTACTAACAGAGCAAATTATACTACACAAAACAAGAAGCCAAAAGATTCAGATTATGTCTCTGATGTATATGTTCATGCAGATGTTGAGCAAGAGAGAGTCCTTTAGGAATATAATATTAGCAGTAACATAGAATTATGTGATGTGTGCTCATCTTGGGGGGATATT
The DNA here is from genome assembly GCF_022837055.1 of Prionailurus viverrinus. Lineage (NCBI taxonomy): Eukaryota > Metazoa > Chordata > Mammalia > Carnivora > Felidae > Prionailurus > Prionailurus viverrinus. Next base: position 12,377,071 of record NC_062575.1, on the reverse strand, counting down.
GGAAATGCCAGACAATTAACTGGTTAAGGGAATACATTTTTGAATTTTAATTCTTATTCATATATTCATTTTAATTTCAAATTGTTTGATTTCTAAGATACAAAAAGTTAAGTGTAGCAGAACATGAATAACATTATATATATTTAATATACATAGGTTTACAGTGCATGTATTTTTTTTTTTTTTACTTCAGCTCACTTCTAATGGCTCGAACCCAACAATATCAACCATAGCAATAGTGATACTCTGCCCTTATGGCATTAGAGATTACTGGTTCAAGGCATACCTCAGATTGGGGAGAAATGGGAGTCAGGTTCAGCCAGAACTTCAATAGCAGAAGAGTGGGAAGTTAAACATTGTATTATATCTACTACTACTTTGTGAGTCACTGTGTGTGATTTCTTTGTATTATAAGTCTGGGGAATATGGATCCTGAGATAATTTCAAAATTTTAGACCTTAGTGACTGGGGGTATAACCTGAATTAAGGCATAGAATATAGAATACAAAGAAATCAAGGGAGAAAATAATCATAAATAAAGGATCTCAAAGAATAAATGTGCCATACATTCTCCTTAATCTCCTAACCATTGAGTTTTGGTGGATAAATGGATAATTCAGCTGTGTTATTATGTCCTAAGTTGCTTTAATCAAAAGGTGGAGATGGTTAAAGAATGGTTATTCTAGGCCAAGGTGCACTTCCCATTATTTTGGCATTTAATTAATCCATGGCTGGTGATTATAAAACAGAGTTTCTTTACTATAAGATGTGGATTATACTATTTCCCATCTCTTTGTTTTTAGAAACCAATGAATTAGTAACTGTGTGTTACATTTAGTTAGTACTCAGATATTAGCCATTGTAAAAGAATACCCTTCAAAAATGTTTAAAAATAACTGTCATACAACTATATAGTAAGCACATGGAAATGTTTATTTATTCCATCAATGAGGAAAAAAGAAAAATGTTTAGCTGGTTGAAACAAATTCAAATGATAGTGTATATACAAACACAGAAACAAAGAATGTTGGCATAAGATAAGTAAATAACAGTGCAAAACTGGTTAATGCCCTGCAAGACTATATAACCTTAAGTTTTGGAGCTGTCTTTTCTACTAGACAGAAAACATTGGCAGGTTTAACAGACAAGATCTATGAATTAACCTAAAACTTCCTAGAGTCTGGATTCTAATAAGTAATAAATGCCAAGTAAAATAAAGGCACATTCCCCTTTAGAATGAATAGTCATTATTTTGTGGAGACCCATTTGACAGTGTTCCGGTATTTATTGTCATTTTATTGTTAATGACACAGAGCCATCCTTTTGCCTCATCTCCAAGTTTTAAATAATAATACTGTTAAGTTCATTATGCAGTGAGAAAATTGAGCTTTAGAAAAGATGTAACTTATCTTAGGTAAAAAATTATAAATGAAATGGAGGAACCAGGATTTCAACGTAGTAGTTTGGATCTAAATAATTATTAATAACAGTGGCTACTATGTAGTGAGTCTTTTTTATTTTTTTTGAGAGAGACAGACAGAGAGACAGAGAATATGAGCTGGGGAGTGGCAGAGAGAGAAGGGGACAGAGGATCCAAAGAAGACTGTTCTGACAGCAGAGATGTGGGGCTTAAACTCAACCAGCTGTGAGTTGATGACCTAACCCTAGCCAGATGCCCAACTGACTGAGCCCACCCAAGCTCCCGTTTATGTAGAGTCTTAACAAGATACTGCAGACCCAGTGAAATGTTTTTCACATATTAACTCATTTAATTCCCGCCGTTAACATTAAGTAGATTCTGGTTGTATCCCCATGGACTAAGAGAATACTACTGGTTGCCAGCTCTATGTGTTAATTGGAGTGAGAAAAAACTAAGCCATGGAAGCCCATATTGCACTGAGAATTGTCAGTCTTCATCCAGCTGTATTGAGCAGAAGGTAGATGGGATGTTCACTGCGCTAATTGAATTTGCCAGGTCCTGCAAATCACCATGATGAAGAGATTAAAGAGAATATATGGATTATTTGTTTTTTGAGAGTCTTAATTTAGTGATCCATGCATTCTCCCTTGATTGCCTTCCTTTTTTTGAACTTTATTTATTGATTCATATCATATTATTTTGATTCATGTCTAAGCTTTGAAATCATCTCAGGGTCCCCATCTTCTCCACCTATTTAATTATATATACGTATTGACCATATCTTACAGTTCTCCTTCTTCAAAGTAATAAAAGTGTGAGATTAATAGCAGCATTTCTCTAACTCAGCCTGATTCCATTTATTCCTTTCCAGGCCATGCTCTATGTCAGTTATCTCTAATCTCATCCAAGACAGAGATAGGGCTGTTGTTGGTACGGGTGATATTAGTATTTTTAGTATCAGGTTTGAGGTATACATACAAATTTATAACTGACGCACATGTTCTACTGTCCTGAAATATGGTGCACATTATAAAATAATAACACATTTGAAATGACAGGTACGAAGTAAGAATAAATCAACCCCAGTTGATTTTCTTTCTTCCTATTCGTCTCTTTCCAGATGTGCACATTTCCGTTAGGACATCATAACTCGAAAGTGCTGCCAAGTTATCTTTCCTAAAGGAGTATCTGATGGTTCAGCCCTCCTGCTCAACATCTTGAAACATTCCTCAAGACTCACAGTCTCTTGAACCTGATGTTTCTTTGTTACGGTATGGTTCTGTTTGGAAAGGCCTTTTTCTTGCCCATCTTTCTCCATAGCCATCTCTCTACATTGATTAGACACTACCATGTTAACACGTGTTTCTTGATGGTCCTTTCCCATTCTCTGTTATAATGATCTTTTCCCTATTTCTTTTTTTTTTCCATTTTTTAACGTTTATTTTTGAGAGACAGAGACAGAGCACTTGTGGGGGAGGGGCAGAGAGAGAGGGAGACACAGAATCCGCAGCAGGCTCCAGGCTCCGAGCTGTCAGCACACAGCCCGACATGGGGCTCAAACCCATGAACCATGAGTTCATGTCCTGAGCCGAAGTTGGATGCTTAACCGACTGAGCCACCCAGACGCCCCTTCCCTATTTATGTATTAAGCACTACCATTGTTACAACAGCATGGCCGTGGACACTTTGGTGCCACTGTCACAGTCTTTATTTCGCCAAGAGAAACTGTAAGAAGACAGACTGTGGCTACATCTTTGTTTTCTTAGCAGAACTTGCAAACAGTAGATACTCAATAATGGGATGTCAAATAAATACCTTCTTTTAAGACCAAAAGAGTCAGACTTGAATTAGTTACTAATTGATCAAGTATTTTAATATTCACTTCTGACTGAATCCCAGAAATCACCTTTTGGGTTTATTTCATGATCCTGATCGGTTGTCGGATTTTTGCTCGATTCACATGGTGGCTTGCAGACAGATTCATACAATTGCTAGCGGATGGGTTTCTATAAATGGGTCAAGATATTATCGGAGGAAAAGTTCACGTAATTCTCAGTTATTCTCTTCAAGAAATAGAATTGAAACAGGGCCTCAGTTTAGACTGAATCTAAACTCTGTACTGCTGTATTTGAAAATATTGTTTGAAGGAGTTTAGTAATTTTTAAAGAGCTTTCTTCTGTCTCCGCTTACATAACAAGAGAAACCACAACCTCTTTGCTTTTTCTAATGGTTTTAAAACTTTACTTAGACATTCTAATACACTGTCATGTTTTCATATCATGATAAATATTTAATGTTAATGGAAAAGAGGCATATATTTTGAACATAAGTGTGGGAGAAATCTTTAAAAAATAGAGAAAGAAATTTAAGTTTCTAAAGGTATTTTATTTCTCAAAATGCTTTCCTCCTGCCAATGAATCTGCTTTTAAAAACCATTATGATACAAAATTACTAATGAATGTGTGTTTAGTACAGGAAGAAAGAATAGGGCAAGCAGCTGCTTTTGAGAAGTAACTTTTCAGGTCTAGAAGACAGTTTCAGTTCCTTCTGTGTCTGGAGTTGATCTTCTACCTTAATTCACATGTGGGGCGCCCTAGTGTACAGAGTGTTGGTGAACATAGGGGTCATGGCGTTTGAGGGTTGCCTAATATACTGAAATGGAAGGACTTATGTGTTGTTAACATAGACCTTCCTTGGGCAATATTTTCCCAAAAGAATGGGCACACATCTAGTCTTTGAAGAATGTGATCTCATGGTTCTTGCGTAACTGAAAAATGATAAGGAAGCCCAGTCGTTAACTGGTTTGTGCAGTAGAGAGCATCATCAGCCATCACTCAGGAGGCAAGGATCAAAACAAACTGGAAATTTTTTGCTTACTTTATAGTTTTGCTCATTTGGGAAGAAAAAAATACAAAAACATCAGTCCATTTGAAATGAAAGTTTGAACTGGACAGAAGTCAGACTTAGTGTCACAACCCAAGAGAAAATGAGCCCTGAGATCCTGCATCGTGTGTTACTTGTGCCTGCATCAGAAAGGTAATGAGCATTTCTCCAGTGCCTGTGCTTTACTTAGATTACCAATGTGAGGATATAATCATGTGAGCTTCCTCACTAGAAACGGGGCCACAGTTGCTGCGGGTACTGATACTGAAATAAATTGGGGGTAATTACATGCATATGAGGGAGCTTCGAGGGCCTCTCTTGGTCCTTCATCTTCTTGCAGACCTGAGCATCATTATGTCAGTGTCAGCATAAGCACCAAGGACTGATCTGTCACCTCTTCTCTGTCTCTGCTCTCTGGTACCAGGAGCTGATTTCATGAGCTTCCCAGTGTGCTTGTTTTGGTCCTGACAAATTTATAGTATGCCTTGGGATATAAATTTAATTGACTATCATTTCAGGCTTTGTCATCAGAAAGGTCACTGGAGAAAAAATACACAGGGAAATTCTGAAGTTTGAAAATTGTTAGTTAATTTGAGCTTTTCATTTTAGTGAGGTTTTATTTTTAGGTTCAATTTTACTGTGCTGTGCCAAAGGCCGTTGTAAAACTTGATAGAGAAATAATTTCCTTTCTAAAATGATATAACATTTCATTGTAATTCTAATTATATTTAAGTTAATGGTAATATTAAGGTATATTTTGAATGGAGGCTAAGAGTCCTTTTTGTTTTACTCTTTGGCAACAGTGGAATTGTGAAGCTACCAAAGGTGAATGGCATTCGGGGTTATGTACTGACCACTGACAATGCTTTGGATGCTAAATTCTCTGCCCTGGCTGATGTGAAAAGTGTTTAAATATATGCACTTTAGGGACTACTTGAATTTCAGATTATAGGAAAGAAAGATGCATTATTGGAAATGTGGTTTTCTTGGACCCCCGATTTATTTTTATTTACATATTAAGGTATTTCTATTTAGTCTCTGGGTGGCATTTTCCTTCTAATCTTTTCCTAAAATTTACGCAGAATTGTTGTCTGTATTCTTCCTCATTTCTGCTATAATTGTTTTACTTATAGTGTTTAATAATTCTTCTTTTTATGGGTAACTAAATAGAAGTAGAAGTAAATATTAATCTATCGTCTCCAAAGAAAAGTCAGCATAACAGCCTCAACTTATATCTCTTCATTCACATGTTCATTGTTTCTGTTTTTCAATAAATACTGAGTGCTTCTTGCATATGTATTTTGCTGGGTGCAGGGAAGAATTAAAATAAGGTATGTAGCTCATGCCAACTTTTAAAGAATGCCTGAGGAATGTACAATCTAGGATGTGGTGACACATCAAATAATAAGAACAGCAACAACAAAGAGGCTAATAGTTTTTTTCTTAAAAAGGACATGATGAGCTATTGAAAAAGACTTTTCTAAAGACTATTGGAAAATGTTAGTAAAAAACAAGAAACTGTTGTAAGAATTGAAAAATGAGAAGAATTTGGATAACTCACAAGTCACAGAAGGAAATATAGGAAATGAGATCAGCAAAAGTCAAGGCAGAATTAGGAATAGGGTGGGCAACAGAGAAGTAGGAGCAAAGAAGAGGGTTTGTGTGGAAAGAAAGAGAAGTTATCGAAATGGAAAAGATGGTTGGAACTGAGTTTTTAAGGCTTTGATTTCCTCTATGGAAGACCGTAATCCTGAAGGATGATGGCGCAGGACACTTCAATTTCCTCTTGTAATAAGACCAACAAAACCCTTGGTAATTTTGCAGCACAGTAATGATCACGTGATAAGTTTTGAGAAAGTACATGATGTTTTCTTTTTTTTTTTTATATTAAATTTATTGTCAAATTGGTTTCCATACAACACCCAGTGCTCATCCCAAAAGGTGCCCTCCTCAATACCCATCACCCACCCTCTCCTCCCTCCCACCCCCCATCAACCCTCAGTTTGTTCTCAGTTTTTAACAGTCTCTTATGCTTTGGCTGTCTCCCACTCTAACCTCTTTTTTTTTTTTCCTTCCCCTCCCCCATGGGTTCCTGTTAAGTTTCTCAGGATCCACATAAGAGTGAAACCATATGGTATCTGTCTTTCTCTGTATGGCTTATTTCACTTAGCATCACACTCTCCAGTTCCATCCACGTTGCTACAAAAGGCCATATTTCATTTTTTCTCATTGCCACGTAGTAGTCCATTGTGTATATAAACCACAATTTCTTTATCCATTCATCAGTTGATGGACATTTAGGCTCTTTCCATAATTTGGCTATTGTTGAGAGTGCTGCTATGAACATTGGGGTCCAAGTGGCCCTATGCATCAGTACTCCTGTATCCCTTGGGTAAATTCCTAGCAGTGCTACTGCTGGGTCATAGGGTAGGTCTATTTTTAATTTTCTGAGGAACCTCCACACTGCTTTCCAGAGCGGCTGCACCAATTTGCATTCCCACCAACAGTGCAAGAGGGTTCCCGTTTCTCCACATCCTCTCCAGCATCTATAGTCTCCTGATTTGTTCATTTTGGCCACTCTGACTGGCGTGAGGTGATACCTGAGTGTGGTTTTGATTTGTATTTCCCTGATAAGGAGCGACGCTGAACATCTTTTCATGTGCCTGTTGGCCATCCGGATGTCTTCTTTAGAGAAGTGTCTATTCATGTTTTCTGCCCATTTCTTCACTGGGTTATTTGTTTTTTGGGTGTGGAGTTTGGTGAGCTCTTTATAGATTTTGGATACTAGCCCTTTGTCTGATATGTCATTTGCAAATATCTTTTCCCATTCTGTTGGTTGCCTTTTAGTTTTGTTGCCTGTTTCCTTTGCTGTGCAGAAGCTTTTTATCTTCATAAGGTCCCAGTAATTCACTTTTGCTTTTAATTCCCTTGCCTTTGGAGATGTGTCGAGTAAGAGATTGCTACGGCTGAGGTCTGAGAGGTCTTTTCCTGCTTTCTCCTCTAAGGTTTTGATGGTTTCCTGTCTCACATTCAGGTCCTTTGTCCATTTTGAGTTTATTTTTGTGAATGGTGTGAGAAAGTGGTCTAGTTTCAACCTTCTGCATGTTGCTGTCCAGTTCTCCCAGCACCATTTGTTAAAGAGACTGTCTTTTTTCCATTGGATGTTCTTTCCTGCTTTGTCAAAGATGAGTTGGCCATACGTTTGTGGGTCTAGTTCTGGGGTTTCTATTCTATTCCATTGGTCTATGTGTCTGTTTTTGTGCCATGATGTTTTCTTACATAGATTATTCCACCCTGAAACTAATTGGGAGTGGGGAGCCTAGTATCATGCTCAGGCATACTTTGCTATCAATGCTTTGATCATTTTTTAAACACTACTAATTGTTGCCTCAATCACAGATATGATAAAGCAGGAATGGGTTATACTACACCTAATTGTTCTCCCCTCTCTTTTATATTATTCTCATTTTAAGACAATGATTTTTAAAACTTAATTTTTAATTATAAAAATGAGTCATTTTATATTTCTCATATTCAAAAATGAAATTCAGACATTATGCTGGCATGCTCTCTTTTCCTTTTTCCTATCTTAAAAAAGCTAAACCTAATGCTTGCTTTAAAAAATGCAGCAAAGTTGGGGCACCTGGGTGGCTCAGTCAGTTAAGCGTCCGACTTCAGCTCAGGTCGTGATCTTGTGGTTCGTGGGTTTGAGCCCCGTGTCACACTTTGTGCTAACAGCATGAAGCCTGGAACCTGATTCAGATTCTGTGTCTCCCTCTCTCTCTGTCCCTTCCCCGCTTGCACTCTGTCTCTCTCTCTCAAAAATAAACATTAAAAAAATGTTTTTTTAAATGCAGCAAAATTGATATTGATGGGCCCTGGATTTCTTCCGGCTTTTTTTTCCCTCCTGCTGGCTGTCCTAAATGATTGTATCATCAGGCAGATATTAGAGCTATATAAATACATGCATTTTGCTTACAGTCTTCTAAGTCAGGTCTCATCTGCTAATGGGTGACCCAATTCTCTGATGTATTTAAATCCATCTGGTGCTTTCCATGTTTCTCTGATATATTTACTCACTGCTATAATTTAGGTGTCAGCAACATGTTTCTCTGTCTTGAATTATCCACTTTTGTCATTCAGATTATTAGTCTGTTCATTAAATGAGCTTCATTTACATACGACAATGCCTTTGTTACTACTTTTGAATCTCTTTAGGAATTTTGAGATATATTTCTAGACTGTGGATTATGACCCAAATTACAGTTCATCTATCCCCACTAAAGAGACATACCATTGCTTCATATTTCTGCTAGCAAGTACTTGCACATCAAGATTACTTATAAATCACCCAGAGGAATAAATGAAAAGCCAATGGTGAGAGATTAATTAAGTAGGATGTTACTAATGTCCTTCAAGAGAATAATTAATTTATGTATAAATATAGAGATATAAACCAAACTTAAGAAAATAAGAAAGAATCATCCATTAAGGGAGTGAAAATGACAAATGAAGCCCACTCATTCTAACGATTGGCCGTTATATAGAGCATGAAATAGGGGGAAACATGGAATACGAAGTAGGATCCAGTGAACAGTTCGTTGACTTTTCAAAAAAGAGGGATATGTACATCTACAAAAGTGAGGGAAAGGACTGATAAAGGATATTCTAAGCATGTAGAGAGAAATATAATTATGGGGAAAGTCCATGGAATGATGGAAGGTGATATGGGTCAATGGTGTAAGTGGAAAGGAGTTATGAGATGGTGGAGGTTGATTGAGAGGGAGATAAGGTCTTAGTGTATGGCTCTGCCTTTTAAAGTAAATATGCAGCCCTCTTGGCATTGTTTATCTTGAATGACTGAAACTCTGTACCCATTGAACAGCAACTTCTCGTATCCCCTTTCCTCCAGCCCCTGGCAACCACCATTCTACTTCCTATGAATTTGACTTAGATGACCTATGTCATATAAGTAGAATCATGAAGTATCTGACCCCCTGTGATTGGCTGATTTCACTTGGCATAATGTCCTTTAGGTTAATGCATAATGTACCATATAACGGGATTTTCTTCTTTTCTGTGCCTATATAATATTCTATTGTGTGTATATACCACATTTTCTTTACCCATTGATCTGTTGATGTTTTCATTGTTTCATCTGCTTAGCTGTGGTAAATAATACTGTAATGAACATGGGAGTGCAAATACATCTTAGAGATCCTGATTTCAACTCTTTGGGATAATGTTAAGCAAGTGGCATCTGTTGCCTTTATTAGGAGGAGAAGTCTGAGCACTTTTGACCTCTGCATCTTGGCATTGGAGTCACCAACAAGAATGCAATGGCAGTTGAGCACTGGGTGAAATAGCACTATTCGTTTATAGAGGAGGCAAAACAAGATCAGTTTCAATAGTGGATGTCAGTTTGCAGTGGCTGTTAGGTCCCTTGTGGCTTCTGATGCAGGGTGATTAGCCTGTGCTACAGCAGAATGACTCTGTGTCCCCCTCCAGGGTACAGATATAGGCATGGGGTTGACCAGGTGCCAGATGATGCTTAAACAGAACAAAGGAGCACACACAGAGTCTAAAACAGGGAACGGTTTTCTCACATAAGGTACAAGTCCAGCATAGATTGTCAGGACTCTTTGTCTTGGCAAGGAAATGTTCTAGGCCTAAACCCATTTTTTTTTTTAAGAGAGAGAGAGGGAGAGAGAGAATCCCAAGCAGGCTCCACACTATCAGTGCAGAACCTGATGCAGGGTTCGAACTCACGAGCAATGAGATCATGACCTGAGCCAAAATCAAGAGTCTGATGCTTAACTGACTGAGCCACCCAGACCCCCCAGGCCTAAGCCATTCTTATGTTTGGAGACATAAGAATGTGGTGGAGTGGAAGTGAAAAGACTGCATGCATGAGACTAACTTTGCTGACAGATGGATACCCAGAATTGGGATTTCTAGATCATATTGTAGTTCTATTTTTAATTTTTTGAGGAAGCTCCATGCTGTTTTTTATAGTACTTGCACCATTTACATTCTCACCAAACTGTGCACAAGGATTCCAATTTCTTCACATCTTCACTAACATTTGTTTGTTTTTCTGATAATACTCATTCTAACAGGTATGAGGTGACACCTCATTGTGCTTTTGATTTGCATTTTTTAAGATTATTTGTTTTGTTTGTGTTGTGTTATTGAGTGGTAGGAGTTCCATATATATTAAAAAAATTTTTATGTATATTTTTGAGAGAAAGCACGTGAGAGAGTGAGCACATGAGTGGGGAGGGACAGACAGAGACGAAGACACAGAATCTGAAGCAGGTTCCAGGCTCTGAGCTGTCAGCATAGAGCCCAACATGGGTTTCAAAATCATGAGCCGTGAGTTGATGACCTGAGCTGAAGTCAGATGTTTAAGTAAATGAGCCACCAGGCACTCCAGTTCATTATATATTTTAGAAATGAATCCTTATGAGATAGATGGTTTATAAATATTTTTTCCATTCTGTAGGTTACCTTTTCATTTCATTGATCGTTTCTTTTGCTGTGCAGTTTTTTAGTTTGATGTACTCCATCTTATCTGGTTTCAGATCTTACATTTAAATGTTTAATGCATTTTGAGTTGATTTTTGTACATGGCATAAGAGATCCTCTTGTGTGTTCCTGGCACCTTTGTCAAGGATCAAGACAATATACATGTGGGTTTATTCTTGGGCTCTCTATTCTGTTCCCTTTGGTGTATATGTTTGCCTTTCTGCTGGTACCATACTGTTTTGATTACTGTAGCTTTGTAATATGTTTTGAAATCAAGAAGTTGAGGTCTTCAGTTTTGTTCTTTCTCGGGATTGTTGTGACTATTTGAGGCCTTTTGTGTTTCCTTACGAATATTAGGATTGTTTTGGTATTCCTGAAAAAGATGCCATTGGAATTTTAAGAGGGATTGCATCAGATCTATAGATCGCTTTGGTAGAATGGACATTTTAGGAACATGAAGTCTCCAAGTCCATGAACACGGGATGTCTCTCCATTTATGTGTGTTTTTAAAAATTTCTTTCAGCAATGTTTTGTAGTTTTTAGTGTAAGCCTTTCTCCTCCTTAATTTTATTTATAAGTATTTTATTTTTTATGATGCTGGGATAGTTTTATTAATTTTCTTTTCAGATTGGTCATTGTTAGTTATAAAAACACAGTTGGGGGTGCCTGGCTTGCTCAGTGGGTAAAGCATACAACTCTTAATCTCAGGGTCATGAGTTCAGACCCCACCTTGGGTGTGGAACCTACTTAAAAAAAGAAACCCAATTGATTTTTGTATATCTTTATACTTTTTAACTTAAAAAAATGTTTTTAGCATAGAATCAAGAGAAGAAAATAAGAAAGTTGCAAAGACCAGGTGGGGAGAGTTGGGGGAGATGAGTGATGGCAGAAAATCAGTGGAGATCTGGGCATTTAACAGGGTAATATAAGCTGCAGTGTCATGGATAATCAGATTCACGCCTTCAACAATGAGTTCATCCATCTTCCCTGGGTACCTGCCATCCACTACGTGACAGGTAGTGTGATGTGCGTTGGAAACACAATGGTGAAAGCCCAAGGACAGACGGTAAGACTGAATATCTGAATTTTTCAGGGATGGGAGAGATTTTTAGTATAGCTGAAACATAGAATGTTTAGGTCAAGGCAATAGAAAATTTTAAGAAGAGAGGGGTCAACACTGCCACAGTCTGAAGACATATTAGTTAAATTAAGGGAGCATGGGCTCCGTGTTAGTGATAAAGCAGGCATTCGTGATATTGACAAAAGCAGTTCCATTGGATTTATTTTGGGCTGGCAGCTGAATTATGGAGATGTGGCAGGTAAATGAAAAGAGTTGAAATAAGTGGTGAACTGAGCCAAAATCAGATTAAGACTTAGTGCCTGTAAGCATAAAAACAATAGAGCTTACTCTGTTAGAGGGTATTCTCCATATACTTGTATTTTTCAAAATGACACCAAGTTCACTTGAAGTCTGGATTTGGGACAGCCTTCTTGTACATTATCTAATTGCACAGTTCTGCATGAATACATTGTAATGGACTCCTTGGTATTTTTGTGCTTTTACTTTGTTCATGCCATGCTTGATGCTCACTACGTGTGTGGTTGTTTAGCCCCGACGGGCTCATTTCAGGGAACTGGATTTTGAAGGAGTGGAGTTAGTTGGACTGAAAGTGAGTTGAGAAATCAGGGCTGAGGGTTTTGTGGGGAGGCAGGGTATTTTTTTTTTTTCATTGGGGGAAGGCTTAAGGATATTTAAATGTTGAAGGAATGCAGTCCATAAAAAGAAAACATTTGGATATGCCTAAGAGATGGCAAGATTGATGAAGCAAAGTTTGCTGAAAATTTGGAAAGGGCAAAATTGGGAGAAATGAAAGTCACCAAAGCAACATACACTCCGTTGGGAGCACCCGAGGTGTCTGCCTAGATTAAGGTGTGTTTAAGGCAAATCAACAAAACACAACAACAGAGAGTATCCAGTGATTTAACATGTACGTGTTCCTGCTTAGTTCACATACACGTTGGTTGTGTAAAGTGAAACATTGGCACGTATATTCGTTTATTTTTAGTGAAGTGCATTATATTTTGAGGAATTTGATTACAGAAATTAGTTGAGCTAGACCTTATGCAGTGTTAACTTAGAAAACTTAAAATGATAGCTAGCAATTCTTAAATGATCTCGTGTACACGGCACTCTGCTAAAGACTTTACAAGCATGATCTCACTTAATTTTCATCACAAACCTGTGGGTTAGAGACTATCAGTATTGGCAAGGGTCGTGTAGCCAAAACGTAGACAAGGATTTGATTGTAAAGGCCCTGCTTTTGTCTGTAGTGACACACTGTTGCCAATCATGTAGCATGTTTAAAGTAAGTTTGAACATGCAGAGAGAGTTCCTGTAACCAGATTTGTAATCACCGTGTGTCTCAGACTGAAGTGCAGCTAGATGGGACCACAAAGGTAGAGGACCAATTGGAATTCAAGAAAGGTTTGTTCACACATTATCAAAACTCTGTAACTAAGTATTATTTGAAGGGCTGCTTTATAAGCAACTGGTAGAGATCATTTTAAAAAGTGCATTTTTCATGGTAATTGACAGATACATAAAATAATAGTGATACCTACCACAAAAATACCTACTGAAACTCATAAAGAAGATTGTTTGAAAGGGGCCAGGCAAAAACTCAAAGGCATATAGGTGGTGTCATGCACTCGCCCCCCTGTGAGCCCTGAGGCTGTCTCTACAGAGTGGTTCTCTAGCTTCCTGTCTGCCTCCCTCTGGTCCACTTCTCTGACGCTCCCTGCTTCCTTCTCTGTCCCCTCAAAAGCCATGTATTCTTGAGTTGTATTCTCTTGTCCCTTCCTCTGTATCCATCATAGGCTCTGAAATCTATACTCCCCTTGCACGGACACGCCTCTACCTCAGCAATGATTTCAGTTCAGTGTCCGGCTAAGAGGCCTCCTGCATATGATTTTATTCAGGTACATAACATTTCTGGGAAGAGCGGCCCACTGTTTTCATTTCTCAGTTGATAAAACTGAACCTGAGAGTGATTTTTCCAAGGTCTAACCCAGAATAACTCATGTTGATGGAGCTTAGATTCTTGCTTCATAGCCTCCAATAGGAAAGTATCACCTGGATGTAGAATTCTCCCAAGACACTTGGGTAGCACAATGTAAATTGTTTTGTGAATCTCTCTCATTTAGATCATAATTCTTGGGTTTGATAGGTAAAGATGCTGAACTGTGAAGAGTGATGGAAACAATGTGTGAGTATAGATAAGGGCACAGATGGTTGCTGAAAATGATGAAAACAAGGTGCCAGGGGGTATGAAGAATCATACCCCGAATCTACATATTTTGCCTGTTCTCAAAATGACAGAAACTTAGGATAAATAGATGAATGTATGACATCCTTGATGTTACTTTTTTACTATCATATTATTATCAAATGTTCTTAGTGTCTAATTTATCACCATAAAATCTCAATAGACTATGGTATTATAGAATACATACAAAAACATTACTAGTGCAAACCCACTATGCCACGATGAAAAGTCACTAATATAATAGCAAATGTCTTTAAGGGTGCAAGGAGGCCATTAGAAGCTTTTGCCTATGCTTTTCTGTTGCTGTGTTTTCTATTTTTACTTTATTTTCTCTATAATTACAAAGAGAAGAAACTACTATTACCGCCTACTTAAGAGGCTAAAAAGGAAAATGAGTGACGGATTTTTTTTCCACATGCAACAAACCAATTTTAGATGACTTCTGTTGTTTATTTAATTGTTAAAAGTTCTTCTGATAAACTGCTTCAAAATTATCACACAATGCAAAAAACCTAAATTCAAAAAAAACTAATGCACTGATATTACCCAAACTATAAGTTTCCTAGTTGATCTCTATTTCTTTAAACAAAGTCAAATGATTTTTTTCTCATTATTAGGTATTCTGTTAATTAATCAGTCACAGAGCCACATAGAATAATACCCCTTCCTCTTGTGTATGATGCACTAATTGTATGCACTACTTACGGTCTCTCTGATGCAGCTATATAGATAACCAGTTCAAATTCTAAGCTTCATTTTAAATATTCAATATTCAATAAATATTTATTAAAGCAAATTTAAAGTAGGAGAGTCTCTATTAATGCTTTGCTAAAAATGGAAGTGCAAAATGTACCAGCTCAGTTACTAATTTGTAAAGCCTAAGGAAGTTAGTTAACTTTCTGAATTCAATTTTCTCCATAAGAATAGCATAATAATTTTTTTTCATAATGCTGGGGATTTTAATAATTTTTATTACTTTGTATTAGGCAAAAGGTTCTCAGATTTGACACCAAAAGCACAATCCACAGGGGAATAAATGGCTAAACCTGACTTTAAAATGAAAGTTCTGTGCTCCAAAAGACATCTATAAGGAATAAGAAAGCAAGCAACAGTCCAGAATAAAATATTTGCAAATGATATATCTGATAAATTATTTGTATCAAGAGTATCTGAAGAACTCATACAACTTAACAATTAAAAAAACCAAACAACTCAATTTAAATTTGGGGGGAGAAATGGAATGGAGAGTGATTGTTAGTGGGTACGAACTTTCTTTTTGGGATGATGAAATATTCTAAAATTTGATTATGTTGATGGTTGCACAACTCTATAAATATAATAAGAACCATTGAGTTGTACTCTTTTAATGGGTGAACTACATCTTATGTAAATAACATTTCAATAAGTTGCTAAAATGGGCAAAATACATGAAAAGACATTTCACTAAAGGAGACATATGAATGGCTAATAAACACATGAAAAGATGTTCAACGTCATTAGTCATTAGTCATTACAAATTATAAACCCACAATGGAACAATACTTCACACTCACTAGAATGGCTGTAATAAAAATGATAATACAACGTTGGCAAGCATGGGGAGAAAATGTAATCCTCAAACATTACCGGTGGAAATGTAAAATGATATAGCTACTTGAGAAAAGAGTATGACAGTTTTTTTAAAAAAGTTAAATGTGAATGTATCATACAATCCAGCAATTGCATCCTAGGTATCTACCCAAGAAAATGAAAACATATGTTCACTAAAGACTTGTATGTGAATGTTTATAGCAGCATTATTCATAATAGACAAAAAGTGGGAACGCTCAAAATTTCTATGGCCTGGTGAATGAATAAGCAGAATATGTTGTACCCATATAGTGGGATACTACTCAGTCATAAAATGAACTAACCACTGATACATACTAAAACATGAGCAAACCTCAAATTATTATGATAACTGATTGAGAAAAATAGAAGACTATTTGTTGTATGATTCCATTTATATGAAATGTCTAGAAAAAATAAATCTATATGGACAGAAAGAAGATTAGTGGATGCCTAGGGCTGGGGTAGAAACTGAGATTGAATGCAAATGGGCATGAGAAATCTTTTTGGGGTGATATAAAAGTAAAGTCAAAATAAACTGAAAGTTATTTAGAGTATTAAGAAGTACCAGGGCGCCTGGGGGCTTAGTCGGTTAAACGTCTGACTTTGGCTTGGGTCATGATCTCACAGCTCATGGGTTTGAGCCCCATGTTGGGATTCTCTCTCCCTCCTCCTCTCCCTGCTCCTCCTATTTTCTCTCTCTCTCAAAATAAATAAGTAACCCTTTTTTTAAAAAAATACCAGGAAGTTTGTTGATGTTCTCTTCATACATCCACATCAGACTGTTAATCATATGTATAAATACGTATTTTTAGTTTTATATGACCAATAGTCCGATGTTGATATGCTATTACCCTTACATTTCTACAAGAGTACTGCTGGTTTAATAATGGAAAAGCTTCTTAGGAATAGTTATAAACAAGAGTAGGTTCTTTTAAAGGTAATGAAATCAGTAGATTCTGTAATATGGTATAGACCACTTAACATCTTTGCCATATGACTAACCGATGGATCACTGTTGGTAGAATGATCAATTAAACAACCTCCTGGGGTTTGCTTCAGGGTTACCAGTTAAGTAATTATGATGATTAAGAAAAGATGTCTGTTTATTGACATGGTAAGGATTGTTCATTTTTCTTTTATTCTTTATTACTAATAGTAGGAGGAAGAAAATTTGAAAGATACTACATTCAAAACTCAGATACTTGTTCCTTGAATTGTATTTTACTTATGGAATTAATTCCTGTGAGATATTAAGAAAAACAGCTGAGTTGACCTATATAACAAAAATATAATATTTGTGATTTTCTGAGACCAAAGAAAGAAGTAAGCAATTTGGGAACCTTTAGGAGTCATTCATACAGTGGAGAGAAAGGATCCAATGGTGAGAAAGCCCATCATGAGTCATTGAAAAAATTCCAAGTTGCGATGTGTGTGCTCCGTAGGTCGGAAGGCTACAGAGGAGGCATATGGCTTAGCATCTCTCACAAACCACGTCTTCCCTTTGTAGCCATCCCTTGACCTCTGCCTATATAATGTTTCAAAAAGTGAAAATTACACTTCCTAACAGAAATTGGTCATTATTCCTCTTGGGAGAAGATTCCCATTGTTCTCTGGTGTAACAAAATGACAATCCAGGATATAATACCCTAGAATTTATGGTCCGTTGGCATTCTTCTGGGGTTGAGTATTCTACATGCTACAATCCATGTCTCTGCATGTTGGATTTCCCCTGACATCATTTTTTTTGTGCTAATGAACTTGAATATCAAGTGCACGTGCGTTGGTGACCCCTCCTAACAACAAAAATACAAGGGCGCCTGGGTTGCTCAGTTGGTTAAATGACAGACTCAGGTCTTGATCTCATGGTTGGTGAGATCAAGTCCTGCATCGTCTGCTTGGGATTCTCTCTTTCTTTCTCTGCCCCTCACCCCCTCTCTTTCTTTCTCAAAAGAAATAAACCTTTACAAAAATACATATTCCCCCCAAAAAGTGATGTATAAATATACCTTAATTCTATAGTAAAAGAGTACTTCATCAAAAATGGAGTAGAATGTGTATTTTATGATGTTTGTTAGAATTCTGTGAGAATAGAAGAACATTTCCTGACCTGAAACTCTTTGGTTTGCAATTTTCTGGAAACGTATAGACATGCTGTATAGCATGAGTAGGAATTGCAGATTCAGCTAAATTGCTAGGATAACATAACAGGGTCCATCAGTCACTGTGCTGTAATTGCTGAAGGTAACAGCCACCTAACGCAGGAATAAATTACGCCCAACTGTTAAGGACAATTATGTGCCTTATCAGTTGGTCAGCAACAAGTGGCTGGAATATATGGACCATTAATCTGTATGTGAGCAGTTGTTCTAATGTCCCTTCCAGAGAGAAAGCAAGACACCTCTTGGCCTCCCTTGTCAATCATCAGCAAATTAAAAACAACCTAACCAGCATCTTCTGTATCACAGGTTATTTTTTAAAAGAGAATATGAGCCTAGATAATAGACCTACAGTACTTTTTTATTTTTGAATTTGTTTGTTTGTTTGTTTGTTTATTTATTTATTTATTTTTAGAGATCGTGCATGTGAGTGGGGGGAGAGGGGCACAGGGAGAGAGAGAGAGAGAGAGAGAGAGAGAGAGAGAGAGAGAGATTTCCAAGCAGGCTCCATACTCAGCTCAGAGCCTGATTCTGGGGGCTCGATCCTGTGACCCTGGGATCATGACCTGGGCTGAACTCAAGAGTCGGATGCTCAACCCACTGAGCCATCCAGGCTCCCCAGACCTACATTACTTTTAAAACCAATCAGTGTTTCAGAGCCTTTACCTTCCATGTTTCCTCATATTCGATAACTAAAACATTTCAGGGAGAAGAGGCTCAAAACCAGGAGATTCTGCATGACCTTAATGCTTTCTTCCTCAGCCCAGCCTTGATCCTAAGAGGATACAAAACTGATCATATAACTGATCATATATTTTTTTATAACTAAACAAATACGTATTTTAAAAATGAGGAGCAATGCAACAATATAGGTAGAAAAAAGGGAAGAAACCTGGGAGGTTAATTGCTAAATTCATTCTCTGAAGCTCGGTATATTTTCCAAGTCCAAGTTTTAAATTACAGTTCAGAAAGTTTACCACAAACTCACCTGGTTTTCTAGTAGCAGAGGCAAAGATAGAAATGACTCATACTGTCTTTATGACACAAGCAACCAAATGATAAAGAAAACACAATTTTTAATACTGCCACTGAAAAGAAATATCATCACGAAGAGACTCTTCTGTTCTGTAGTGACTCATCAGCATCAACAACCTTATCCATGAATTCTGAGAGCATCCTGATTTTCTTTTTGTTTTATTTCTTTTAACATTTCTCAGGGGATGGCATAGTACCAAAAAAATTGTTAGGTAAAATAATTGGTTCTGGAGAACACTTGGAAGGCAGACCATGTTTCTAATGAGCTCTAGGGAAGGGGATTGGCAAAAAGAACCTTAGTAATGGATGTTGGCATGCATTATGGACTCAGAGAAGGATCGGCTGTTCTACAAGCAGGAAAAGACCATGTATCACCTGGATAGGAACTGAATCCAGGGACTAGGTGGCCTCTGTGTTGACCCCCTTGGAAGAACATGGGTGTTTTCATTGTTTGTGAGGAGAGTCAAGTGAGTATTCAGGTATGACACATACAGATGCAGGATGTGGTGGAAACCGGCAAGAGGGTCACCGATCTCATTGGCATGTGTAGACATTTGAGAAGAACAACATGTCCCAATCTCCCTTGCAGGTAAATTGCGGCCATGGGACAAGTTTTGAAGAGTGGAACATAGTAAGGGGGTAGCTTTCTCTAGGTCGTGGCCCTGAGAGAATTGGTGTATTCCATGCAAGCTTCTCCTTTCTCCTGTCTGTTGTCCATGGCCTGTAAGGTGAGCACAACATGAAAGAAGACTGGTTTTCTGAGAGACCATATGGGAACGGAGGGGATAGCCAGCCATAGTACATCAAACTGTGATGTGAGCTAGAGGGTGTTACCCTGACTAATCTGATTAATGGAAAAAAATAGTCGTATTTTTTAATGAGGAAATACATAAGAGGCAGAATTTACCTGTCATCTTTAACTTTTGTTATGATTATGTAGTCTAATATTGATCACATTTTTTTAAGTTTAGTAAAATTTCAGACTTTTTTAAAATTTTTCCTACCTCTATTATCATTAGAATTTGTTTTGCTTTAAATATTTGTAAGGTGCAGATATGTTAAGTGACCTATCAAGTCACAGAGTTCATGGAATTATCTATTGAATTTTTGGCCTTTTAACTTATTATATATTAAAAAAAATTTTTTTTTTCAACGTTTATTTATTTTTGGGACAGAGAGAGACAGAGCATGAACGGGGGAGGGGCAGAGATAGAGGGAGACACAGAATCAGAAACAGGCTCCAGGCTCTGAGCCATCAGCCCAGAGCCCGACGCGGGGCTCGAACTCCCGGACCGCGAGATCGTGACCTGGCTGAAGTCGGACGCTTAACCGACTGCGCCACCCAGGCGCCCCAAAAAAATTTTTTTAATGTTTGTTTATTTTTGAGAGAGAGAGACAGAGCTTGAGCAGGGGATGGGTAGAGGGAGGGGGGAAGCACCGAATCTGAAGCAGGCTCCAGGCTCCGAGCTGTCAGCACAGAGCCTGATGTGGGGCTTAAACTCACAAACTTCAAGATGATGATCTGAGCTGAAGTCAGATGACGCTTAACCGACTGAGCCACCCAGGCGCTCCCTATTATTATTATTATTATTATTATTATTATCATTATTATTATTTTAGGGAGTGATTTGATAGCTTTTTTCATTTGTTACTTGGTAATTTGTTCAGAGTATATATTTTTGATAGGGTCAATTGTGGTGTTATTATATTATTAAATGTTACGTTTGTAATTATATTTTCCTAGATAATTCCTCATTTTATTAAGGTTTTCAAGTTTATTTGGGTAGAACTTAAGCAATGTGTTGGCAGGTGGTATATGAATAAACATCTTGATCTGAATTGGGTTGTCTTTACCATTTAATGTCTGTATGAAATTGATAGTCTTTTTGAAATGACTGAAAAAGTCTCTGTTCTTAGTTTTCTTTATATTTTTTGTAAAAAAGTTATTATTAGTACCTATTATCTATTCGTTATGAGAATTAAATACATATATGAAGTCGTTAGAACCCAGTAGGAGTTCAGTGTATATTAGGTAGTGTATCATTAGTATCATTAGTGATTTTTCTACTTGCATGATTAGTTGTATTCATTTGCTCTTTCTCCATCTAAACAATTAAATTAATTAATTAAAATTAGACTCATTTCCCTAGACCGACATCCCATCAGTTCTCTAGCCAGATGGGAAGCACATCTCTCTCTCATTGCCTGTGGCAAATGTTGGAAGGGCAGGATAAGGATGCAGAGCATTTGTCGTGCGTGGCAGGTCTTATCGTGGCTTCCTGATTGATTACCCCTGATCTTTGAATCCTTGAATGGGGGAAAAGGCATTCTTTTTTGTAGGCAGACCTAAAAAGAAATGGGAGAAGTTGACAAAGATGAACTAAATTTTAAGTTTTGGGATCTCAGTAACATAAATTCTATATTGTAAAGAATGAGCAATTACAAGGAAGATGGCATAAATATTAATGTCTAGGACAAAGGGTTTGGATTATTTACATTAAAAAAATGACATATTTAATGTACCAACAGTCTGTCATACAACCTAAAAACAAAGATCACTAACTTGTCTTTTGGTAAAGATACACAAAACAGAGTAAGTATTTTAGGAAGCAAAAGTTTTTATAAAAATAGGAAAAACTAGCTCTCTGTTTTGGTAAAACAATATTAAACATTGATTGAACATTTCTAGCCATGCTGTTTGTTAACTATATAACCTTAAGCAAGTCCTCTTACAACCCTGACTCTCAGTCTCATCATTAGTATAACAGTAAAAATAATAATTTTTAATGAGATTTTTGAATCACTGTATAAAAAGTACTATGTATAGCACCTGGAGGGGAAAAGGAGCTTAATGCACGTCAGTGCTCTTTCCCTTTCTTTATTATTCCTCTCTTTTATAGACAGACTCAAGGTGAGGGTAATAAAGAAAACTTAGCTGTGCCATATATTGCAGCAATGTGTAAGAAAATAATACAAATAGTAGGTTATTAATGGAATTTTGATTCCAACTAAAATAGAGGTCACAGCATAAACACTGAAAGGGAGAAACTATACGAAACAATTACTAAATGGTTCTAGGCAGGATTTTAGTTTATATTTTTCTGACTCAGAATGTATGATCATGCATAAGGCCATCAGTGTTTGAAAGTAAAAAACAAAACAAAAAATATCAGTTGAAATACCTTTCCCATAAGGAAAGCAAATATTCTAATGGAAAATACAGAATCTTTTTCTTTAGGGAGCACTCTAAACAACAAGAAAAAATTCTGTTATTTGTAAACATTGCGTGTACATAAAATTTTCCCAGATGACAGCTCTTTTTTTGACTGAGGTAGAATTGACATACTAGTTTCAGGTATACAGCAGAATGACTTGATATTTGTATACACTGTGAAATGATTACCATGGTAAGTCTAGCTACTATCTGTCACCATACAAAATTATAAAACAAATTTTTGTTTCTTGTGATGAGAACTTTTAAGATTTACTTTCTTTTTTGGGGGGTGCCTGGGTGGCTCCGTTGGTTGAGCGTCCGACTTCAGCTCAGGTCATGATCTCGTGGTTTGTGAGTACAAGCCCTGCGTCGAGCTCTGTGCTGACAGCTCAGAGCCTGGAGTCTGCTTCGGATTCTATCTCTCCCCCTCTCTCTCTTCCCCTCCCCTGCTCGCATTCTGTCAATCTCTCTCTCAAAAATAAATAAGCACTAAAGAAAATTTAAAAAGATTTACTTTACAAAATTTTTTTATTTTGAAAGAGAGGAGAGAACCTGCTTTCAGTGCACAGCCCATTGGGGGGCTTGATCTCCCAAACCTCGAGATCATGACTTGAGCTGAAACCAAGAGTCAACTACTTAACCAACTGAGACACCCAGGCACCCCTTAAGACTTACTTTCTTAGCAACTTTCAATTTTGCAATATGATATTATTAAATATAGTCACCATGCTGTATATTTCATCCCCAATAAATGACAATTATTTTATTACGGAAAGTTTGTACCTCCTGACCCTATTCTGTCATTTTGCTCACCTCCCAACCCCCCTGCCCTCTGGCAACCAGCATTGTTTTCTCTGCATCTATGGGTTTTGGGATTTTTTTTTTTCAACGTTTATTTATTTTTGGGACAGAGAGAGACAGAGCATGAACAGGGGAGGGGCAGAGAGAGAGGGAGACACAGAATCGGAAACAGGCTCCATGGCCCAGAGCCCGACGCGGGGCTCGAACTCACGGACCGTGAGATCGTGACCTGGCTGAAGTCGGACGCTTAACCAACTGTGCCACCCAGGCGCCCCTGTTTTGTTTTTTATTTAAACATTTTTTTTAATGTTTATTTTTAAGAGAGAGAGAGAACAAACAGGGAGGGACAGAGAGTAGGGGAGACAGAATCCAAAACAGGCTCCTGGCTCTGAGCTGTCAACACAGGGTCTGATGTGGGGCTTGAACTCACAGACTACGAGATCATGACCTGAACCGAAGTCTGACACTTAACTGACTGAGTCACCCAGACACCCCTGTTTTTTAGATTTTACGTATGAGTAAAATCATACAGTATTTGTCTTGCTCTTATTTCACTTAGTGTAATAGCCTCAAGGGCCATCTATGTTGTTGCAAATGGCAAGATTTCATTCTTTTTTATGGATGAGTAGTATTCCAGTGTGTGTGTGTGTGTGTGTGTGTGTGTGTGTGTGTGTACCACATCTTTATTCATTCATCTATTGATAGACACTTAGGTTCTTTCTGTATCTTCTTGACTATTGTAAATAATGCTGAGGTGGACATAGGGATACATACATCTTTTTGAATCAGTGTTTCAGACGAATACCCAGAAGTGGAATTGCTGGATCATATGGTAACTCTATTTTTAATTTTTTTATATACTAAGTGTTTGAAATCCAGGAGTTTTATACTTCTAGCACACATTAATTTGGATTAGCCACATTTCAAGTCCTCAGTAGCCACATGTGGCAACCATATTGGATGTTCACATGTATCTATTGCATTCTCAATTACACTTGTCTGTCACAAGTAACCAAGGTTGAAATGCATTTTTTCCCCAATTAAACACCTGATGAGACCAATTAGCTTACGATTGTGAAGTATTTGTTTTTGTATCTTCCTCAAAGATCCATCAGATTTTGTAAACTGTTGTTTTTGAAATGAGATTTGCAGATTAATCTGTCAAATGACAAAGAGAGGTGGATCTTACAGGTGGTGTTCTATCTGGATTGATCAGTAGGTAAAACAATAATCAACTAATAGGAAATTGACAATAATAATAAGATAGAAACCCCAAATGCAACACTGGAGACAGTAATGCTGTAGGTTGGAGTAATAATTCCAGGAGGAGATAAATATTAAACACAATGGAGTTTAGCAATTAAAACAGAAAAGAAATGGACAGAAAAAGGAGGCAATGTTTCCCCACCATGTTGAGAATATTATCTAGAATGATTCAGTACTGATGAGCAAATGATGCATGTCTTCTGTTTTCACATCCCAAGTAACGTGTATGGAAAAAAATTAATTTTAATTAGAGTTAAACAGAAAATAGAATTAGCTAGAGTCCTTTTTTTTTTTTCCTTCTAAGTAGGCTCCATGCCCAGCACAGAGTCCAATGTGGAACTTAAACTCATGACTCTGAGATCAAGACCTGAGCTGAGACCAAGAGTCAGATGCTTAATCGGCTGTGCCCCCGCAGGAGCCCCAGGTAGACTTTTAAAAATGTTGATCACTTAGGTTGTCTGTTGATATTAGAATTTTGAGTCTTATTCCTAAAAATTTAATAGGTCTATTTTCCTGTTTAGAAAGTTCTCTGGATTATTTCTTGTTTGTCTCTCACAATTTGAAGTTAGACCATGGTGCTGTTGGCAGAGTTTCTGTACCTACACACTAATCAGGGTACACAAATCATGATAAGTGACACCAGCTTAGTTCTGTTCTTCTTCTAGTTAACGATACAGTCATCACAAGCAGATAAAGAGGTAGAAAGCACTAATTGAATGATTATTTCAAATGTTAAAGACTCGGTGCATAATCATGGATTGGCCATGAAGGATAAAAGTCTACTTTTACTTGAGTTTCAGAAACAGGATTTTGGGTACATAAAATTAGAATAAGTGTTTTTATTTTTTTTAATTTTTTAATTATTATTTTTTAATATGAAATTCATTGTCAAATTGGTTTCCATACAATACCCAGTGCTCATCCCAACAGGTGCCCTCCTCAGTACCCATCACCCACCCGCCCCTCCCTCCTACCCCCCATCAACCCTCAGTTTGTTCTCCGTTTTTAAGAGTCTCTTATGTTTTGGCTCCCTCCCTCTCTAACCTTTTTTTTTCCTTCCCCTCCCCCATTGTCTTCTGTTAAGTTTCTCGGGATCCACATAAGAGTGAATACATATGGCCTATCTGTGTTTCTCTGTATGACTTATTTCACTTAGTATAACACTCTCCAGTGGCATCCATGTTGCTACAAAAGGCCTTATTTCATTCTTTCTCATTGCCACGTAGTATTCTGTTGTGTATATAAACCACAATTTCTTTATCCATTCATCAGTTGATGGACATTTAGGCTCTTTCCATAATTTGGCTGTTGTTGAAAGTGCTGCTATAAACATTGGGGTCCAAGTGCCCCTATGCACCAGCACTCCTGTATCCCTTGGGTAAATTCCTAGCAGTGCTATTGGTGGGTCATAGGGTAGATCTATTTTTAATGTTTTGAGGAACCTCCACACTGTTTTCCAGAGCGGCTGCACCAGTTTGCATTCCCACCAACAGTGCAAGAGGGTTCCCGTTTCTCCACATTCTCGCCAGCATCTATGGTCTCCTGATTTGTTCCTTTTAGCCACTCTGACTGGCGTGAGGTGATATCTGAGTGTGGTTTTGATTTGTATTTCCCTGATGAGGAGTGACGTTGAGCATCCTTTCATATGCCTGTTGGCCATCTGGATGTCTTCTTTAGAGAAGTGTCCATGTTTTCTGCCCATTTCTTCACTGGATTGTTTGTTTTTCGGGTGTGGAGTTTGGTGAGCTTTTTATAGATTTTGGATACTAGCCCTTTGTCCGATATATCATTTGCAAATATCTTTTCCCAGTCCGTGGGTTGCCTTTTCGTTTTGTTGATTGTTTCCTTTGCAGTGCAGAAACTTTTTATCTTGATGAGGTCCCAATAGTTCATTTTTGCTTTTAATTCCCTTGCCTTTGGGGATGTGTCAAGTAAGAAATTGCTGTGGCTGAGGTCAGAGAGGTGTTTTCCTGCTTTCTCCTCTAGGGTTTTGATAGTTTCCTGTCTCACATTCAGGTCCTTTATCCATTTTGATTTTATTTTTGTGAATGGTGTAAGAAAGTGGTCTAGTTTCATCCTTCTGCATGTTGCTGTCCAGTTATGCCAACACCATTTGTTAAAGAGACTGCCTGTTTTCCATTGGATGTTCTTTCCTGCTTTGTCAAAGAATAGTTGGCCATACTTTTGTGGGTGTAATTCTGGGGTTTCTATTCTATAGAATGTGTTTTTAAACTCACCTTGTAAGTTAAACAAGGTAGTGTATTAGTCTCACAGTGTTCAAGGTAGATACATGAGATCAGTCATGGGCTTAGCATGACTTACCTTTCCCATTTTAACATTTTCTGGAAATAAAAGAAAGGAGCATGTTTGTATGTAGCGTCATGAGGGAGTAAAAGTGATTCTGCCTCAAAAATTTGAATGAAAGATTTAGTTTAGTAGAGTAATAGATCTTTCTATATGCCATTGTAAGTCCAAAAAGGATAATAGATGAAAATAAAAGCTATCATGACTCTCATGGTACAATCATGAAAGTGATTTTATTTAGCTGATTTCAAATAAACACATAAAAGAAATAGTTTGAAAATCAGAGTTAGAAACTGTTCAGTGAAAGGTTTTTTTAAAAAAAGGTATGCCACTCTGTCTTTGAAGATTTATAAACATAATTGTGTATGTGTAAAATATATTGTCCAACACAGAAATATCTGTAAGACTGGATATACTCTTTTTCCTTTACTTTTACATACCTTTTTCTATGTTTACAAAATTGATATCTGATTATGATATGAATCAGCCTGATGAGAAAAAAATATATTTTATTTTTTCCTCCTTTTAAAATCAGACTCTTTACTTTGAGGTAATTATAGGTTCATATGCAGTTGTAGAAATAACATTAAGTGATCTTGTGTACTCTTCACCTAGTTTTGCCAATAGCACCATCTTGTAAAACTGTAGTTCAGTGTCGCCACCAGGAAAGTCACATTGATACAGTCCACTAATTTTATTTAGATTTCCCCAGTTTTACATGTATTCTGTGTGTGTGTGTGTGTGTGTGTGTGTATGTATGTGTGTATGTGTGTGTGTGTGTAGTTGTTTGCAGTTTTGTCACATGTGTGGGTTGCTGTGTCTACTACTACAGTCAAGATAGAGAACAGTTCCATCACCACCAGGAACCCTGTTATAACCACATCCACCTTTCTCTTATCACTTATTCTCATCCCTAACCCCTGACAATCCCTAATCTTCTGTCTCCGTGATTTTGTGATTTTAAGATTATATAAATCTTATATGTAAGATTATATACATGTATGTATACATGTGCAATATGCAACTTCTGAGGTTGGTTTTTTTCACTCAGGACATTCCTCTTGGGATTCATTCACATTGTTCCATGAATCAGTAATCTATTCCTTTTTATTGCTGAATAGTATTCCATGGTGTGGATGTACCACATTTATTTAACCATTCATCTATCAAAAAACATGTCATTTGTTTTTAGTCTCTGGCTATTACAAATAAAGCTGCTATGGATATTGGTAGGTTTCTGTGTTCTTTCTTATTTTTTAGGCATACATGTGTAAATCCTATGGAACTTTGCAATGTGGATTTTAAATTTTGTTTTTTAAAAATTGTAAATTAAACAAGATAGTCACATTCAATAATTTCCTTGAAGATTTTTAACAAAAACGTGTTTTGGAATAGTCCTGTAAAAGTAGTTTTTTAGATTTGTGCATAAAACAAAATTGGGCATATTTGAGATCAAAATTTCCTTGAAAGAGAAGAGAGATAAATCTAGAGAGAACCCTCTAGATGAAGAAAATTAGAGTTTGGGGTTCTTCTTGAATCAGCCTAAAATGCCTGTGATCGCCTCTTGAACAGGATTTGCAAAATGTCCCTGAGTGGTCTGCTCTGGGAGGACAAGGACAGCAAGGGTTGGGCCTTTGGCACTCTTACTAAGTTTAATTATTCCTTTTGCTCTGGAGGAAAGTGAATGAGGAGTTGGCATAGGGCTGATTGGTAAACTAATTGACGATGTCTCTCTTCTCTCCCTGTGGAAGAAAACAGCAGGCGTTAGAAACCATTGTTCCTACCTCTCAATGAGCTTATAAAACCAAATATTATCGTGTGAATAAATGCCATTTTGGATTCCCTTAGAATTACTTAAGGATGGTGTCCAATACTAGAGATCTCATGAAGTCTGGTTTCTCTTTATTCACATCAGGGGCAAGACCTTGCTGAGGCAAAAGCTTTAATACTGTTTACCAGAGACTCCCAATAATAAGAGTGACATCTTCAGAACTTGGAGTAAAGCAAGTTAGATGTTTTTAGAGCATTCTTTGTGTCATTAATAAGGTAGGGGACTCTGCACAGTACTTGAATAAGATAAAAGCATATTGCTTTCTTCAAACAAAACTAAACAATACAAAAACCAGAGACGTGACATATTTTAAAAAGAAAGTAAAAACCCACCAATTCTATACAATACCCACTTGCTTTCTAACACAGCTCTCTTCCTGTAAACAAGTTGAAGGCTGGAGTACTGCATTGAACTGTAAAGCTGAGCTCATGGTGGTAAATCAGGTGGATGACAGTAAGATTACATGTCATTTTTTCCTCATTCAGTTTTGAAGAGGAAGCAATTCCTGAACCTCCAGTCTACCTGTGTGTTCAGGGTAGAGGCTATACATTGTCCTTTGGAAGTGGGGACTGCTGGGTTTTTGTGTTAAGGTCATTCAAGTCACAAAAAAACCCAGAAATTTCTCTCTTTCTGCAAATTAAACACACTCCCCCGTTGTGTGGTAATGGATTTCAGTCCTTTGTAATTAAAGATCCAACTGTTCACCTCCTGAAACCAAGAGCTTTTTACCACGTTGTTGCTTCATTTATCTCTGGGGAAAGACACTGATCCACCCATTTGCTATTGGAGTGACACAGCGCTCTCAGTATTGCTGGCAGTAACACAGTAATAAAAGCAAACAGTAGACGTTTTGGAGAACCATTACCTCAACTCTCTAATGAGTTTTGTTTTTCAAGAGCTTTTCAGTAAAAAAGATTTACAACAGAGGAAACCTCAAAGTAAGATGACTGGCTCTTCAGAGTATTGTCACTGCTCAGAGTGATTAAAATATTTCCTGTCAGGTTCTTCAGCTGGACTTTGTTTCTTTTTTCTAGTATTTCCTTTCATCTTTCTTTACAAATCTCATTTCTTGTTTATTTTCTTCTCTTTCACTTCTAACTCATTTTATGTTTCCACATGACCCATGACAAATTCCTCTTTTTACCGTGTCCTCTTCTGGGTTGCCCAGAAAGCAGATCCCATGGCAGAGGGCATATATTCTATTACCAAAGGAAGCATGAGTGAGCAAGAGGGGAGGGAAGCAAAGAAGGAGGAAGATTGAAGTTGAGGGAGGATATGTTTTCCTGATGATGCTACTAAGTGTGTTGAGTGTTGACAGATCCATGGTAACAAGCCCCCGAGAAGCTGAATAAACTGCCTTGCAACCAACTTGAGAGCTGAAGGGAGAAACACTCATTGACTGGATCCCATCTCTGGTTGTTCAGAATTTCACCCAATGTGGCCTTGCATTTCTGGTGATGCACGTATGAACGTATGTGGTTCTCCTAGAGAAGTTAACAAGAAGTTAACAACGAAGCTGTGGTGTTTTGAGGGGGATGTTTTTGAGAAGCCAGCCAGAGCTCATGCAGAGCTGGTCATCACAGGAGCAGTGGGACAGGAGCAGAAGACAGTTGAAGCCTAGAGCATATGAGGTGTCGTCTGCCACGTGTCCAATGCACACGGCAGTTGCTTGCTATATATTGTTAGTCCGTGCAGAAGCATAGATGACACTGGCTCCTGCAACTGAGGAGGATTTAAAACAGTCTTAGAAAAATGGTCTTGGAATTCTGTTCTTAAGTTTCAAGAGATCACGAGTTCTATCGTCTCTGAGCAACTAGCAAACAGGGATCATGCATGATTCATTCTGCATTTCCAAAATGAAGCAAAAGGTTTGCCACAAAACTGATGCTCAATACAATTTTTAGAAATAATGAGTGTTCAGGCATAGTTTGGAACTATAGTTTAGGAACACTACAACTTTAGGTATTAAAAGAAAAACTTCAGTGTAGTTTTATGACACTACTTGATACGACATGATCAGTCAATATTAGAAGTTTGGTCTCTGACATGCTAGCGCCATCTAAGAGGTCTACTTTTAATAATTGTCATGTCAACTTAGGCATCTCTGGAGACCATAATGTGCCCATTTTCATCTGACTAGTTGGTTGGTTTAAACCCTAAAGTCCTAGACATGGAGAGATGTCATCCAGTATGTGAGCTCGAAGGCACATCTGATAGCTCAGATAATAGCTACTCATGCTTATTTGTATTGATGTTGCCTTAGGAAATTGTAGCTAAAATGATTCATTAAGAACACTAAGGTACTGTGGGCAAACAGAGGTTAGAGAATAATAAGTATATAAATTAAATAGGTGTATTAAAGCAGTATTATATTGGGCCATGTTTATTTGGCTTTTTATTTTTTATTTTTGGCTTGTGCTGCTGAAATTTTTTTTTAAGGATAACTGAATTATGTGTGGTTTGAATCTTAGCACATGTTTAGCTGTTAGATTAAAAAACTCTGATCTTTATTGCTATAGAAGTATTAATTTGTAACAACCAAATGATTTATGTCTCCTCCCAATAAAAATTCAAGCAACAGATTTTTTCAAATCTGGTAATGATAGACTCTTTACTTAGATCTTTTGTATTCTTTAAAAATTTTCTTTTTCGGGGCGCCTGGGTGGCGCAGTCGGTTGAGCGTCCGACTTCAGCCAGGTCACGATCTCGCGGTCCATGAGTTTGAGTCCCGCGTCGGGCTCTGGGCTGATGACTCAGAGCCTGGAGCCTGTTTCCGATTCTGTGTCTCCCTCTCTCTCTGCCCCTCCCCCGTTCATGCTCTGTCTCTCTCTGTCCCAAAAATAAATAAACGTTGAAAAAAAAAATTAAAAAAAAATTTTCTTTTTCATAATATACCTCACATTCATTTACAGAGATATAAGAATTTTGAAATCATATTCTCTGAATAATGTTTAAGATGGATGGCTTTTGATTTGTCCAGTAGCCGAAATGGAAAAAAAAACCCAACAAACTAAAAATTTGTGTTCCCAAGTCTTCATTTAAAGAGATACTGGTTCTGAATTCAACCAACCAGTTGATGGGGAGGATTACTTTCTTTTTTTGTTCATTTGCTGTTTTAGAAATAAAATAGTGGAAATGAGCATACATTTTGATGGGAGCATTAGCACACAGAATGAGAAATGTAAGTATTAATAGGTCTACTTTCTCACTCATCCCAATATCTACACATCCTCAGTCAAGAGACTTGGCAGTTTCTCCTGAATACTCTATCTATTGATATAGATACAGATATGATTTTTTTTCATACTTTATGACTCTGGGTTCCACTATGTAACCAAGAGGATCGTCTGGAGGTGACTGTGCCTGTCCAAACCTGGGAGGACATATGCAAGAGCCCTTGTATGTTTCTGCTTGCTCTCTTGTGCCTCTGATACTGACATTAGAAGTGTATGTCCAGGCTAAGCCACTGGCCCCAGGAAGAAGGTGAGAGACACAATGAGCAGAACTATTCAGCCTACAGCACATTCTTCCACCTGATCCACAAGCACATGAGCAAGCCAGCCAAGATTTCACAGCCTCCCTGCCAAGGCCACTCTAGATAAGATGACCCCCAGTCAACCCACAGACATATAAGGCATATAACAATATTTTTTTAAAACTGCTCTGTTAAGGGATAGATAGACAGGAAACTGACACAACAATTAGGCGTCTGCTACCCAGAGTCATCATGAACTCTGTGTAAAATATGTCGTTATGTTGAAAACATTTCTGCAAAAAATATAGCTATTATTTTACCTATAGCTATGACATTACTAGCATTGGAGATACACTACTGTCCATCCTTTACTGAAGGAGTCTCTCAAATGTACGTATAGAAGGATATCTTCTGATAGCACTACAGTAAATTTAATTCCATTCCATTCCACGGGGGAATTTGGAAGCGCTATCATCCATAATAGCCTATCCAGCCTTAGAATGTTGTGAGTTGATGTAGAACATTTGTGGTATAGCATTACTTATGGGGATGATTTCCATTAACCAGTCTAATTTATTAAATCTTTATAGAATGCCTGCATAAAAATACAAATATGAAAGGAATAGCCCCTGCCTTTAAGAAGAATATATTATCATTGGAGAGATCAAATATAAGTTAAATTCTATGAAAGAATTTGAGAAATATGAAGACTCAATATCATTTTGGAGTTGGCTTAAATAGGAATGTTTAGATACTGGTAAAGTGTGGTATTTTCCAGAAGATATTTGCCATGGTAAAAGTAGTTTCATATATAGTGAAATGAGTTTTCTTTAATAAAATATGAGAGAATGTGCACCTTAGTTCTCAATGTTAATATTGGAAGTGTTCAACAAGTATTTTTTAAACCACTATCAGAAATGCCACAAATCAAAATTAAAATGATTTTCCTCTTTTCATTTACTTTTTTCTGTATCTACTTCACAAATATCTGTCTTCCCTTGAAGCTAGCCTATTTCAATACCTAAACAAATGTCCCATTCATTGTAGAGTCTCAGAAATCATTTCTCAAGTAAATAAATCATTAAATATCACATTATTTGTGGGGTACTCACATTTGATCACAGTGAAGTCAGTGTTTTGAAAGAAATATTTTAGGGCTCCAAATGTGAAAAACACATGTTATAATAAATTGTGCCCAGATCCCAGGGAGTGAAATCAGTGCCCCCCTATTTTATATTTACCAGTGTTTCTTGCTAATCAGAAGTGGCATCAAATAATTTCTCAGAAGTACTTCTGGTCCTTGTGTGATTTGCTGATAAGTCATGGCACATTTATGGGACACAGACATAGGAAAACCTTTCTTCCTAACCTCTACCTAAATTGTTTATAGATAAAAAGAAGCTCCCTATTTCCTAAGCCATAATAAGAAGGCCTGATGCCATCTCTCATATTGCAGTAGTAGAAAGAGGAAAGTGTAGAGGTTAAAATTGGGGCTCCAAGAGACAGGTTGCCTCCAGGCAGATCTGGCCTGCACTGTTCACTAGCTGGGACACTCTGTTCCTTGGTTTCCTCACCTGTAGAATGGGGATCTAAGAAATGAGCGGGGACTGTTAAAAGGCTTGAATGAATTAACACATGCAAGGTGCGCAGGACAGTGTGGTGCAAGGAGCCGGTATTCCATAGGGGTGAGCTGTGAGCGTGCTTGGAGTCCAGGACATCTACTTGCATTCTTGGGCTGGCTTCTTCATAAATCAGCCCTGTCTCTCCATGGCTTTGAATGTGTTGAGTTTTTGTTTTTTGTTTTCTGCCTGTGTCTATCAACTCCTCCTTTGATATGTTAATAGTACACAGAGCTCATCTTCCTTTTGTAAAGGCTGGTAGGAATGTAAATAGTTCTGCTTTCTGAGTAGGGAGGGAGGCCACATTTGGGAAGAGGCACCAGGCTGCTTTCTGTGCTCTTGCAGATAACCTCAGAGAACTCAGGAAGAGAAAAGTGTGGCCTAGGGAAGTGGCCAGAGCATTTTCTACTATAATTCAGCAGAAGAATCTCAGACAATGCACTATTTCTAGTAAGCATTGCCTTCTTCATTTGTAGGGGGCAGGCTCTAGAGAGTCCTGTGAAAACAAAACATAATATGCTTGAATGCAAAACACTTCAGTCTGTCTTTTCTCTAAATATAACCCATTTTCTCTACTCTCTTTTATTACATCAGGGAAAGAAACTCAACTGTACACCGTTGTGGCTAGTGGGGTTGCGTTCTTGCGTTGTGCTCTTTGTTCTTGGGTTAGAGGAGGCCTGTGTCACATGATGGAAGCAGTGGGGGACTCATGAGAGTCCTTCATGGGGCAGAATCTCATCTAGCGATAGTTTTGAACTAAGCAATCTGCCTTTTTCTCTGAATCTCATGTCAACGGTGGTGACAGGAAGAGGTCCTGATGATGAGGGATGTGTCCTGCAGAGCTGACACAGGCAGTTCTTTTGTTCAAAATGTGTTTTCTGGGTAAGTGTTGAGGCCAGGAGGGTCCGCGGCAGCCTCAAAAAAACAAAACAAAACAATGTTTTTGTTTGTTTGTCTTTTAAACACGAGACACATGAGGATCACATTTTCATAACGTTTCTGGATTTCATGATGTGATTTGTGTTAGCCCCCAAAGTGAAGGAACAGTTAATTAATAGACTGTTATCTTCAGGTGGGACACAAATGATTAATGGTTTGAAATTCAGAAACCCGTCCTTGTTGATGCTCGTCAGAAGCCTTTTACCTGGTTGGTGGCCAGAACCTCTATTACATTTTGTCACAGATCATAAAACAGGCCTGAGTGCCCTCTCTCCACAAAATACAGTGGACAGAATGCATTGGTGAAATAAAAATAACATCTGACAAATCCAGACTTTGGTAATACTCTCATTGCAATATACTCTCTGTTCTTAAACACTTTGGTCAAATGTGTGAACAGTTCGAGAACGCATACAGCAGCCAGCAGAACTAAAACATATGTTTCCTGATTGCCTGGTGTATGCACACACACGCAACGGGAGAACACACACATGCTCACTTTTTCTGGCATTTTATTGCAGTTGCTCCTTTGTTTTAATTTTACTATTTTATTCAAAACTGTGATGGATAAATGTGTTCAAAGATTAAAGAAGTATTATGATAAATTAGAAAAGTAAGTGTGGATGTCATTGACACTGATTCTTAATGCTGCAAAATAATTTGATCTTTATTCCTTCAAAGGATCTGACCTTGATCTCCATATACAATGCAAGAAAAGAGAGGTGGGACAACCAGCTGTGCGGTTATTTTAACTCTAAAATAAAGCCACCAGTTTTTTTAATATTTATTTATTTATTTTTTTTTTTTTTTTAAATTTTTTTTTTTTCAATGTTTATTTATTTTTGGGACAGAGAGAGACAGAGCATGAACGGGGGAGGGGCAGAGAGAGAGGGAGACACAGAATCGGAAACAGGCTCCAGGCTCTGAGCCATCAGCCCAGAGCCTGACGCGGGGCTCGAACTCACAGACCGCAAGATCGTGACCTGGCTGAAGTCGGACACTTAACCGACTGCGCCACCCAGGCGCCCCTTAATATTTATTTTTGAGAGAGAGCACAAGTGGGAGAGGGGCAGAGAGAGAGAGAGAGAGAGAGAGAGAGAGACAGACAGACAGACAGAATCTGAAGCAGTCTCTAGATTCCTTAGCTGTCAGCAAAGAGCCGGATGTGGGGCTCAAACTCGTGAATCATGAGATCATGAGCTGAGCGCAGTCGGACACTTAACCAACTGAGCGACCCAGTGCCCCTAAACCACCCACCAGTTTTAATAGAGTTTTGAGTTTTAAAAGTAAACCTAACATATTCAGGATAAGCAGCACATCTTTCTAATATTACAAAATTTGCAGTCATCATGAAAGTTTATTAGAGTCACTTGCAGATAACTTTATCATGTACGTACACAAATCAAGATAGATATTTATATATGTTGGTATATCAAGAAAAATTCCCAAATGTTTTAGGTATGTTCTAACTTATCTTCTTACAAAATTACTGTGATTTGCCAGAGCATGTTTCTCATTATTTCTAAACATTTGCTAATGGGTTGATTGGCTAGTATTGCTTGAAAGAGTCCCCTGTGTGAATTTAAGTTGCTTCCTCTAAATAAGGTACCTTTTGTTATGCTCCATTGTGTCATTCTTGCAAATTCTCTTAAATGACTCCTCTTTAAAGTCATTTGGTGAAAAACAGGCACAAAGTAGGTTGGTACGGTGTTGGCTGCTAAGAAGACATTAGTGTGTGTGGTTGTAAACATCCCCATCCATCCTTAATTGCATTGCTTTATCACAAACCCAATAGGGGTAAGAACCATACTATAGCAAAGCAATGTCCAGTATGATCTGATGCTCAGCCTAAGAACTGAGTAACAACTTAAAGACATTATTATTATGATTATTGCTCTTATTATTATATAAATTAATAAGATAAAGGTAACATAGTTTTGGAATTGGTTCAATCTTCAGTTGAAAGAGCACATGTAAATTTAGTAATTTTTTCCCAAGTCATACATATACTCATCAGTGAGAACAAAGTTAAGAGAGAGAAACTTAGCTCATCCAAAGAAATAAGATTTTACACAGCTCTGAAGATAAGGCAACTTTTCACCAAAGCCTGTTTCCCCCAGGGTTCTCTGACATCCCCCTGTTGTTGACTTAGAGGAGGAGTCACCCATTTTGCAAATGCCAACCACTAGGTGCAGGTTTGAGGCAA
This sequence comes from Prionailurus viverrinus, assembly GCF_022837055.1. NCBI lineage: Eukaryota > Metazoa > Chordata > Mammalia > Carnivora > Felidae > Prionailurus > Prionailurus viverrinus. Next base: position 12,340,457 of record NC_062575.1, on the reverse strand, counting down.
GAATACCCGTCCTCAAACCCGCCCATGGTTCTGAGGTACTAGGGAATGGGCAGAGCTGAGAGACAGAAAAATCTAGATCCAGATTCTAGATCAAAGATATGAAATAGCTAAAGGAAGTCTTATTATTTGAAAACCCATTTTGGAAAGAGGGTGGTCTGGCATTAATCCCATCCTACTACCCTTCCTGGCTATTATGCCATTTTTATAAGACATCAGAGGCAAACATGATGTAGCTCACTTTCTCTCCTGTTGGATCAAACAGAACAGGGACCAAGAGCCATAGTCCCTGGGAGCAACACCTGTGTGGAGTGATCGCTGCACGTACTCACTGCCCCCAGTAGGCATTGTCAGCAGTGAAAACTGAGTATGTGGCACTGTCCTGTCTTTCTTCCTGCTACAAGTGGGAATGTTCGTTGTGGTTATTTAGTGGTCTCATCATTAGCCTACATTAGTCGTGTCAGGGTAAGTCGATCATTTGGCCATAGGTAACTAAATGATGAAGAGCCATTTCTGGATCTCTTTGAAAGGAATGCACATCACCCCAAGGTCATGGACCAAGAACTGAGCGGTCAACAGGCCAGACCGTGACAGGATTAGTGTGCACTTTAAGTGCATGTGGGAAAGTTGCATGATTTTGTTCAGAATTTCTTGTTACATTATATATAGGAAGAGAGAAAGTGAGGATGCTAAGAAGGAAAGGAGTAAAATGCAGTCACATTTTTGTCTGCCGAGCTTTCTTTTTTCTTTTGGGAACCCTTAGGTGAGCTATGTGGTGCTATCCATCAGGCGGGCTGGCTCTGTGGGTGGCTGACCTCAAGTGGGCAAATCAGGGCACATGTCACGCTCAGATGTGTTGATTCTTACGTGGGTGAACACAAGAAGAGTCTTCAAGAGTCTTAAGGAGACCGATGTGGGAAAATGGGAACCAGAAGGTGCCAGGAGCATCTCCTGGCTGCCTGGAGATGGCCATGAGAGTGAAATGAAATTTAGTTTGCATATCCAAGAAATCTAGCCATACCCATGCCTTAGCCAGGAGGGTGCAGCAGTAAATTAACTATTGTATTAGTTACCTATTTCTGCTGTAACCATTTATAACAAATTTAGTGGCTTAAAACAACACACATTTATTATCTTACAGTTCTGGAGGCCAGAAGTCTAAAACTGGTCTTACATGGCTTAAGTCAAGAGCTGGAGGGTCTAAGGGAAAATGGGTTTCCTTGCCTTTTCCAGCTTCTGGAGGCCGCCTGCATTCCTGGCTCATGGTCCCTTCTTGCACATCTTAATCTTTCTGCTTCCGGTGTCACATCACCTTCCTTGACTCTAACCCTCTGCATCCTTCTTGTAAGGACACTTCTGATAGATTGGGTCCACCTATTTGATACAGGATAATGTCCCCATGTCAAGATCCATAACTAATCACATTTTCAGAATCCCTTTTGCCAAATAAGATAATATATTAACAAGTTTTAGGGATTTGGATACGGACTCCCTTGGAAGGCATCATTCAGCCTAACACATCTATTTGCAGCTGTTTTGAGTTGAATTTTGTCACTTCCATCCAGGAGAATTCTCATTAAGGCATAATGATTCTACTTTATTATTTCCCTTGGAAGTCAACTGTTAATAATATATCCCCCTGCATTTAGCGTGTATTGTAAATTCTAAGAAGCAGAAATATTTAGAAGACGTGACATTAGATCGTGAATTATTAGTATTTTCATTCATACTATGATTTCAGGCTTGGTTTATTCATTTTTGGTATGCAGGCAACTCCTGATTCACAAGGTTATTGTGAAAATCAAATGAGATTTTTAAAATGCACTAAATTCATGCTGCATGCAGATAGAAGTTGCTTTTGTTATTTTATCTTACGTATGTGTCAACCTTTAGGATAAGTCATTTGCCAAACAATATTAACTGTAGGTTTTCAACATGGATCTTGCTATAATTGCTTTTATGTATTCCTCCTGCCTTAAAAAAAAAAAGCAATGTAGGTACCCTCTGGTTAATGAAGGCAGAGAATAGGCAATTTCATCTTTTCTTCTGTCTCAAAATCCACTGGAAAAAAAAAACAAAACAAGAAAAATGTAGAAAAACCCGATCTTTATGGAGGCAAGGAAACAGACATATCCCAACACTCCAAATTGGCAAGAAGATAGGTTGAATATCATGAAATATGCTTGGAAACAAGTGAGGACGTGAGGAGCAGAAACATTCCTTTTCAGTATCAGGGAGGCTAAAGATTCTCCCGTGAATCTATGAGATCGTGACCTGAGCCGAAACCAAGAGTAGGATGCTTAACCAACTGAGCCACCCAGGCACCCAAGGATTTAGTTAATTTTGGAAGAACAGTCTGTACCAGTGTCACCAAGGTCCAAGATCTCAAAGTATCCAGAAATACGGAAAATTAAAAAAAAAGATTAATGTAGTTTATAGTAGGAGGGCTTTAATAGATAATGAATTGGAATACAAATAAATAATTTGTCGTACTATGCCAAAATTATCATTTATTATACACGTAATGTAATATTTAATTAAAGCCTAATGAAGATGCATTATATATATGTTATATATAATTAGATCATTATATATTAGATCATTGACTAACAGAGGAATCTACTTTTGACAATTTCATGTTGTAGTTTTCAAAAAGTTTATTTTCTTCTTTAAATTGGATATTCTATGAATGTTCTATTTTATATTTTCAAGGCAGAACATTGGGAATGCCTACTCTGAAATTTGTATTTCACTCTATGTAAATTAACACCTGAAGAAAGAAGTAAGACTAATAAATTTTAATAGCAAAAAATACCAAAAGAAATATATAGATGGATATATTTCATGCATATGCCCACAGACTCCAGGCTCATAAGAGTTTGCATGTAATTGGAACCTGGGATGTGCAAAAATCTGGCTCCCTGCCACAAAGATAAAAAGGAATTGAGGATTCCAGACAAAAAGGGAAAAGACAAAGGGAAGGAATATTTATTAAGTCAGTGGGAGAACTTTTCATCCAGACTCAGTAACATAAACAATTAAACCTACTCTGAAACACAGTCTTCTTTTGTTAAAATAAATGCCTTTGGTATTAAGAATCTAGGAACTGATCAGATGCCATGTTAGAGAAGGAATGGGAAGCAAAACTAATTTATTCTGCAGAAATGACTAGTCAGTTTATAGCATTAGGTAGACCATAAAAGTATGAGATAACTACTCAATAAAATGGCATTCAGATACTTGTCAACAGAGTAAAAAAAAAAAAATCCCTGGCACTGTTCTGCAGGGGGCAAGTGTTTAAAAATAGGTATCAGTGACAAAGGAAAGCATGGGGAATGTTTCTCATTAAAATCACAAATGGCACTGTGTTGGATGTGAGGACATACAGTCTGTAATGTAGAAATACAATTCAAAATTTCCTTTATAAGTTGGAGAAATGAAATGAACCATCAAAATAGATTGAAATTGAAGAGGGACATCATTGGCTCATTGACTGTGCACTTCCATCGTTAAAGTTTCTCATCTGAAAAACAGACATAAAATCTGTAAACAGACAAAGGACAGAATCCCCGGTCACGGCCTAGTTACGCGTAGCATGAAAAATTTTGATATAAAATCCATATGCATGCTTGACTCGCTTCTAAATGCCATGTGCACTAAATTCTTTTAAAACTCCGTAGAGTAAATTTCAACTATTTAATTTTTGTTGAGGAAAAGATCGTTGTATTTTCAACAACTTTAAAAACCTGTTGAGATAATTGGTACTTCTTACTTTTAGATCTGTGCCTTTATTTTGAAGGGGGAAAGAAAAAGATAATTTGAATGTCTGAAATATTTGAAGGCAAGCACTTGCTTTTTTGTGTATTCATGTGTACTCTGTATTTACTTTGATGAGATTGCAAGTTCATCTATTTACACTGAAACCCAGTCAATAAGCTAATTTATGCAGGATCGTTGGGAATATTCTTAAGAAGCTATTGATAGGATATAAATGTGTGCCATCTTTGGGCAGAACATGTATCTTCTTGTACATTTTACTCATAAGTCTCAACATTCAGTTAAGTTGCTTAAGCAACTTGAGGGGTTATCTCGTTTGTTCATTGTAGAACTTTAAGGAAGACAAGGTAGGTATTAATGTTTGCTTAAAAATGAGAAATTTGGAATTTAACAGCAGGAAACTATGGTACAAGAGAGGCACTAGATATTAAAAAGAGCACCAGATAATAAACCGGGAAAAGATCTGGCATTGGTTTTCACTCCAACTGGATGGATGGACATCTCTTGGTATCCTTTGGCCTTAGTATTTGCTAGTGTTGTTCTCGCCTACTGATTATTTCTAAAATATGTAATAATTTAATACATCCTAACCATTTCCTTGCCTCTGTGATTCTTCCCATCACAGGTATGTTCCCCACCTTTGTCAGTCGTGTAAACATTTAAAGTAGTACTACACACACAGGGAGTAATAAATGCTACGGCTTAATGTTATTGTTGTTATTATCTATTCAACAAATAATTGTTGAATATGTATAATTGTTATGCTGTGCATCATATTTAAAAAGGGGAAAACATATAACACACACACACACACACACACACACACACACACGATTTCTGTCTCTGAAGATTTCTGTCTTTATAGTCTAATGGGGCTACAAAAGGCATGTATTCAAAATCTGATTCTCCCCATCACGCTGCAACAGCTGCTCAGGTTTTATAAGACAGAGTTCATTGCTCTGACGTGTCACCCAAAGCATTCCATAATCTTACATTTCCCACAACTTTAGCCTTACTTATTGCCATTTGCTGTTTTAAAATCATAGATTTCAATGCACCCACGTTTTTTTTTTTTAATTTTCTTGTCTTATCTGCAAATTAGTCATGTAGAATCTCACCTCTGTGCCTTTGTGTTTGATATTTCCTTTCTTTGGAATTTTCTGGAAACAATATAAAGCTGGCTAATTGATACATATCCTTTAGGACTGGGCCCAAATTCTACTTTTTTTACACCTGGTGCAGAGCCCAACGTAGGGCTTTGAACTCATGACCCTGAGATTAAGACCTGAGCTGAGATCAAGGGTTGGATGCTTAACTGACTGAGTCACCCAGGCACCCCAAAGTCTACCTTTTTTATGTAGCCTTCTCTGATTTTTTTCTCAACTTCCAACCCTAGGCTGTGTGTTATTTCTGAATCTGATACATTGGTGTATAACAGTGGTTCTCAACCAGGGGCGGCTGTACTCCATAAGGGACATTTGGCAATGTCTGGAAACATTTTGGTTGTCAAAACTGGGGTAATGCAGCTGGCATCCATTGCATCCATACTACCGAATGTTCTACAATGCATGAAATAGGCTGCCACAACAAAGAATTTACCTTGTCCTCTATGTCAGTAGTGCTGGGGTTTGGAGACCTCATGTTGATAATTCTGCCTCCTCTACTACAATAGAAGCTTCCCTTGGCCAGTAGCTCTAATTTGTCTTTATGTCCTTAGCATCAAGTCCAAAGCCTGAAGCATGTTACATGATATTTGCTGAATAAATGAAAGAAGGGAGTGAAATATGCATGACTATATGAATAATCAGAAAGTGTTTGTTCAGTAGTAGACATTGACTATAGTGAGACCAAGCGCTGTGCTTCCCAATTTGGGAATATAACTTTTGAATAGGTGGGATTTGGAAGAGGGAATAGGGATAGGGAAGAGAAATCACAGTAACTGAAGATTAAAGTCCTATTAACAGAAAAGGAAAACTAAGAAAAACTTAGAGACCCATGTATACAGTGACATTTTCAGTAGTGTAGACCCTCATATATATGGATGGAAATGTTTGAATAATGTTTATTACTGCAACCAGTCAAAATTAAGGATATGTAGGGTTTCAATAAAAATGGTTATTTAACCTTTTATTAAAATTAGAGTTAATGTAATTTATCTAAATATTAGTACAACATTGATTATTTAAGATGTGCTGTCTCAGTCTTTCTCTTTATTCCAAGCATAAAATTCTGTGTAAGCAAATGCTTCCTTTTTCTGCCATTAGTGTGTGGTAGGTGAAAGAATTCTTATAAAATAAGAGCTACTTTAAACTGTCAAACTAAAATCAAATGGAAACAGTTTTGAAGTTTAAAATAGTTCTTTAAATTTTCATACCTTTCCGAAGTGTGTTATTTCCATCAATAAAGCCAGGAAAGCATTGAATTACCACTAGAAGCAGTTCTTGAAATACTTCCAGGTTTTGTAAAGAAAAATCCCCCCAAACTTGAAAAGGCTGGAAATCTCATGGGACACAGGTAGGAAGAGAGAGTTAAAAAGCTATGACAGAGAGTCTGAGATCCCAAACTTCCTTACAACTTCTAATAATATCACATTTTCCAAAAAGGCTAACTGCAAGTGTAATGAGAATTTCCCATTCATGCTCGTAGATAATTAGGAAAACTCACTTATTAATGGATTTCCATGATTTCTCCTTCCAGAATTGAAGGCTTCCCCCTCCTTGCCTTTCAGGTTCTTATAATGTATCCTTTTCTCCCACATTCTTTCTTACCCTTGTTTTTTAACCTCAAAAAATAATTTGTGAAGTTTTTACATATGAATAGTCTCCACATAGATGCATCTTTTAAATGTTCTCCCCTTTGAAAGCTTTTGACTAAAACTACCCACCAAGGAAATGCTCTCCGCAGATGTTGCCTGTGGTCTTTCTAAACAATTGTTATTATATTTTAAATCACCACTTTCATCTGCACTAAAATTTTATAAACAAAACATTCTCTAGAACTCTTTCTTCTTCCGTACAAAAGAATTTGAGTGTCTGACTCTTAGTACCACCTATTGCTTATCACTTAATTGCAGTTACATAGACATTTCTGACCCCAAATTTGTACGCAGTTGGAGTAACAGTTAAGTCATAATGACTTACGCTAATCTTTTACACGCCTGCAGGTGGCTCCATGGCTGCCCACAGATATCAAGTTTTAATCCCCAGAACCTATAAATGTTACTTTACAGGGAAGAAAGGTCTTCTCAGATGTGATGAAGGAAAGGCTCTTGAGGAGAGAGGATGGTTCTGTATTATCAGTATGGGCCCTAAGTGCAAACATAAGTGTTCTTGTAGGAAGGAAACAGGGGACGATTTGATACAGACAGAGAAGGAAAAAGACATACACAGACGAGGGGGAGGCAGAGTTTGCGGAGGAGGAGGGGGAGGAGGATCGTGCAGGCAGAGTTTGGAGTAATGTGATCACAAGCCAAGGAGTGCTCACCGCCCCTTCCTGAAGCTGAAAGAACGGATTCTCCCCTTGGAATCTCTTGGGGGAGCGCAGCCTTGCCGACAGCTTGATTTTGATCCAGTAACACTGACTTTAGACTTTGGCTTCCAGAACTGAGAGAGAATTAATTTCTGTTCCTTTAAACCCTTAAATTTGTGGCAATTTGTGACTGCAGCCACAGGAAATAAATACATGATACATGGCATCAAAATATATCTTAAGAAATGGAAAAAAAGGACAAAAAATGAAAACTCCACTCATGGGCCCATGTATGAATGTTAATGAGGCCAATTCCGCCAGTATATATGGAACTCTAGAATCAGGTTTGAAGGAGAATTGGGAAATCATTTGGTGCACGTTGATTCCCAATACAGGAACTCTCTGTAATAACTTGTGTCTTGGTCGATCATCAAGCATTCACATGAGTCCCTTTCAGGGACAGTGAGCTCACCAATTTTAAGGCAGTACCTTTAGTGGTTGGCCAGCTGTGATTCCTTGAAAGATGCGTGCATCATCGTAAAAATGAAGACAAGATGAAGTCATTCATTTGACAGATATTAATTGAGCATCTGTAATACATCAGACAACTCTTCAAGACCCTGGGATACAGCATAGTAAAGAAGAAGAAAAAGAGAAAATCATTTTGTAACTTGTCACAGTGACCATGGGAAGCTAATATGTGCCTGATATAAATTTTAAGTGGAAATAAAGTAGTGTGTGCTGACCGAAGTAAGAAATCAATAATGAGAATAAGGGAACGCTAAAAAGAAAAGGAAAAAAAATGGGATTGTTGATAATAAAATGATGGACTTCATACATTAACAAGATGTTGAGGGAGGATAAGTTTTTCCAAGCGGAAAATCAGGCCTAATATGGAAGCAATTACTTTGTCATTCATACTAAAAAGTTATTCATAACCTCTGGGCAGTGGAAAGTAAAATGGGTTTTCATACAAGTATATAGTTGTTTTAAAAGAGGGAATAAAATAACTTACATTAGTTAATTATATTATATTCTTCTAAGAAAAGAAAAAAATCCTGAACATTATTTAATAAAAATATAGTTTGCTCTTCTGTTTAATTTTCACATACCTGTAGCCTTCTTAGTTCAGCATAGTGCTGAATAAAGTTGCTTAGACTATCATGTCATGGCCTCTGTTAATACAGTAGAATCATATTAAGGGAGCCAGCATATATGGTATTGTGGGGAGAGGCAAGAACAGCAGATGCAAGACTTATGTCTATGCCTTAAAGACCAGATGGGCCAGATTATGGAACACTTGCATGGCCAGGATGAGACTTCAGTAACGGGCAACAGAAAGGAATTTACTTTAAAAGTTAAGCAAGTGGAAGAAGGACATGGCAAGAGGATCATTAACGGAAACAGTTTAAGGCAGATGAGAAATAGACTGGAGATGTGAGGAATTGATGAAGGAATCAGTCAGCACTTGGTCTCTTTTGTACAGTAAGAAACATGGCGGCAGGAGGCGGGGGCAGAGAGGCTGACAATCAAATGAAGACCCTGCAGAACTTAATGATCTTTTGGACAAAGGGGAATGAATGAAGAAGAGTCCAACATTTCTCCAGGTTTTTCATAGCAGGGGATTAGGGAAAACATGAAAGGGAAAGAAAAAGTATGGAGGTAAGATGTGGTCAGATAAAAAGTAATGAACATGAACTTCTAAATAGAAGTATTCAGTGAGTAATAGTCAGGTGGGAATAGAATAAAATAAGAAGCCAGAAGTTTGATTTTCCCAGTAGAAACGCACCCAGGGGCATCAGTCACTTTTATATTAAGACTTATTTTAGCTGATGGGTTTAAATTCCTCTCTGGCTCACTTTCTCTTACCCTGACTCAGAGAGGAAGGTGACATATGAGATTGAGCACAAAAAGACAGTGTGTGGCTTTGGTGAAGTGTTCTATTGGCCTGTAGGTAAGAAAGAATTTATTCAAGCAGAACCTAAGAAACAATTTTAAAAAGTCTGACTAATGTGAGGACTAGTATTTGTAATGATAATACTCATAAGCAGCAGTCTCAAAAAAGGAACAGTAGGAACTGGATTATTTGGTCATGAGAAAACAGTTTCACTGTCCATGCCAACCTGGGATGGAATCACGTTGGAATTGCAATTCCAGGGCTCTTTTTACAAGGTGTGGGTATTGGACCAGATACTTCATCTGTCTGTATCTCAGTTTCCCTATCTGTAAAAATAAATATTTTCTTCACAGGGATACTGTAAGGATACACTATTCATACTGTGGAAGAACAATACAACAATGCCTATTACAGTGCCTGACTCTTTGTAGGAACTCAGTAAAAATTCTATTCTTTATACCCTTCTCACCTCCCCCAAATATAAAGAGAAAAAAAAATCTATTTTTAATAGGTAGTGCCTGGTTAATAAAAATGATCGTATTTATATTTTGTGAACAGAGGTTCAGGTCAATATATAGGTAATAAAGCTCTACCCTCAAGCTTATATTGTTGTACCTTTGAATCTATGGTATTGACTAAACATTTCTCAGGTTTTAGATTACATTGAGATAAAAAGAATGAGAAAAAATTGTGATGTAAAGCAGAAGGTTTTTATTTGGGAATGTTGAGCTTTAGTGTTCAAATTTTAGCCTTAAGAGAATTTATTGGACTGTAAATTGATTACATGAGCACTGTTCTGCATATATAGTTCCGTAAAAATGTAACACTTAAACTTTCTTAATTTAAAAATTCAGCAAAAGTAACAATATTTGCCATGTATTAAATATTTAATATGTGCTAATCGTGAAGACATTATCACACTTAATCCTGTGAAAACAAACTTTTCACCTCCTAGTTTGATGAAATAATGTCAGATTTAAGTAAATGGTGGCAATATCTACATATTTTAACACTTGAATAAAATAGCTTCACTGTGCCCACACTTAAGTCTAGGAAGCTTAGATGTATTTAAAATTGTTGTATTATATAATAGACACTCAAGAGGGCAGGCACATTAGCCCATTCAGAACCTAGAAGAGAAGTGAGGACCAACATATTGTAGGATTAAGAAGAATTGCTTAGGGGTGCCTGGGTGTCTCAGTTGGTTGGGCGTTAGACTTCAGCCCAGGTCATGATCTCACGGTTCTTGGGTTTGAGCCCCAAGCCAGGCTGATATCTGCTGGCTGATAACTCACAGCCTGGAGCCTGCTTTGAATTCTCTGTCTCCCTCTCTCTCTACCCCTCTCCTACTTACACTCTGTCTCTCAAAAATAAATAAACATTGAAAAAAAAAGAACTGCTTAAAACTGACTTTGGATAGTTGGGTTGGAATCCAACTGAGTTGTCATTAGAATTGATTTAATCCAGTGTACCCTCCAGCATTTTATTTGAGGTAGATTTTGGGAGTTTAACTTTCAAGGCACACAGGATTAGAATTCTTTAAAAGGGTACAGGCATGACTAACATTGAGAGGAGTGATGAACACTTTTCAAACACTGGGTCCAGTTAGAGTTCTGGTCATTGACAGACTTAATGCAGTCTGAATCTCCGGTACATCTTCAACAGATGAAACATCAGCCGCATTTTAAGCTTCTTAGTTGGAAGTGAAAAGCGTCTCTGATATTTTTGTGAAACAAATTCTATGATTGTGTGTTTAGCTTGAGGAAGAATAAATAAAACACATCTCACCATTTGTGGCCACCTCTGTTTTGTTATTTAAGCATACTTAAGTCAAATGTTTCAGACCAGTTCAAGCAGGACCAGTTTAAGTCAGAGCTCTAGGAGATGGCAATCAATAGGGATTCAAATTACTCTAAGACTTCAATGTGTGGAACATTTAAGGGAGAAAACAATGTGAAATTAGGTAAACAAGCAACATGCTTAACAGAGGGTGGTTATACAGTTCATTAAGACAGACCATTAAGTCAATAATGCAATGGCTGTGAGCATTTATTTGGGCCCTTTTTCTAGCTTTTCATAAGCTGATCTTGGCTTTGCAATAATTTATTTTTTTCTACAAACGAATACAGTAAATCAGCAAATGTGCAGATAATGAAAAATCAATGCATTCTGTCATGTTTCCACCTCTCTTCAGATAATTCTCACTTTAGAAAGAAACTTAAGCCATCAGATATTAAATTTTTGAAGAAATAAAGGGACATATTGAAGGAGAAAATCATGTAAGATTTGAGGTCAATACAGGAAGTGTATTTGTGTATTTGTCTCAAAGCACTAGTAATGTCTTCTCTCATCTTCAAGTTACCTTCTTTTTTTTTAGAGAGAGAGAGAGAGCCTGGGAGTGGGGGAGAGGGACAGAGGGAGAGAGAGAATCTTAAGCAGGCTCCATGCTGACGTGGGCTCAATCCCACAACCCTGGGATCATGACCTGAGCCAAAATTAAGAGTTGGATACTCAACTGACTGAACCACCTTGGCGCCCCTCGAGTTATTTTTTTTTAATCATTCTAATTTGCATTTCCCTTCATAATCAATTTTTTTACATAGATTCATACTCTACATTTAAAATGATGTGACCTGAATGTGAGACAGGAAACCATCAAAACCCTAGAGGAGAAAACAGGAAAAAAACCTCTCTGACCTCAGCTACAGCAATTTCTTACTCGACAGATCTCCAAAGGCAAGGGAATTAAAAGCAAAAATGAACTATTGGGACCTCATGAAGATAAAGCTTCTGCACTGCCAAGGAAACAATCAACAAAACTAAAAGCCAACCCACGGAATGGGAAAAGATATTTGCAAATGACATATCAGATAAAGTGCTAATATCCAAAATCTATAAAGAACTCACCAAACTGCACACCTGAAAAATAATCCAGTGAAGAAATGGGCAGAAAACATCAATAGACACTTCTCTAAAGAAGACTTCCAGATGGCCAACAGGCACATGAAAAGATGCTCAACGTCACTCCTCATCAGGGAAACACAAATCAAAACCACACTGAGATACCACCTCACACGGGTCAGAGTGGGTAAAATGATCAAATTAGGAGACTATAGATGCTGGCGAGGATGTGGAGAAACAGGAACCCCCTTACAGTGTTGGTGGGAATGCAAACTGGTACAGCCACTCTGGAAAACAGTGTGGAGGGTCCTCAAAACATTAAAAATAGATCTACCCTATGACCCAGAAATAACACTACTAGGAATTTACCCAAGCAGTATAGGAGTGCTAATGCATAGGGGCACTTGTCCCCAATGTTTATAGCAGCACTTTCAACAATAGCCAAATTATGGAAAGAGCCTAAATGTCCATCAACTGACGAATGGATAAAGAAGATGTGGTTTATATATACAATGGAGTACTACTTGGCAATGAGAAAGAATGAAATCTGGTCATTTGTAGCAACGTGGATGGAACTGGAGAGTGCTATGCTAAGTGAAATAAGTCATACAGAGAAAGACAGATACCATATGTTTTCACTCATATGTGGATCCTGAGAAACTTAACAGAAGACCATGGGGGAGGGGGAAGGGGGGAAAAAAGTTACAGAGAGGGAAGGAGGCAAACCATGAGACTCTTAAATACTGAGAATAAACTGAGGGTTGATGGGGGGTGGGGGAGAGGGGAAAGTGGGTGATGGGCACTGAAGAGGGCACCTGTTGGGATAAGCCCTGGGTGTGCTATGGAAACCAATTTGACAGTAAATTATATTTAATATAAAAAACAAATCAGAAAAAAAATAAAATGATGTGACTTGAAACCCAAAGGAGCTTATTCCTTAAATTGTGTTCCATTTGTAAATACTGGCAAGTAGTTGTCTTTCTATACATTCTTTTTATTAGTTTGCATATTTTATGGATTATTTATTTATTTGTTAAATCACCCATAAATATTTATTTTCTCCATTTCTGTGGGTCAGGAATTCAGGAGTGTTTTGGCTGGGTGTTTTCAGCATGGCGTCTCTGGAGGTTGTAATCAAGTCAGCCAGTGCTGCAGGAATCTGAAGGCATGCCTGGGTCTGGAGGATTTCTGTCAAGGAAAACTCATTCATATGACTAGCAAGTTCATGCTGGCCACCAGCATGAAACCTCTGATCCCTGTCATCTGCACCTCTCCATAGGGTTGCTTGAGTGTCCTTGCAACATGGCAGTTGGCTCTCCAGAGCAAATAATCCAAAAGAGAGCAAGATGAAGGCCTCAGTGTCTTTTTGCGCCTAGTTTTGTCAGCCTGGTTCAGTGTGGAAAGAAACTACACAAAAGAATGAATACTAGGAAGTAAGAATCACTGGGGACTGCCTTGGAGCCTGGCTCCACAGGCCACCTTCTGGCCCCCTTGATTCAAATCCTTTCCATTGAAAAACAGCTGGCCCCTACTCAAGAGCCCCCGAAGTCTGATGCCACCACAGCATCAGCTTGGAATACAGAATCTTGGCATCTCAGTTAGTCCGGGTATGATGAGGCTCCTTGGGTGTGGCTCCTTAACTACAGCTCCTGCAGTACATTTCCTGTTGATCTGAAGACTTGTGAACAGCAGCGCTAGCGGGCAGTTCTCCGTCCAGGCCCAGGTACCAGTGTGCTCGCCCTGGCAGCTCCCTCAGTTCTCCGGAACTCTCTGGCAGTGACACAGACCTGCCCCACAGGTAGCTGAGGGCTGTGCCAGAGGGGCGACCGCCCTGGTTCATCAGCACCCAGCCTCCCGCGTCAGTGGTCGCCTCTGCGAGGCCGGTGAAGGTTTACGTTCAGCTTCACGTACTTGCTGTTCGGGGGCAGTGGCTTGAGATCTTCAGTGGTGGTGCCAGGCTCGAGACCCCAAGGGCTTGGGGGCTTCCAGAGACGCAGACTCAGGCCAGGGAGTGGTGGTGGACGGAAATTCTATGCTCCATGCCCTGCGAGGCTCCCAAAGACCCCTGAGACCCCTGCCCTTGGGCCAGACTGCCGGGCTCCCAGGGCCCCACTTGGCCACCACGCAACTACACTGGCCCTCAGCTGCCACCACCTTTGATGGTTATTTTGGAAATACGTTATTAAGAACATAATAGTTCACTTAGTGGATACTTTGTGCTACAACTTTGCTCTTAAATCTGATAGTTTAATTGAAAAAGGACCTAGTTGGAAAAGGAAAAACGACCAGAAGCACATGGAAAATATTTCATTGAGAGTAGTAAAATGTAGACCTGAAATTGATTTCAACAATATATAGTGTTTATTTAACATTCCCGTGCGCTCTCAGAACTGATACATACTACAAAACAACAACAGCAACAACCAACCAGTGTTTTTTTTCATGTTTCTTTTGTTTACTAAACAAAAATGTAATGATAAGTTCCAGAGAAGATGCATTATTTGTCCCCAAGTGAGAGAAAGCACCTCTCCTTTCACAGAATGCCAGCCTGTGTCCATTATTCTGGTGACTCACAGAATTCTGAGACATATATCCCAAAACCGAAAAGTTCCAAGCGCGCTTGATGAAAGAAGGCTGAAAGCACTATAAAATGATTTTTAAAAATCGCATCCCTTCCATAATTTCTAGAATCTATTACCTGCTGATTTGGAGATTCTTGACTCTACAAACTTTAGTGTCTATTTTAACATTAGAGCCTGTAAGAGGTAATAAGCCAGTTTTTCAGAAAGGAAAACAGACACCCACTTACACAGCTTTCCTGATAGATGCTGATTTTGGTAACATACATCTGGTGATTGTTGGTTCATATAAATAATCAAACATGTCTATGCTGGAGACGCAGAAGAGTTTCTAATGATGTCTGTTTATACTGTTATTAATTCCAATGACTTTATTGTTTGGCTAGGCTAAATATCTTAATTTACATATCTTATATTTCACCTAACAGTGTTTTAAGATCCGTTGTTACATAAAACTCTGCTTGCTTTGCTGAATTCATAACTGTGAGGAGCAACATATTTATGATTAATGATGGAAAATATGCTTCCAAGATGTTTTTATTTGCATTTATAGATATAATTTGCTAAAGGATTTATGTGAGCACTACTCATAAATGTTCTGATCAGATGTTTGACTATAAAACATTTCTAAATGCCACACTCCACAGGCTAATGAACTATTCATCTGAAAGTATTCTGACTCACATAAGAATATCCTGCTGTTTTAGCACATCCTAGAACAAGAACATGTTCCCTGGACAGTTGGGAAAATTCAAAGGATAAAGCTGATGATGGACTCTGACCTATGAGTCAGGCAAGACTTAATGAAAGGCCCAGGATAACTAGAGATTAACCTTCAAAATCCAGGTCAGAGTTCACACACAGCCAGGAAAGCCGAGGGCACACGGAACATTCAGAGTAGAAAGGGATGTAATGAGGAAGTCACTTACATGATGACCAAGTATTGCATATGATTAGAGACATCCATGAGAAATTGAAAGACATCCTACCTAGACAGATAAAAATGAATGATATGCCTGGCCCATCTCAATTTATAGATTACTTGTACCTTTCAAGGCAATATTTGTCCCCACATAACTGCTGTTACCCCAGGTTGGGTTGTAATATCCTAGCCTATCTTTCCCCAGGGAATACTAGATAGCTTTTTTCTCATGGCCACCTTTTTCTAGACTTTCCAAGGCAGTTTGGCTGGCTCCATTATTACCACCTATGTTCATTTTTCTCTTCTTTTCATTCTGTGTCTGATGGTGTTTACCTCTACTTTATTTCCTCCATTATTTTTCGAACTAGGAAAATTATACTTTAACAAATTGTGTCAAAACAAAAATTGCACCAGACAAAGTTAAACAGGGAAGGAAGACTTTATTTAGGCTGCTGCAAAAGGGGAGGGAGACTGAACTCAACTCCCCTGAAACAAAAGGTGGGAGGAATTTTTGAGCATTGGAGGAGCTAGTGGAAAAGTACTGGAAGACATTAAGAGGGAGGTTGATCAATGGGATGTGTTGAGCACATCAAATTATTCCTGACCTTACAAATGTTTTTCACTCTGGTTAGGCCATTTGCTTACTAATTGGTGACCATCAAAGTTAGACTCTTACTCTCCCACAGAGACTGGGAGATAGGGCTGCTGTCTCCTTAGATGTTTACTTTCAAAGAGATGATTCCCACACACTTGAGAAATATTTCCTGGGTTGTAAAGCTCATAAGAGCTGGAAGAGGATTTGCATACATTTCAGAGGGGCAGAGAAAGAATTTATAATTGCAAGTTTTCTAAGTCAGCTTTCTAACAATAAGGAAGTCAGGGCCTGTAGTCAGGAAGAAACCTGTCTAAAATTTAATGAAACTGAAGAGAATATTAATCCTGTCTTGGTCAAATATTTATTATTGTTCAAATATTAACATTTGTATGTATAGTGTATCAGTTGCATATTTTATACTTGAGTATAAATTTGTAACACACAAGCAAACTTCAGTCTTTAATCTTCTGTCTGTATTCTTAATTCCATTTCCTGCTTGTAGGGGTCCATCATCATTTGTTGAGCCAAAATTCACTAGAGTTCTCCCCAGTGCCAAACACTGAATAGCTTAGACATAGTCCCTCTTCTCCAGGACCTTTGTCCACTGGCTGCAAAGATGCTTAAGTCTTTATCATTGAAAGGTAACTCTGGTCATAGTGGAGAAGGGTGGAACAGCATATTATCCAGCAATGTTACCATAAGCTGAACCAGAGTCCAGAAGAATATACAAAGCAGTCATTTTCTATATTCCGTTTGCCCATTTTCTATATTCCGGCGCAGAAAGTGTCCACAGTGGAGAAATGCATTGCTCAGCTTGCTCCTGACTCCCCATAGCCTGGGTAATCTGTTCAAAACTGTAGAGCTGCACTGTCCAATCTGGTAGTCACTAGACACATTTGACTAGTGAGCACTTGAAATATGACTAGTCCAATTGAGAAGTGCTGCGATTGTAAAATATACCTCAAATTTCAGAAACTTATTATAAAAAGAATGTAAAATATCTCCGATAATTTTTATTTATTGCCTTTTAAAATGATACTATTTTGGTTATACTGGGTTAAATATTAAATTGAGTTTTGCTATTTCATATAATATGGTTATAGGAAATTCAGAATTATAAATGTGACATGCATCATATTACTATTTGTCAGCGAAGCTCTAGAAAGTCAGACTTCTACCTTTCCAGTACCTGGAGTATTCCTCTCCTTCATTTTGGTCTCTGTTACAGGGACTCTCCCCTTCCATTTGTGCCTGCTTCTCTAATTCAAATACCAGTTGAAATGGTACCTCCTCTCTACAGCACAGAATTACTTAAGACTAGTTTATCATGTATAATGGTTATATACGTATTGTCTTATTCCTCATGCTAAAATCTACTACTTTTTCAGGGCATCTGGGTGGCTCAGTTGGTTAAGCATCCAACTTCGGCTCAGGTCATGATCTTGCTATTCCTGAGTTCAGGCCCTGTGTCAGGCTCTGTGCTGACAGCTCAGAGCCTGGAGCCTGTTTCAGATTCTCTGTCTCCCTCTCTCTTTGCCCCTCCCCCCCTCGCACTCTGTCTCACTCTCAAAAATAAACATTAAAAAAAATTTAAAAATTTGGCTCCCTTTTGTGTCTAACCCCCCTAGACTTTATAATGAAACACATGTAAAGCTCAATAGGTACCCATTTAATGTGTTAAATTCTGATCAAAGAGCTAGCTGAAAACCTAATGTCCTCAATTTATCACCACATTCTTACCATTTCACCTGCGGGAAAAGGAAGCCGGAAATAAGACCTTTAAGTATGCCACTGCTCTGAGTTCAGAGAATCTGAGAAAACCCATGCTTGCCTCCCTCCCCACCCTAACCCAGTCATTAGGCCTCAATCGAGGAGTTGGAGCAAGTTACCAGATGGGGTCTGAATTCTTACTTCTCTAAAGGTGCTTGTGCTGGATTCAAGGATAAGTTGAACAGAAAGTTTTCTACTGTGTGAAACCAAGGAAATGATTAGAAATATATTTTTTATTGATGTGAAGGGTTTTTTTTTCTTCACAAGGAATCTTACTCAATGTCGTGATTGTTCCTTTCTTGTAAAAATGATGTCCAAAGGCAGGATTCTATTCATGTAAGCCATCAGTAAGCATCCCTGATAAATGAATGAAAGAAATCAGAGTATTCACTGCAAAGAATTTTGACTCCATGCTGACTTCAAGCAGGTACAATTTAATGGAAACATCAATGACAAAATATTTCTATGGTCAGTGTGCAGACCTATAAATTATTAAATTCTCTGAGGCTGTGAAGGAATGGTAAAACTCAGTTTTCAAAGTGTTTTAGGTAAATGTGTTTTAAAAGAGTTGCTGCTTGGGGCACATATAGAACAGCTTACTTTGTTGCCTTGTAAAAGCCTAATCGAGTAGCCTAGAGCATCATAAGGATGATCATCCCCCCCCCCCCCCCACAATGGAAAGCACCACTTTATCTTTCACATTGTCCATTCTGGGCACACAAGGGAATTATACTTACTGCTAATGCAGAAGATGAATAAGCCCTCACATAAAACCACCGAGAACCAGGATTTATAGGGGCGGATTTTATAGAGGGCTTTAAGATTACGCATTAGTTCACATCCACTGTCCTCCAGCAGCTGACCCTGTGTCTCGGCTCAGAGTCCTGGATGTCCTCCGCACCACGTAGACCCGCCTCAGACAGCAAGACCCCAGTGTGAGGAGCCTTGCCTAGAAAGACATGCTCGACATAGAAGCTTACTTCACTTTCCTCTAGATTCAAGGTTGACGTGGAGACTGTATGGATTGCAATGGTTTGATGAAGCTAAACATTTTCAGTTCCAATGAAAGGAACCACTACGTTACTTGCTCTGAATAATATATACCAAACATGTTAACTCAGGGAACAAAACTCATTATACTTTTTCCGTATTTAAAATTTAAAGGTCATGGTTTCAATCAAGATTTCTTCGTCTTGGCACTGTTAACATTTTGGGCTGAATAAGTCTTTCTTTTGGTGGTGGTGGTGCATTGTAGGCTATTTAGCAGCGTGCCTGACCTTTATCTGCTAGAAGCCAGTAGCCTCTGTCCCTCGGTTGTGAAAACCAAAAATGTCTCCAGACGCTGCCAAATGTCCCTTGGAGAGAAGGGCAGAATTGTCCCCCGAGCACCACTGATTTAAATGAATGTTTTACAGAGTTAACTTACACATGTGTATATGTATGTAATGCAAATACTCATCTATACTGGATATTTATCCGGGTGTACAGGTACATATGATCACATAAAACTGATATCTAAATACTTGACAAAATACACGAAATAAAACTTCAGTGCAATCAGTATCAAGGAAAATCAAGAGGGACAATAATAATCTTCTCAAATTATGTATTCGTGTGCCAATTTTTTTGTTGAAAATTTGCTTTGAATATCATTATGTTAATTATGAAAGCACCCATCATTATAATTAAACAAAATGCAGTATTCTAAAAGTGTGTATTGAGCAAATCGAATGAGCCTGATGTTTTTGCAAGGTTTGGGCTGAAGTACAGCAGTGACACAAATGGCTCCCTGCTCTCATGAAGCTTATGGTATAGAGGTGTCGTATAAAAATCAAATAATCATGCAAGCAAATATGAAATCATGTTAACAATTTTGACATGTGCTCTCAAGATAAGGTTCATGGTAGGGACACTTATCCAAAGAAGTGAATTAAAATACTTATGCTATGCCTAGCCATACATATGTCACAAATCAACAATGGTCATTGTATCATTTATTTATTTTTTATTTTTTATTTAAAAAAAATTTTTTTTAACGTTTTATTTATTTTTGAGACAGAGAGAGACACAGCATGAACGGGGGAGAGGCAGAGAGAGAGGGAGACACAGAATCCGAAACAGGCTCCAGGCTCTGAGCCATCAGCCCAGAGACCGACACGGGGCTCGAACTCGCGGACCGCGAGATCGTGACCTGAGCTGAAGTCGGACACTTAACCGACTGAGCCACCCAGACGCCCCTCATTGTATCATTTAATTTAATGGTAACGCTCATGGAATTCCAACAGAATACTGGAATAGTTGTTTAGAATTAAGGGACAGATAATCTCGGTTCTCCATGGGGGCAGACAATCTCGTGGCTTCAGGTAAGAGGAAGAAAGACCTAGGGGTCAGGTTGAAGTATCAACCCATAGTCTGAAAGAGAGATTGGAGAGTGGAACAAGTGAGAAGAATGATATTACACAGTGAAATAAAAAAAAAAAATCTAATGTGTTATAATAAGAACTACACTTGAAATAAACACATATATTTGTATACCCACACACATACATACCTATGTATGAGATTTTAAATAACAGTTCTATTTGGTAAAAACCTTATAAAGAAAAGGGCTACAATTTTATTCACAGGCTGTCTACTTAGTGAGCACCCCAACCCCATGGACCAAATGTCATGATAAAGGCATGATAAAACGTTTCTTGATAGTAAATTATTTTTCACTCTTGCTGGAAGTTGAGTGCAGGTTAGGATTGAGGGTTTGGGCGTGAGGTTCGGGTTCATGTAGCCAGTAAGATGGAAGCTCCACTATCTTGTAGCTGAAACTTCTGGAACACTCAGATTCCTGGTTACCATGGCAGGGCAGGGAAAACCAGCAGGATCAAATTGTGGAGTTGGCCTGGCCATTTCATTGGACACAACAGTCACATGGTATTGCCTAACCACGCAGGGAAGAAAATGTAATATATGGGGAGTATTAGTATGTCTGCTACATATACTGAAATGTATATTTACAGAAGTATCTATACACTTTGCAACAGTGTTTTATCTAGTATTATGGTGTTTATGAGAGAAATAAAAGAGAAGGAACTAAATAATCATCAATATAGACAGGTTAAATGCAATCATAATGTGTAATACTACAGGGTGGGTTCTCCAGTGCTTATTTGGAAAGAAGTATGAGATGTAAAGGGCAAAAAAAAATTAAAAAAATAAATAAAACATGGAGGATACTCTGCTGGCAAGTTTGGGGATTGGTGATCAAGAGAGAGACTTTTATTTTTAAGTTGATAGGCTCCTGTACTAAATGGATTTCTTTCTGAGTTTTTCATTTTCTACATATGCATTTAACCAAGCATTACTGAATTAATAGGTTAAGAAAATATAAAGGTTGCATTTTGACTACTCAGAAGAGAGACATATTATGAATGTAACAATATCACTAGAGCCCATTCAGAAATCATAGTGCATAAAGGAAGGAATCTTTAGAAGCAATACAAGCTTCAAGCAATTTTAACTTGTTCTCTTTCTTGAGTCTAAAATTGTTCAATGTGCTCAGATACTGACTGGCATTTTGACCATCAATTATCACTGTGTATTTATAGATAGGCTCTTTCCCAGCAATTTCAGAAGGTTAAAGCAAATGTATATAATCAGTCTATTATTTGAGAGAAGATAAAGTGCCATTGAGATTTGTGTAATCAAAGGAAAATGGTTCCAAAGATAACTTTAGCCCTAGCTGGTGTTAAAATGTTGAAAGAAAGAGCTTTTCAAATATAAGATAAATGTATATATTTACTTTTAAATCTAGTCAGTTTGGGACTTAAAAAAATACAGTTTTTCATGTTTGAATATGGCTTTATTGATGCACCATCACAGGAGTATATTATTGGAATTCTGCTTTGCAGGAGTGATGGATGTGTCTTGAGTCAGTCTTATTCAGCCTTAGAATTGAAGCAGTTCTAAGCCTGAAGAGATGCTTCCATTGGTCACAAGGTTTCCTCTTTCACCTAATCAATACTTATGGTTCAGATAAAAATTCAGAATCACTTCCTCAGGGACATATTCTCTGACCCCAAGACTAAGTCAGGTTCCCCTGAGTGGACAATTCGACTGTGCCTTACAATTTTCTTTTGCTCTGCTTATTACACCGTCCAGTTTAAGATTTGTGTTTGACGTGACTTGTCTGCCTCACATGACCAGCTCCACATCTGCTTTGCTCACCACTGTAAACACATCCCTGATCACAGTGAGTGAAGCATAACAAGTTTCTAAAGATACCTGTTGAATGAATGCATTTGGGCACACGTACGTGTTTGTGTATATGTCCTATGCAGAGTAACCTGCAAGAGGCTGGGGTTACTACAGGAAGGATCAAGAGTCACGTCTTTCCATCTTGTGTGGAAAGGACTAAAAGAGAATGAGTGTCGGAGCCAGCTCTGAACCAAATTGTACGCTGTGCTGCCCAAGTCCAATTATGATATGATTTTTGAAATCACGTCCCAGATTTGGGAAACATGCTATGTTTCCCATAGACTGACTATATGTATGATGCTTTGGACTATTGTGCCTGCCAGGCTGTCCTGGTCGGGAGTGGGCATGGGTAAACACATTAAGTGATGTTAGTAGGAGTTGGATTTTCCTAAAGACATAAAGGTATATGTGGTGCTGTGAAAACATGATTTTAATCTAAAGAATAGGAGACCATTAAATAACATGGAGAGAGATGATTAGAATTAGCAGTTGGAGTTCTTCAGTGGGGGGAGGGGTACCCCATGAGAAGGGCTTGGTCTTTTTTCCTCTTCCTGTGAATAGTCATGTTTCATTTGCTATATTGTAATTTCCTCTATCCCTAAACCATCAGTAATGTCTGTTCCTCATACTCCAGCCTTTCTTCCAGTGGCAGACTGAGGAATTAAGACAAAGGTATGAAGCAATGATGCTGTGATCATCTAGGATGTTCTGGAATCCTGGCACTCCAGGACGGCATGTGTCAACTAGGTGATCTCAGGTCTGATGATGGTGGAGATAGGTTCCTGGGGAGGGCAAAGGAAGCATGGAGAATGGATGGCACAGGAATTACAGGGGTGTCGAGGGATGAGAAAAGGCTCTGTGGAATTAGATGTAGAGAGAAGAGGCTGCACTGAAAAGGTGCATTAGGCTGTATCTTTGGTAAGGAGTTTGAATATCATTCTGCAACCAAACAGGGTTGTAGGTTTCAGAAAGATAATTCAAGAATCAGTGTAAAGGGAGGACAAGACCAATGCTGAAGTCATGAAAAAGTCACGTAATAGCAAGGGAGTAGTTTCTAGAAAATGGAGATTGTGATTTCTTATATTCTAATTTCTTAAGTTTTATAAGTTGATTTTTTTACTATTGAAATAAAATATTATTTTGGAGAAAATGATCAACTTAGAAGTTTTACCTGGTTTGGGAAGGGGTATTTCACAGGTTATCAAGATTTTACTAAAGGATACCTGTTTTGTGATATTAGCAAGCAGAAAAAAACAGAAAAACAATCTGCACAAGTTTAGGATTGATGAAAAAGAAATAGCTTTGCATTTCACCCATCAGTCAGCACTCAACTGCATAGTTTGATCAACTGAATCATGAAAAGAGATGTATTTGTATGGTTAAAGAATGAAGCTTTGTTCTAGCACAGGAAGGGGTGTTGTGTACAGGTGTGCACACACATGCCTGTGTGTATGTTGTATGTGTATACAATTCACACACGCATTTCATCTCCATGAAATCCATCTTCAAAGATTGTAAAAATCTAAATACTGTAGCATTGTTAATTTTATTATCTGACAGAACTTCTCTTCCCAATAATTGCTCTGTAAGAATTAAATGCTAAATCAGCAAACTTCTAGAGTATTCAGTGAATCTGCTATTATGCAAGATTATGTAATTTCTGCTAAGTGGTTCCCAGAGGCTTACACAACAAGTTAACTTTGTCCTAAATGTGGATTAATTTCTTTACTATTTTCCAGCCTCATTTAACCTCTTTAGTGTGAAACATGATTAGTTCATCTGATATTTTATGTGATTTAAATAAGAAGAAAATTAACTCGCAGAAAATTTTAATTCCTTCCATATATTTTAGGAAATATAGCAATAGAGGTTTTGATATTGACTTTTGTCAGGTTTTTCTTTTTTGGTTCTTTTACCTCCGTGTGTGTGTGTGTGTGTGTGTGTGTGTGTGTGTGTGTGTGTGTAATATAATTTCTAATGACTTTCAGGAAAGATTATTTCATGTTGTTATAAAAGAGTTTCTCCTGTGAATAAAGAATATTTGCTCAAGGAAATAAAGGGAATGGCTGCAAATTTGGCATGACCTTTTGTTCAGTGTTCCCTGTTAAGTTATATATGTACTTTATTTGGCCTGTGCTTCCTTGGTATAGAACTCCTTAAAAATATGAGAATATAGCAACATCAGCTAGCCCAGAAGCAGTGCTATTAACCTATGTGGTCAGGGCAGCTGGGGACACGAGGGAGCAGTTAATCAGCTAATGGGCATTTCTGTAGGGAGAAGTTGTCTAGTGATAACATATGACTCACGCAGCCCAAGTGGACAGCATCATGCTTCCTCCACTCCAGAACTAAATCCCGTTCTCTGAGTTGTTTTGCAGCCTGTCTCTGTGGACCTTTTCTCCTCCTTTGCCACTTTACCAGCCGGCCCCCATTAATTTATTAAATACATTGTTCACAGAGTTACCAAATTTAACTATAAAATAAAGGATGTTTTGACTTCATAAAAGAAACAAGTGAAATTTAAATCTGTTACTTACATCCATAACTGGTACTGAAGTAAGACTAGTTTTTTTTTCGCTTTTAAGTGATATCTTTATTATTTATTTAACATTTATTAAGTACTATTTTTTTTTCAATATATGAAATTTATTGTCAAATTGGTTTCCATACAACACCCAGTGCTCATCCCAAAAGGTGCCCTCCTCAATACCCATCACCCACCCTTCCCTCTCTCCCACCCCCCATCAACCCTCAGTTTGTTCTCAGTTTTAAGAGTCTCTTATGCTTTGGCTCTCTTCCACTCTAACCTCTTTTTTTTTCCCTTCCCCTCCCCCATGGGTTTCTGTTAAGTTTCTCAGGATCCACATGAGAGTGAAAACATATGGTATCTGTCTTTCTCTGTATGGCTTATTTCACTTAGCATCACACTCTCCAGTTCCATCCACGTTGCTACAAAGGGCCATATTTCATTCTTCCTCATTGCCACGTAGTACTCCGTTGTGTATATAAACCACAATTTCTTTATCCATTCATCAGTTGATGGACATTTAGGCTCTTTCCATAATTTGGCTATTGTTGAGAGTGCTGCTATAAACATTGGGGTCCAAGTGCCCCTATGCATCAGCACTCCTGTATCCCTTGGGTAAATTCCTAGCAGTGCTACTGCTGGGTCATAGGGTAGGTCTATTTTTAATTTTCTGAGGAACCTCCACACTGTTTTCCAGAGTGGCTGCATCAGTTTGCATTCCCACCAACAGTGCAAGAGGGTTCCCGTTTCTCCGCATCCTCTCCAGCATCTATAGAGTAAGACTAGTTTTTAAGGCATTGCAATGTATTTTCATTACCCAGGTAACACATTTTATAGTCTTATTTCAATACAAGAAACTACAATAAGCTATAAATGATGGGTGCCAATCTCTTTACCACCTAGATAAACCCTGGAATCACCCTTTCTAGGTGTCCTCACCTTCAACTTCCACCAATAAGGCAAAGGATATAATAACACATTTTAATTGTTGCCTTTTCTGAAATGGGAAGAATGGGGTTTCATTGTTGTTTTCATTTGTATCCACACATGTGATGTTCTCTATTCTTACTTATTGTCCATGGCCAAAAATGCTTATTGCATCTAACTTACATTTAAACACTTTAAAATCTGCTTTTTGGGTAGAGCTCTATATTACATGGAATTCTCAGGATATTGGATAATTTTGGTCTTGAATATATGTGTAATGATTAGACTTTAATAGCCCACTCTTCATAATAATTGGTAAACTCTGGGAAAATGTGAATAGTATCAGTCATATATATTATTCATCAAAACATGTTTTAGATTTCTTATCAAGCAGGGGAACAAAGCATAGGCCATCAATCTGTTATAAAAATCTGTTGAGACCAGTGGTTCTCAAAGCAGGGTTCCCAGACCAGAAGCATTGGTATCACTTGGGAACTTGTTAGAAGCACAAAGTTTGGGGCCCCACTCAAATCTATGAATCACAATCCTGGGGTCGGGTCCCACTACCTGTGTTTCAACAAACCCTTCAGGTGATTATGATGAACTAAACTGAAGTTTGAGAACAACTGGACTAGATCAACATTGAGGAATATCTTGTGAATGCTGCTTCAATGAGTTTTTCTCACTCCCTGAAGCTCATCACTATGCAAGTTTTCTGATAAGACCTTCCCCTCTCCCTTCTTTCTCTCTTTCTTCTTCTCTCTCTCTTTCTCTCTGTCTCACACACTTTCCATCTATTTGTGTCTTTATTCTTTAATCTTTCCCAGATAATAGCTTCACTAATGTATTGCTACATGTGGAGAATCTATTAACTTTTAAGATAAAAAGTTCATTTGCTAAATTTTCCCCATATGTTCAGACTCATAAAGTGCTTGCTCTGATTGCTGTGTATACACAAGAAGCATATCACTCAATTTGGCATAACTCTAAGAATACTTTTGTCGTCTTACATTAGCACAGAGTTTTGAACATGAGCTATTAAAATCTAAGATCTTCCATACTAGAGGTCATTATAAAAGCCCCAGTATGTGTCTAGATTTTTTAAATTAAAAATCTCAAAAAGTAAAGCATATTTATTCCTATTTATTCCTGTAGGCAGTAGGTGGAATGTAAGTACTGTTATTACTAATGTTATTATATTTCCATACATTACTTTCTTCAATCCTTGCAATAGCCCTTATATTGTCATCTTTCATGTTAGTCTGCTGAATTATACATCATCAAAAAGAATTGGATAGACACTCAAAATTTAAAATTTGTACAACTGGAACTATTTAAGTAAATTCTACTCATCATAACAGATTCTAAATAAACTTCAAATTAGCCTAAGGCTTTTAGTGAAATAAAATCATATTAAAAACTTCAAATTAGCCTAAGGCTTTTAGTGAAATAAAATCATATTAAAAATTTTCATTTGGGGCACCTGGGTGGCTCAGTTGGTTAAGTGTCTGACTTTGGTTCAGGTCTTGATCTCACAGTTCATGAGTTCGAGCCCCAAATCGGGCTCTCTGCTATCAGCCTGCTTCAGATCATGTCCCCGCTCCCCCCGCCGCACCTGCCCCATTCATCTTCTCTCTCTCTCTCTCTCTCTCTCTCTCTCTCTCTAATAAAAACTTGAAAACATTTTTAAAAATGTTCATGTTTAACATTTATAAAATTCTTAAATGTATTGTACCATTTAAAGTTGGGTTTCTGTAATAGAATTTTTAATTTTTAAAAGGTTTTAAAATTTTGTTTTTTCTTTCTATGTAAATAATTATTTGGAAAAATTATTTACATCCTAAGGAGCTATATAACTGTGGTGTTGTGAATTTCTGCATGTTCCAGACTGGGGAGTTTCTGGAGAGTTCATAAAAGTTCTCTTTTATATAGTGCATTTCAGTCCAACTCATCATTTTCTAAATGTTGAGGGTCTAGACATTCATGGACTTAAAGAATGGTACTGTATTGAAAGTGCAATAAAGAATAAGAAAATGGAGCTCGTTCTTTCCTAAATAAATTCACTCTGGTCTCACTAAAGCTAATCAGAATTTAAGAATAATATAAGAGCCTAGTGCCTATATATTGTCACGTTATAAGCTCCTCTTTCGGAACTAAACTGGTAAAGAACTATGTTTACTTTTGCTGTGGAGCATCACTTGAGAAGACAATGCAAAGACAATTGGAAGTACTCACTTTCTCATTTGCAAAGAAAAAAAGTAACAAAGTGGGGTTTTTAGATAAAACTAGAAGACAAAAACGATTTGATAGAGGATGGTACTTCTCATATCAAATACTGGGTTTTTTTTTGGAATTAAAGTTTGAGATGTTTGAGATGTTTTAAACACTGATAAACTAAGAGATCTAGGTTTCTATAAACAGTTATCAAATAGAGAGTAAGCCTAAGGTGTATGAATCATCCTTTAAGGAGAAGTTAATTAACTTGGGTACTTTAGGATCATTCTAACGAAAGAAGGATGGAGATCAGACATAGAGGTTTCACAGGAGAAATGGACATGATCTAATGATCCTGGGCTAATGAGATCTTGCTTTCTTTGGAGGACAAATGTGCATAATTTTGTTTGTAAAAAATCTATTCCATTACATTCAGAGGAATGTTCTTAATTGGAAATGTAATGTAGGATAAAGCATTCATGAGGTTACTAGGCAGTCACATTATAATTTTTTGCCTGCTCAAGATTTACCCCCAGCCTGGTTTTGGGGTGTCCCCAGTAGGCTGACTAGTGAGAAAGAGAGGGGCTTTCCTGCCCAGAAGGAAGGAGGACCACATCTCCCTTCTTGATTTCCTGGCAACTAGCATGTGGGCAGGCACCTGAGATTTGGCTGGTTATTTGCTCCCCACTCAGCCAGGTGGTGGTGAGTCAAAGACAGGGGGACAGCTGGGTCCTAACTCTTGACTCCTCAGGGCTGCCTTGGCTTCTGTGCAATTTCTAATCCAGGTCCTTGAGAATTACATGAATCAGCATTATTGTCCCAGTGTATTTCCTTCTTGCATACACATGGTGGCCAGTATCAGTTTCTTTTGCTTGCAACCAGGATCTCTTGTTTTGAAAAAATATTTTTGCATATAATTCTTAAGGGTTTACTACAGTTTTAGTAAAGTGCAGATGCTGCAGTTTTATTTCCTAAGGAAAATCATGGTCTATGCCTCCAAAAATTTACAACCTCATGCAGGAGGTGAATCGGTATGGAAAGTGCTCTGTACAGAGTAATAAAATAATCTGAGTGTTAATATGCATATTAAGAAACCAAATATTATACAGGAGTTTGAGGCAACTCAATAAAATACCAAGAACTTTTTCACACATGGTAGCTGTACTTTCATTGGGTAATTTTGCAAAATAACTGTGTGTGTGTGTGTGTGTATGTGTGTGTGTGTGTGTGTGTGTGTGTGTGAGAGAGAGAGAGAGAGAGAGAGAGAGAGAGAAAGCGAATATTTTGGGTTGTTTAAAAACCTATGCGTGGCTTCCTCAAAGCTACCCAATCCAAAAACTTAGTTTTTTAACATGAACTGCTCTCTCCAGAAAACAAATGTAATTTGAAAGGAAGCCTTAAGATTAAGATCCAATGACTGAATTCTCCAATAAAAATAAAATCCATCCAATTTTCCCCCTGCCTTCTCATGTCTGAGAACTTCTCATTTTAAATACTAACAATGCAAGTCTTTTGAAGCCGATAAAATACTGGGAAGTTTGTTTGCCCAACGTGCTGATGACTGAGTGCCTATGTGAGTGTACATAATGTGCCTGCTGGTGTGACCTCTTATTGGAAATGAAGAAACAGATATATGTAAGGCATATTTCTTCCCTTATATACTCTGAACTTAACACAGGTCCTGTGTAAAGATAAAAGGGAAACTACTGTTTGTTTCTGAACACTTTCATCTAAAATAGATAAAGTTATAACTACCAACTTTGATTTCAGGCTCTTCAGTGAGACCTGGGTACATGTTTACAAATGTGAAGACTCCTGGCATCAGAATTTTCAAAGAAACAACTCTTTTATAGTCTGGCAGGGAACTGAGTAGGGGGAATGATGTAGGGACTTTTTGAATCTGATAATATTTAATCTGTAACTAAATCTGTTTGTATATTATTTTCTTCCCTAGCACAAGATATCTTCTTCCTTAATAGAAATAACAAAATATCTTTGTCTTCAAAAATGTTATCCAGGAATAGACAGTAGACAATAGGATACAAAAGTATGAAAGTATTTTTGAAAGACTGTTTTTTATAATGCAAAACATTTGCTGAATTGGAGGTTGATAAAACCTACATCCAAATCTGTTGGCCTTGGCCAATTGCCTGGAATTAATACCTATTTTTAAAAAATTTTTTTACTTCATTTATCTGGAGAGAGAGAGAGAGAGAGAGAGAGAAAGAGAAAGAGAACATGCACAAGTAGGTGAGGGACACAGAGAAGGAGAGACAGAATACCAAGCAGCCTCCACACCATCAACGCAGACCCTGATGTGGGGCTTGAACTTACAAACTGTGAGATCATGACCTGAGCCGAGATCAAGAGTCAGATGCTTAACTGACTGCACCACCCAGGCACCCCAATAATACCTAGTTTAAAAGTTACTTTCATTCTAATATCCATGTACAGATGAAGTCACTGTGAAAGAATGGATGGGTATTTGAAATAGGAGGTAACTTGTTTTACACAAAATCCTGCATTAACTGGGGCATTGTTGGTGTGGAGAGGGGTGGTGATCAGGTGAATATTAGAACATCCTGAAATCTTAGACATCTGGCCAGTGATTGGAGTTTTGTGATGTCCAAAATACATGGTCTCTCACAATCTGGGCTATAAATGATGGACAATCATGTATTATCTAATAAAAGCACATCCTTCATATGGGGTAACACCTGGAATTCTGTACTTTTATCATTATTCCTGCCAAAGTTAAGTCATTTTCAGAATCTTCCCTTGTCTTCTAGTTGAAATTGTTGCATCAACACTGTTTTTTTTCCCTTCTTAAACTCCACTGCAATGATAGGAATGTAATTTTAAAAACAATCAAAGCATATGGAAAATAAAGAGTTCTGAGAGTCCACCATCAATTAAAGATACCAGCTTTATGGGGAATCAGAAGGCAACTGAGGTAGGGGCCACCGTAGGATTCAGTATCGGTCAGTGAGATGCAGGAGAAATTGTACTGGCTAACTTTTTAGAAAGTTATTTCTTTTCCTAATAAGAGCAGTCCACAGGAGATGAAAGGATTTTGCCACCCTGGCTAGCCTCTGCTTTCTGCTTTTGAAGGTGGTCCTCTTGCCTGGAGCAGAGTCAGCCATCGTGCAATGTGATTTGACAACTATAAAAATACAGAGCAAAATACTGAGGGCAGCAGGGAACAGCAGTAACGGTGTCCCTCCAGAATTACTGTAGATGGAACTAGAACCTCGGCTTGTTTAGATCACTGTTGTTGGTTTTACTATTACTTGTGCCTGAAATTCCTAACTGATGTAATGAGGTAGTAAAACATGGATGAATCTCGCATTAACCAAAACTATAAAATAGCAACTTTGTATGGGTAGTTTGAGAGGCACTGGGGTATGGTGAGGATACACTATGGTATCATCTGTTAGAATCCAAAACAAATAATGCACAAAAGTGCATCACTTTTTAGAGTATGGAGGTAAGTGCCAGGGGAAAGATTAGGGTGCCTGCCGTGAAAATTAAGACAGGGAAGGTGGAGATCATAATAATAATGACTAACATTTATTTTGTGCTGTGTTGCAGACATTGTGCATATTTTTTTACACATTTGTGCCCAACAATTCTACGAGGTGGGGCCTTTGTAATCTCTCCACTCATCCGATGAAGCAAGTGGAGCAGAAATATATCAGATGACTTGACCTAGGGCAGTTAATGAATGTTGTTTGAAGTAGGAGATGGCTGTTGTTCATTGTAAACTTTTTAGTGAAATCTCATTTTTTCACTAAGTACCTTTATTCATGTAATGAATGCAGAAAAAATCATTTAATAGATTCCAACTACTGAAGATTTATTGGGGCGCCTGGGTGGCTCTGTCAGTTAAGTGTCTGACTTCAGCTCAGGTCACGTTCTCGCGGTCCCTGAGTTCACGCCCTGCGTCGGGCTCTGTGTTGACAGCTCAGAGCCCGGAGCCTGCTTCAGATTCTGTGTCTCCCCCTCTGTCTGCCCCTCCCTTGCCCACACTCTGTCTCTCTGTCAAAAATAAACGAAGATTTAAAAAAATGTAATAAAAAGAAAATATTTATTCGTTTCTCATTTTTTTGAAGAAATTCAGTATCTGTGAATTAATGTCTCTGAATCATTACCTTGTAATATTATAGTCTTAAAATATAATAGAATTCTGGATCTGAAAAGCCTATATAAGGCTTTAAGTGGATGTTTGTGATGTCAGGCAACACTTCTGGAAGTGGGCTTTGTCAGCCAGAAATCCTCCTGCTGAACACTCTTCTAAAATGTCAGGCGTCTTGTAAGAGAATCATGAGTTTGGCAAATCTTGCATTTACACATGACTTAGGTAATTGTTTCTGTTTCATTGAGCACCACATATCCAAATAGATTGAGTTAATTTTAAATTAAAGTCAGATCAGATAAAACTAGGAACAATGTAAAATAAATTAACTTCATTTAACTTTTACCCCAGAGAAACCAATGCTATTTCTTTAAGAAAATTTCTCATAATTTCTTCAAAAGTAGTTTCTTCAAAAGTAATCAAGAACGTAGATCCTTGTAAAGATAAACTTCTACTCATAACAGGAGAGCCTAGAACCTTGGATCTGAATAAGGCTTTAAGGATTGCTTAGTCCAACTTAGATCAGGCCTACACATATTTTTGCAAACAACCAGAAAATGAGTAACCAGTATCTGTCGCATGAATTCCATAACAAGTAACTCAAACCTTTTGAGGTCATCCAGAGCCAATCCAATTATGTGTTAAAGACTCTGACCTAAATTGGAATTACCTTTAAGAATTAATAATCTTGGGGCGCCTGGGTGGCACAGTCGGTTAAGCGTCCGACTTCAGCCAGGTCACGATCTCGCGGTCCGTGAGTTCGAGCCCCGCGTCAGGCTCTGGGCTGATGGCTCGGAGCCTGGAGCCTGTTTCCGATTCTGTGTCTCCCTCTCTCTCTGCCCCTCCCCCGTTCATGCTCTGTCTCTCTCTGTCCCAAAAATAAAATAAAAAAACGTTGAAAAAAAAATTAAAAAAAAAGAATTAATAATCTTGATTA
This sequence comes from Prionailurus viverrinus, assembly GCF_022837055.1. Taxonomy (NCBI): domain Eukaryota; kingdom Metazoa; phylum Chordata; class Mammalia; order Carnivora; family Felidae; genus Prionailurus; species Prionailurus viverrinus. Next base: position 12,307,563 of record NC_062575.1, on the reverse strand, counting down.
AGAAAGCTTGAAGTAACACGTTTATTAAACTAATATATAAAGATAATTATATGAAAGGCAATGTGGGCTTTCTCGAGTTATTTCTTTTCCCATTAGAGTTGATCCAAATCAAAGTGGCTACAAGGTACAGTTAGTCACAGAAAACTTTTCTTTGGATGGGACATGGGAAAAGGACATTGCACACTCTATAGTTTTGTTGTTGCTGTTTATGTAGGGACTAAAGTAAGTAATTTGATTCTGCCTTTATGAGAATCTAAATCTTGATAATTTGTTTTATCTCTGGCAAAGAACTTTGTTTTCTTCCATTTGAAAAAATTATGATAACATTAAGTCATCTTCAGTATCTAACGGTATCGTCTAAATTGGCAATAGTTTTTACTCACATCTCCCGCATGGAGGGCTATAGAATTTATGGCATTTTTGTAAAATCTAAAACATCTTTCAAATAATGAAATAATCATTTCATGACTTTCATTCTTGAATATGGTCTTTGATTTCACTGATTATATCCAATATGAGTATTTACATTTTACTAATCTAAGAGAAGGCAAAGAAAGGGAGACAAGATGAATTTTAAAGTTGGGTATGGTACATCTTAGACTTTTAAAAATAGATGTTTATGCATAGGAAAGAGTTGTCCTTAATTGATTTTACATAGCCATGGATTTAAAAAAATCATTAACTCTAATGATTGGAATGAAAACTTAGGAGTAGACGGAAAGACAACATTTGAACATAAAGGTGGTTTTCCGTTTTTACATTTATTTTTTAAACAGTAGAATTACTCTTGTTAAATGTGGTCTTATGACATTTCACTGTTATAAGCAAGAAATAGCTCTTATTTGAGGACAAGGATTGAAAATGGATGGTGATAGAAAAGAGTCACTGTGTGAGAAATAGATTTAGTGAGTTGAATTTTTCACTGCTTCACCTTTAAGTTACCTCCTTTGACTATTTATAACTCTATAAAAGGTGAAGTAAGCTTGTTTGATGTGAAGACTTACTTTTCATGCCTATGTAGGAACAATTTCTGATATAGGAGTCATTCTAAGTCTATTGAAGCAAAGTCATCCTAATGAGAGGTCATTTATGTACTTTAATGTAGGTGTTTTTCCATAGCTTAGGGAGCATTAAGCGTGGTCTTCATGCACGTTGTGAGGAAAGCTTCCTAAATGTGTGATTTACACATACAGTGGGGCATAAGCAGCATTTCATGACATCGGATTTTAATAAAAATAATTAAAAATTTCAGAATATCTTTAATATTAGGGTATAAAATATCTCTGTTGCAAACTAGTATTAAAAGTTTGAATATATTACATTTATACATGTGAGAGTGTGAAAATGAACACACTCGTCCAAGGTGACATCACCATAAATTGCTATTTTAACACCCAGAGCCAAGGTGAAAGACTAGTTAATGTTCCAAGTAAGTGTCTAAAGCCATCTACACATTATCTCTTAAGCTTAATTCAGGATTCAAAGAGTCTCACCCTCCTCATGGATAAGAGGAAGAGAAGAAGGGAGGAAGAGAAGTTAGGGAGGGAAGAAGGGAGAAAGGAAGAAAGAAAGGAAGAAAAATGGAAGGAAGGAAGGGAATCTTACAGGTCTAAGATGTATCCAAAAATTGAGTTTTCACTATATCTAATGCAGGCATAGGCAAAAATGTACCACATTTTTTCCTGTAAAAACATTAAACTCAAACAACCTTCTTATGTGTTATTTCTATGTGTAACATAATAACAAAGCCATTATGTCGAGACTTTGGTTCTTCAGTGTGTCCTTTGTTTTCCCTGGCTTTAAAATAAATGTTATGCAGTTACTCACTTTGCATTTCACTAACCCAATAGAGCACAATCATTATGCAACTAAATATAACAAAAAAAAAAATCAAAGCACTGGTAATCCAAAATAACCTCGAGTTCATTCTGTCCATCATCTTCCTCTGAGGAAGGGAGGTGAAGAGATATTTAGACATGCTTGTGGAAGTGTGTCTTGTCACTAATCTCCCCTCATTTCATTTCTGTAACAACCACGTACAGTAGGTATTTTATGGATGGAGAAATAGTGGTTCTTACAAGGAGCCTAGCGATGAAGTCAGATACAGGATCAATACGTAAAGTCAATAATTTTTAAAATATACCATCAACAAACAGGAAACACACATATGTATATATGTATATTTAAAACATATAGTTACCACTAAAATTATAGCGGGTCTAAAACCTAACAAAATTGTGCAAGCCTTGTGTATGGATGTTTTTGAAACTTTGCAGTTGTGCATTAGAGAAAATGTTAACAAATGCACACGTATCCCACGTTCATAATGGAAACACTTATCTCCTGAGGATGTCTTTTCTTTCTAAGTTGATTTATGGACTTGAGACGTATCCAGTGAAAACCTACAGGAATTTTCCACGAAACTTGACAAGCTGATTCTAAACTTTACGTGGAAGTACAATGGTTCTAAAAGATAAGTCGTGCCTGAACACAAAGATGGATAATGCATAATCTAGAGAGCAAGATTTTAAAAAACTGGGTAATTAATATAGTGTGCCACTGGTGCAGGGGTATATAAATTGACCAACCCAATAACATAAAAAGCCCACAGATGGTGCCAATAAAAATATGGAGAAAAATATGAACTTGCACTTCCTCAAAAAGAAGGATATATATTCAGTAAGTAAACACTTGAAGAAAAGTTTAAATTGAGTACAGGCAGAAACATGCACAATGACCCACTATGTTGTGCTTATTCAACTGGCAGAAAATTAGGAGAGGGGAAAATTCCCACTGTTTGAGAGGATGTCGATCAATGGAATTTATTACTCATTACTGACAGCTATTTAAATCAGCACAACCATGTTGAAAACTCGTTAAAAAAAAGAAAACTAGTTTTATATTAACTTATGAATTTGAACATATGTACATTTATCCGCCTCTACTTATGTATCATGTAAAAATTTTACATCTTGCACCAGGAGACATAAAGAAGATAATTCATAGCAGAAGTTTTCGTAATTTAAAAAAATTCAGAGATGACCTGATTCATTGTAACCAATTAGTGTATATTCACACAACAGGTAGCAATAAAAATGAATGAACTACACTACCCGAAGGCAACAGGACAGTGTAGGTTATTCTTAGTAACATCCTGTTGCATGGAAAATAAAAAGCCGAAAGGTATGCAGTATGACTTCTTTTATATCTTCAAAACTCTGTAAAACTAGGGCTAGTTCAGGTGTATTCCTTATATTAATTAGCTTCTGTTCATTATTTTTTCCAAAATTAAGAAATAGACTCAAGGGTACCTGGGTGACTCAGTTGGTTAAGGGTCCAACACTTGGTTTTGGCGCAGGTCATGAGCTCACAGTTCATGAGTTTGAGCCCCACGTTGGGCTCTGCTCTGATAGTATGGAGCCTGCTTGGGATTCTCTCTCTCCCTCTCTGCCCCTCCCTACTTTCTCCTTTCTCTCTCTCTCTCTCTCAAAAAATAAACATAAACATAATAAAAATTAAAAAGAAAGAGACTAAAAATATAAATGAAATTAAAGGAAGAGACATGTGTGAACTGGTGACATGGAATTATGAACCAAAGGTTATGATTAATCCCATAATCCCATTCTGTGTAGCTAATAAAAAAAGAAATTAGAGATCAGAGAAGTTATTTTATTTGTCTAATGTCATACAAGTTCAGTGGTATGCAGACTTAATACCGTCAGTGGGATTTAAATCCAGTATCTTTTCACCATCCCAACTTGCCATAAAGAATGGGGAAATAGAAAAGAGAAGTTCTTTAGGCTAGCTTTGCACCAAAGTTCTAAAATTATAGGAAGTGTACATTCTGGCAACTATTCAGTATAGTTCTGTAAGACACCTATGTCTAATTTTTCAAAACTTACCCCCCCCTCGATATTTTTCTAGCCTCATTTAAAAAGAAGAAAATAGATACACAAAAATGCTGAGACCAGCACTGACATTTTAAATATTTACAATAAACTGAAAGCACATTTTGTAATGCATTGTTCCACACACTCCAACTCAGATGTCTTTAAAGCATTTTCATAACATTTTACCTTATCAGAGCTGAAAGGAGCATTTGAGATCATCTCTTCAGATCCTCTTATTCGACAGATAAAGTTACCCAAGGTTACAGTGTTCATAGCAGAATCTGGAGTCAAGGTCACTGCTGGTATCTAAATCCCGTGGCGGTTTCTAGCCCTGATCCAGTGACCTGAGGGATTTCCGTCATTCTAGACAGAATAATGCTTTTAGAAGCAATTTGAGAAATAAAGTGAATGCCAAATATTCTAGCGTATTCCTCACACGGGAGATAGCTCTACCACAATGTATTATGCTTCCACCAAGTGCACTCTCAGTAGAATTTAGCAGGTGCTCCCACTGAGCCAGCCCCTCTGCTGCCTCAGGTGAAGTTTCCTAAAAGTAGTGAGGATAGAAAAGTAAACTGGGGATCTCTTATAGTACACAGGAATAAAATTGGTGTAACAATGGGGAAAATGTCCTTAGTCAGGCTTGGAAATGATTTAAAATGCTTTATTAGGTGTATTTGAAAAGGGATGCCACTTTGAGAAAACTCAAATTAAATTTAACTTCAATACCTTGTCAAAAAGTTTCTTATTCCTGTTAATAAAAAATAAGCCCTTTGCATGTTATCTGGTCCAAGAAACAACTGTCTTTCAAATATTTTAGTCTTTCCTAAAAAGAAAACAAACAAACACCTTAAAATGTCATTTTCTCTGTCTTGAAATCCTTTCTCCTGCCCAGATGGTGACTTAGACTTCTGTCTATCGCTTGAATTCCAGTTTAAATGTTACCTCCTCTGATCTCTCAGTTTGTTAGATGTCTTTCCTAGAATTAGTCTGGGTCCACCTCATTTTCACCTTACCTCAGTCCTCGTTACAACAGAACTTGCTTTAGGGGCACCTGGTGGCTCATTCGGTTAAGTGTCCAACTTCAGCTCAGATCATGATCTCACGGTTTGTGGGTTCCAGCCCTGTGTCAGGCTCTGCACTGGCAGTGTGGAACCTGCTTGGCATTCTCTCCCTCTCTTCCGGTCTCTCTCTCTGCCCCATCCCCCACTTGCATGCACACACTCTCTCTCAATAAATAAAGAAACTTCAAAAACAAAAACAGAACTTGCTTTAGAGTTACATACCTGTCCACTGTTGTGTTGTGACAGGTGGAGGTAGGTACTATGTCTTACTCAGTGTGCTGGTCATTTGCCATTTTCTCTGAGCCCCATTCTTGTCTCTGCATGTTCTGCCTGGTGTTATAGGAGGCTGGAAAACTGTAGGCGACATTTCCCAGGCTCCTATAATTTGTAGTTCCTGTTAGGTTCAACTCATGAGAGGTAGAAAGAGGGATAATATACTCCTTTCTTGAACTTGATCTTAAGAGCAGCAAGGGTGGCCTGGGAGTCAGGGAGGCTCAGCAGCAATGGAAGTGCCTGGAGGGCAGGCTGATTTCCTTCTGTTCCTCCAGCCCTTCTGGTACTCACATAAGCAAATTCTGGAAAACTGCCTCTGTTTGAAACTCATAGAATGGCTCTGTTTATTCATATTTGGAAGTAGTGGAATGTTTAATAGAAAATAAGTAGTAAAAAAAAATAATAATTTGGTTGAGAGAGAATCCTTACTAATGAAAAATGGTTTTAGGTCTGCAGTTGCAAGACTTTGTAGGGATACCAAACTCTTAATAGAAAAGCAGTCATTTAAAAAAAGGATTATTTATTAAATCAGGTACCTCTCAATTATCATTTTTGTGTAACAGTAGCATAGACACGCCCTCACTCACTCTGTTAGGTCATTTGTAGGTTAGTTAGTTCATTGTTGAGTATAAGATGTCAACATTATGTATACACCCAGCAAATTGAATGCAAATTTATTTTAGACTTCAAAAGATAATGCTTTGACTATCAAAAGACTAAGAAAGGCCCTTGGAAAAATTGATGAAGGCCACAAATATTTTTGTAAAATTTACCTTTCATGTTTATGTTGTTAAAGTCAGACAGATGCAAATGATGTCTTGTCATGTTGTCACACAGTTTTGTCAGAAAAATAACACACAGATAAAGAAGTCTCAGCATGAGTTAGATTATTTAATGGATGTAGATTCTTTCCATCCTCTCTTTGCAATGCGACATTGCTACTCCCCCAACACTGAAATGGAATCTCTTTCTCCAGCCCCTTAAATCTGAGGTGGGCTTGTGACTTGCTTTGACGAATAGAATGTGTTGGCATTGACGTAGCGTGACCTCCAGAGATGAAGCTTCAAGAGACCTTGCAGTTTATATCTTCTTCCTCTTTGATCACTGCTCTGAATCATCCACACAAGGGAGCCAATTTAGCCATGTGGAAGAGAACTGAAATGCTCCATCTGGCACCCAATCACCAAACATGTGAAAGAGGCCATTTTGGATTTTCTAGTTCGTCTAAACACCCGAGATAGGAGAAATAATAAGTCTTTATTGTCTTCAACCATGGCATCTTGGGGTGGTTTTTACACAGCAAAATTTGACTGAACCACAATACTTGCTTCAGTTTTAGATTATTTTAATACTAGCAAAGAGTTGGAATATGTTCAAAATTGTTCCTTTTTTAAAAGACCATGCCCTTTTTCATATAAAACAAATAATTGGCTATTTTACCAATCCAAAATATTTTTATAGCCAATTTTGTATTATCTTTGGACAGTATTCCATGGGTGAACACATTTTTGTCATTGTCGTAACCTCCATTTCTGAAAGAAAGTGAATGGACAAGAGGAATGGGCAGGTTTTTATGAGTGGTCAAAATACTCATCCCAATACAGGTCCATGTCTTCAGGGAAAAACGTGACATATTTAGTATGCAGGCCAGTGATTTTGATAATATATGATACAATGCGATATTTTCAATAGTATGTATGAGTTTCTTAAAATTTCCCTTTATGCAGTTAACAAAAATTAGGAGAGTCATTGGTCAAAGGTACAGTTTGTTCAAGAACGTGCAACTTTATAAATTATAAATCTCTCTCTCCTTTAGAGGAAGATCCTGTGACACTGAAATTTTCTTGAAAATGAGTCAGGTGAAGAGATAATACCTATAAAGCTACACATCCAAAATGTGATGTCATTGAAAGGTTGTTAGATATATAACTATGCATTCATATACATGTGTCTACATGTATATATGTTACATATGACATTTATAACACATGTACTATATGTAACACATGTAGCACAAGTTGTGTTTCATGACTTGTGAGAAACACAAAGTTAAGAAAAAGTGCAAACACATAAAAGAAAATTAATAATACTGGATACTGGATCTGTGTTCAATGGCATATAAGTGGAGGTCCTAAAGCAAGAAAATTGTGACTTTATTAATTCGATCAGGGCATTCAGTGAAGTGCAGATCTTCTTCAACATAGGATGGGGTATGTTCTGATAAACACATAGTAAGTTGAAAATATCATTATGTTGCAAATGCATTTCATAAACTTAACCTGACAAACAGCATGGCTTTGTTTAACTGACCTTAAATGTGCTCAGAACATATACATTAGCTTGTAGTTGGACATTACCTCCCGAGTCAAAGCCTGTTTTATCATCAAGTGTTGAATATCCCTTGTAATTTATTGACTACTGTAGTAAAGGTGAAAAACAGAAAGGCTGTATGGGTATAGACAGTGGTCAGTCTATCCAGTTTTGACCCCCATGATCACATTGCTCATTGACTGGAAGCCATGGCTTGCTGCCACTGTCCAGCATCATGAGAATATGATTGCATAGCACAAACCTGGGAACAGATCCAAATTCCAAATCTGCAGTACAGTTTCTACTGAATGAGTATTGCTTTTCCACTATTTGAAGTTGAGAAATCAGAAGTCAAAATATCTTAAGTTAGGAACTGTCTGTAAAAGAATTTCACAGGGACTTGGGAACTTAAAAAGGCTCACATCATTTTGTGGATATTTTTTTTTGCCATAAAGAGAACATGAATGTAATGGACTTAAATATTATAAATTTTTTATGCAAAAATGGACATGGGGTAACATCATCTCAATGTATAACATACAACTATGGGAACTCAGAGGGGTCAAAACTGATATTCTACCTCACTGCCTTTTGAGAGGTATCGTATCTATGATATGTATTTTAAAATCTAAGGGTGAGTATATTAAACCTTTGGTTTGGGCTAAACAGTGACATCAAATAAAATTTACAATAGATTTTTGGGAAAGTTTTTAAAAGCAATTTCCTGGATTTATTTTATTTTATTTTGTTATTTTTTGAGAGAGAGAAAGAGAGAACCCCAAGTGGGCTGCACACCCAACACAAAGCCTAATGTGGGTCTTGATCTTATCTCCATGAGATCATGATCTGAGCCCAAATCAAGAGTTAGGCACTTAACCGACTGAGCCACCAGGTGCCCCAGAATTTATGTTTTTAAAAACTTTATTGAGGTATAATTGACACACATAAAGCTGTATATATTTAATATATACAACTTAAGAGTTCATGGGTTTATTTTTATATTAATAATGACAGGACACATTTATTACCCTCTCATTGTGTTAAAGAAACTAGGAACTTTGTATTAATCATTCTTTTTCATTGAAGTGTAATTGACACACTGTGTTAATTATCCTTATATAATATTCACACCTCACCTGGAAGGAAGGTATAAATATCAAAGGTGAGAGAGATTTGGGGACTTGCTCATGTAGATGAAAGAAGTAGAAATTGGGAACTCCTGATCTTGGGTTTATTCCTGTTTCATTCAGCTGGGTCACAGTGCTCTCTATATTTTAGCTATCAATTTTATTCTATTTTCTAGTGTTCCTGTTTTCTTCTTTTATTTCCTCACATCCAAGCTACTCTATTTTAAAATGTGAATCAGAGTATGCACACTAATCCATATAAGAAGACCATTGTATACTTTAATTATGCCGCACACAGTCTGTCACTTTTGTTTATCACCTTCGTAGGAGTATTCAACACACACCACCAAAATATTGTCTATGAATATCCAAGGTGGTTATTTCAGGCAGTTGAATTCACTTTTTATCCATAAAGAGCGTAGCGACTTTTTTCCTCTTTTGAGACTTTACAATCTGAAATTTTAATGCACGTAGTTTCAATAGGATTGGAAGGAAAATTGCCTTTAAATGCTTTTAATGGGAAAATTAGCTACTGAAATATTGACATATTGTAAAAATGTTACCCAGCCTTTGCAGACATCGAGAGCAGCACTGTCCAGTATGGCTTTCTGCTCGGACGGAAATGTTCTCTATCTGCATTGTCCAACATCTGGCTACCGTGAGTGAGCAACTGATCCTAATGTTAATATGGCTAGTAGCTACCGTGTTGGTTAGCAGGTCAAACTGAAATGACTTCACACATCCCTCCACCTCCTAGGGCTGACCTTCTCATCCTGTTCAGGCAACACAAAGAACGGGAGCTAGTCTTTTTAAGATTGTGTGTGAATCTTGCAACAGTGCTCTTCCTTTTTCTCATCACTGTAAAGATGGCACCATTACCATGTTTGCAAAAGTAAGGACCAGTTTTACTTGTAGGAGATTAACCCCAGGTACCCTCCGTCTTCCATTACAGTAGTTTTCTACCTGCAAGTTGGAGAATTGCTCCCTGAAGGCACTTTAAGGCACATCAGCTGCCAGGCATGAAGCTTGCTGTGTGTTGTGGATCTGAAGATCTAGGTAGTGGGTGGATTTGATTTTCCTGGACCTGCCTGAGGCCAAAATTGTTTCCACTTCATTATTCTGAGAAATGGAAACGTTCCATGAGGCAGTCTAGAGTTCTGAAACATAAATGCTAGTAGATATAAGAAAATTTTCAAAGTCCTTATCTACCAAATTCTTTGTTTTCTGCAGCAACTGTGTTCCCTTATGCTTAAATCAGTTCACTATAAAGATATCACAAATCTAAGCATGACATTTTCTAGCGTTATGCATTCCTACTGGGATAAGCTTTTTTTCCTTCAGAGAAGTAAAACCGAATGCTGTAGTCACAAGGTTTCACCAAGACAAAAGTGTACAGGAGGCAGATCTTGGACAACTGCTTATCCTTTTCTTCATCCTCCCCATTCCCCATCGCTCTCTATCCTTTATTCTGTTTTACTTTTTTGTCCAACCCACTGGAGCCTGGTGATCTTTAACCGTTCCTAAATCATGGTCAGTTTCTACGAAAAGTGCTGAAGTTCAGATGAGGGTGATCAAAACCAATATATTTTTTTAGAGTACTTGAATTTTAAGCAAAATGTTCTATGTGTTTAAGAAATTGAGTATTTTGTTGTATGCTGACTATATTTAAAACAGTTTGATGGAATCAAGGATTTATTTTCTAGCTCCTGAAGTCTCACCCTAGTTTTGTGTACCTATTGTTATTATGTGTACAGTTAACCCTGGTTAAGGGTCATCCTAAGCTTTCTATATCAAAGAAGACATCTAAATCATGAATTATCAAATAGGAAAGCTGCGTGTTAGTGAATATTGGCATAATGACTTATTCAATTAGACATGAGATCATCCACACAGTACTTAAAAGACACGTTCAAGCAAACTGTTTACAAAAGAGCTTTTTTAAAAAACACTGTTTCTCCTTCTCTGATCTCTCAATTCCTCATGGATAGTGAACGGACTTTTGGTCAGGGACACCATTTAGAAAGAATTCTTCATAAAATAGCATGCTTGTCTTAGGGGTAACAGAATTATGTAATACCATCATTTATCCCGCCACCCATTGTGGAGGAATAGGCATCAGGTTTATCTTCTTAATTGAAACAACCAAAGTAAAGGGACAAAATACATAAAATAATTGGTCTTAAGACACTAGATACCAGGAGACACAGGACAGTGATCTCCGAAAGCTGAGAGACAAAGTGAACTCTACAGTGGCCTCAGCTTGTTGCCTGTAGAATATTTCCAGGCAATGGTTACAGAGAGGAGAGGCCCAGACAGAGTCTGGTGGATTCTCTGAGTCGAGCAGGTAGAGCTGGGGTTTGAGACCAAAGCAGTTAGAATACACAGGGGAAAGTACCAAGGCGAAAAATGTTGCACGGGGGGAACCTCGGACATCTGTGGAGGATTCTTTTGGAGTATTCAGCAGAATGTCAATTAGCACATATGTATGAAGAAATTATCAGAGACCAAGAATAAACATTCAAAAATATTGGAGGGAAGAAGTTTTGGCATTTTCATGGAGTGTGGGAAAATGTCTATGCCTACCAGCAAGACAAAGAAAACTTACAATTCACAGGGCACTGGATAGACCACTCAGGAAAGTCTTGCCTCAGTAGTGGAGAATAATCAGTGCTAGGCTAAGGACTACTCCAGATTCACCTAAAAATCATGAAAGCAAGACCTGAATGGATCAAGTTATTTCTAAGTAACTTAGCTGCATCCCAGAATAAATAAGAAATTTTATAGGAATACAAAAATATCCAGTAACTAAAAAAGTAAAATTAATTTCACACAATATCTGGCATCCAATCAATGATTAACAGGTATGTGAAGAAGCATAGAACACAACCCATAATGAGGAAAGTGATCAATAATAATCTAATATTATTATAATCTAACAAATGTTAGAATGAGCAGCTAAGGACCTTAAAATATTTAATATAATTGTATTCCATATGTTCAAAAGGTCAAGTAGTGTCATGGAAGAAATACAAAGGATGAAAATTGAAGTTCTTGAGCAAAAAGTTTTAGTGCCTAACATAAAAAATACTCAAAATAAAACAGCATGTTAAATATGGCTGAACAAGAGACTAGTGAACCTAGAGACGTAGAAATGTAAGGCATTCAAAATAAAATACACAGAGAAAAATTGAAAATGAAAAGAGCATCTGTGAGATGCAAGACTATTCCTACTGGCCCAATATACATGTAATTGGAGTCCCTGAAGAAAGAGGGGCAAACAAATTAGAAGAAATAATGACCAAAGTTGTCCAAGTTGATGAAGGTGATAAAATGTAGATCCATGGTGCTCATATTCATGGACTGGAAGACTCAATATTCAGGGGTCATGTTTATCCAAGTTGCTTTACAGATGTAACACATCCCAAATAAATTCCAGAGAGGCTCTCTTGGCGATATTGGCAAACTGATTCTAAAGTTTATACAGAAAGACAAAAGACCTGGAAAAGCCAACACAATACTAAATAAGAACAAAGTCAGAAACTGACACTGTCCAACTTTAACTTTACATTAAAGCCATGGTAATCGAGACAGCCTGCTATTGGTGGAAGAATACACGGAATAATGGAATAAAAGAGCACAGAAATAGGCCCACACAAATATATTCAACTAACTTTGAAAAGGAGCAAAGGCAATTCAGTGGAAACAATGTAGTCTTCAAACATTTCAACTTCCACAGAAATGGGCTCAATAGGGATTATAAATCTACATGTCAGAAGCAAAAATATAAAACTAGGGGAAATTTTTGGAGAAAATGTAGATCTTGAGTTTGGTGAAAAGCCTATATATACCATATCAAAAACAAGATCCATGAAAGATCCACAGATGGGAAGAAGATATTTGTAAAACATGTATTTGATTAATGAATTATATTTAAAATATACAAAGCTCTTACACTCAACACTAAGACAAAAATACAATTAGAAAATGGCAAAAGACCTGAACAGGTGTCTCCCCAAAGAAGATATACAGATGGCAAGTAAGCATACGTAAAGATGTTCAAGATCTTTTGTCATTAGAGAATTGCAAATAAGCACAACAATACAATACAACTACACTCTTATTAGAATGCCTAAAATCCAGAAAACATAATAAAATTGCTGGCAAGGAGGTGGAGCAACAGGAATTCTCATTCTCACTGGTAGGAATGCAAAATGGCACAGTCACTTTGAATGACTGGCAATTTTCTCAAAGGTTAAGCATCATCTTACCATAGGATCCAGCAATCACACTCTTAGAAATGTATCCGAATGAGCTGAAAACTTTTGTCCACACAAGATACTGCATGTTAATGTTGATAGTAGCTTTATTAATAATTGCCTCAAACTGGAAGCAACCAAGAAGTGATTCAACAGTAAAAGGATTGACAAAAGTGGCATATGCATACAATGGAACATTACTCAGCAATAGAAAGAAAGGAGCTAATAAGCCATGAAAATCATGGGTTGAATCTTAAATGTGTATTGCTAAGTGAAAGAAGCCAGACTGAAAAGGCTACGTAATGTATGATTCCAGTTATATGGCATTCTTGGAAAGGCAAAACTATTGGTACTTATGGAATTGGAGGAAGAGTAGGAGAGGGTTAAGTAGATGAAGCATAGGAGACCTTTGTTAAGGGCAAGAAACCATTTTGTATTGTCTTATTTATGATTATCGACGCATGACCCTATGCATTTGTCAGAAGAGAACCTTACTGTGTGCAAATTAAAAAAAATATGTAAAGAGTGTAGGATTACCTGGATGGAATGCAAAATGTGACAAAACAATTATCTGTATTAGAAATGTATGAAAAACCCCATTTAAGGGGAGGAGTAAAAAAGATTCTGAACTAAGTTAAGTTTGGAAGTGAGTAGAGTCTGCAAGACTAAAGGAATAGTACCTAATCACTATAGTTTAGTTGATAAAGGTGTTTTACATGGGAGTAGAGGTTAAATATTGTGCTAATACTCCAAAGCCAATTGAAATTGAACAGTTAAGTAAATGAGGATGGATGGGAGTCAAATTTCTCATTGTTGGAATGGTAGTTTACAGATAGGAAAGAGAAGGATGCTGGAATAATCCACATGATAATAGACTGAGATTGGAGACATCACTGTGAAATCATATTTAGCTTAATATAGATACAAATAAATAATGACACGGAGGTATTTATAGATATCTGGATATACGCAGGTTAGTATATACATTTATTTTCTTGCTCTTTCGGCAGAGAGGACCTAGAAGTAAGGATACCAGTAGCAACAAGCATACTCAGGACCCAGAGCTTGGTTTCTAATAACCTTTAGTAAAAGGAACCAGTGCTCTTTAAAGAAATAGCTGATTCTAGGACAGTGGCAAGAAATACAGAAAATGAGCTTAGAGAGTCCTTAGAGAAAATGATGCCAGAAACTAAGGAAGTGCTGAAATGTGTGCACTCACACACACGCACACACACACACACAAAATGGACGCATGTTAAAAAAAATCCCACATGATTCAATCAAAAAGGCTACTTATAGAAGCTTTTTCATCCAAAGATGGAACAATTTGAGCAACAAAGTAGAGTAGTATTAGAGACCAATATATAACATAAGTATCTATAAGCCATATGATTGATTAAATAAATAAATTGGGAGAATAGATGAATCTTTCATGCAGAACAATTCCAGACGGTTTATAGAGATATTCGCCTCTCAAGTCGGTGGAGTATAATTCCCCACCCCTAAGTGTGTGTTGCACATAATGCCTTCCTTCCAAAGAGGAAAGAAGAAAAGGATGAAAAAAAAGAGTAATCTGACAGAAATCTGACACTTTCTCCTCCGAGTGATCAAGGTCAACATCATCAATGATAAGTCACGTTAATGGTACATACTCTTGTATGATCTGATCAGAATGGCACTTTACCTCTGTAGTCCTCCCCTCAGACACTTCATTTCTAGTTTAATCATGAAAAAAACAACAGACAAACCCATTAGAGGGCCGTTATAAAAAATAGCTAACCAATATTTTCAAAACTGTGAAAAAAATAATAAGGTAAGTCTGAGTACCTGTTACAGCCAAAAGGATCCTAAGGAGGCATAGATATTAAATATAGTGTGGTATTCTGGAAGGGACCCAAGAACAAAGAAAGAACATTAGGTAAAAATGAAAAATATCTTAATAAGATAGGGATTTTTAGTTAACGATAATATGCCAATATTGGTTCATTAATTATAATGAATGAACCAAACTAATGTAAGATGCTAAAAATAAGGGAAACTGGGTATGGAGGGTAAATGGGTACTTTCTGTACTATCTTTGTAATTTTCCTGTAAGTCTAAAACTATTTTTATATTAAAATTTATTAAAATATTTCATAACTATTAACTATTTAAAATATCTTAAAATATTTATTTTAAAAAGGGAACATTTCAAGTCATGAAAGAACCAACACTCACTGTATAATACATAATATTTTAATCAGACTATCTAAAAATCTTAAATACTTTCTATTAAAAACTAAATTATATGTAATCAAATATTGTTGAATCATGCAAACTATAATATATATGTGCATGTAATAGATGCTATGATAATAAATGTATGCATATTACACATATTTATACACACACGATATGTAATATATAAATAATGTATGTCATTATATAATTCAGGTAGGCAAGAGTTACACATTTTCTTTAATATTAAGGAAAAAAAATAGGGAAGTTGCAGTACCACATAAAAAATGTGCATGTTTTTCCTTATTACTATTTTTTCCGAAGAGAACAGCCAGTGTTGCCTATAATTTTTATCTGTATTTGCCAATTAAACCTTTATTATGGAAGGGTTGTGTCAGGTGAGATGTTAATAGAAAGAGTGCTCTGCTAGAGCTTTCCCTGTTTGCAAAGTTGCAAAACTCAATATGTGTCTTATTATCAAAGTCATCACTTACACGATTTATAACATACTGATTAAAAGAGAAAATAAAACAGTAGCACTTAGGGCAATAAAAAGTCGCTTAGGAAAAGTGTGTTTATGTTTCAGAATGTTAAATCCCTTTACTGAAAATGCAATACAAAATAAAAGTAAATACCATTAATAAAATATTAACTCAATAAAGGTTCAGTCCCAACAATGACAACGGTGAATATTTTTGTATATTTACTGGTTATAGCATAGAAAACATTGTTTATATTCAATATAAACATTTTTGGGAAGGGGCTTTTCGCAAAAATTTTATTGTCTCATAAGTAGCTGATCTGAGATGAATTTCAGTGAGTGGGGGTGGTGATTCCTCAGTTCCCCACACCAGCAGGCAATTCTCAGGACACCAGCAGGGTGTCCAAAAATGCATCTCAGTTCTGACACCATCAACCTGGAGATCACATCAGATTATCAGGTTAAGGGCTCAGTTACAAAACTGCCCTCCCTCTCCTAGTTTTCCTGTACTTCTGACCAACCGGCTATATGTAAATCAGAGGTCCCTGCAACCCCTTCCCCCCTCCTTGGGTTTGATTCTTTTGCTAGAGTGGTTCACACAACTCAGATAAAATTTTTTTTTTTTAATTTTTTAATGTTTATTTATTTTTGAGAGAGAGAAAGAAAGTGTGAGCGAAGTAAGGGTAGAGAGAGACACAGAATCTGAAGCAGGCTCCAGGCTCTGAGCTGTCAGCACAGAGCCCGACATAGGGCTCGAACTCATGAACTGTGAGATCATGACCTGAGCCGAAGTCGGACACTTAACTGACTGAGCCACCCAGGCGCCCCATAACTCAGAGAAATATTTTACTTATTAGATTGTGGGTTTACTATAAAAAGATATTACTCCAGAACACCAGACTTAAGAGGTCATAGAGTAAGGTATGGGGGAAAGGGTGAGAAGCTTCCATGCCCTCTCCAGTCATACCATTGTCCTTGAATCTCAACATGTTCACCAACCTGGAAGCTCTCTGAACCCAGTTACATGGGTATGATTAATTGCATCATTGGCTGCTGGCAATAGAACTCCGTCTCTAGCCTCCCTGTCCACCTCAGAAATGGGGAGGCAGGGAGGGACTGAAAGTTCCAAGGCTGAGGCAACCAGTCCCAGCCCTTAAGTTACCTAAGGGTTTTCCTAAGGTCACCTTATTAACATAACAAAGACACCTTTATCACCCTTTATCAGAGGAAATTCCAAGGGTTTGGGGAGCTGTGAGCCAAGAACAGCAGAAGAAAACCAAATATAATAAGAAATCTATTTTGGTCATTTGGATAACCAACTATATATATTTGTTATAAACCACAGTATTGTCCCTGAAGTATATTTTAGTTAAAAAAAATCTATTTTGAATAGTGACATCAGCAAAATTAAAGAATGAGAAGCCCACCTTGAAATTCCAGAAACCAGTTAGGAGATTCAGGCCCCAGGTAAAACAGTTGTTACTTGAATAAAGTAAACAAAGGAGAGCATCTTGATCTCTTTCTAGTCTTTTGATGTGACTTTGTTCCACTCTGGCCTGAAGGTCTTTTTCCAATCTAATTGACAGTCTAGGAGCCTCCTGGTACACTGTGGTGGGACGTACAGTTCTCTGGCAAGTTGTACCAACAGGAAATTGAAAGCTTTATTTTACAAATTCTAACACTTTGATTTGATTTATAATGCTTTCTCAGGCAGGGCCTGGCCCATAATATGCATATGGCAAATCCTAAGCACCAGCAGTTGTGTTTATCTTAATCGGTGAAAAATAGAACCACAAATGCATCCACGGGGAGAAGTGATTCGTGGCATCTGAATCAGCAGTACAGTAATGTGCAAAATTAGGGCTCTCTGCTTTCCTGATTTTCCCCATTCAGACTCTTTTTTTCTTTTTTTCCCCTGACACTAAGCACCATCTGGTGGGGATGTAGAAAAGAAACACAGGTGAGTGGGTCTTGGTGACCAACCCTTGCCTGCTACTAATGGGTCATGTCCCTTTGGTAAGTGGAATTCCTGTGCTCATTGAATTTCTCATCTGTGCCAAGTGAGGACAAGAACAATGATGGTTGTGTAACTCCTAGGGGCTTTCACTTTATGGCATTGTCTTGGCCATGAGGTTGATACTTTACTTATCCTTGGTGCGCAGATGAGGAAACAGAAGCAGAGGTGATACATAGCTTGCCCAAGAGCATGTGCTGGTCGGTGGTATAGCTGGGGCCGACATTGAACCTGGGCTGCCAGACTCCAGCATTGCCTGCTCAAACCACTCCTCTGTATGGTCAGAATGCAGATATGTAAGGCCAGTATGTAAATGATGACTCAGTCAGTGCTAGGTACTTAGTAGGAGGTTGTCACAAATTCTATCACAATGGCTGTTTAGTCATTATTCCCTTGTATTGTTAAAAAAAAAAAATCAAAGACCAAAGTAATGGAGTTACTTAATTAGAACCATAATGAAAGCTGAATTCATGTCTAGGCCCCTCTCTTTGCAAAGTCTACCTTCTCTCCCTTGCTTCACATTATCCAGGCCATGTCTCCCCTGTGTGGTCATCATACGGGGACAGATGTTGCCGAGGCTTGAAATGCTCTGAGCTTCTCTCCAGTGCCAGTCTCCACCTCATTCTATAGCCATAGCCCCTGATATGGAAAAATCCATCATAATGGCTGCTATGATAATTTATACTTTGTCTGAAAGAAATTATTGGCACAAAGGGCTCAAGTATTTTTCATTTATATGTACTGATCCTTTTAAAATGTATTCTCTAATTTGTTTTTTGGGAACAACTAAATATAAAGTTTTAATAGGAAGACACCGTCTCTCTTCTGGAGAGTCCAAGAACCTGTTCCTCAGTGTGGGGTCACTGAAAGTAATGATTTTAGAGCTTTGCAGAGCAGAATGCCACCCCCAGCTTTCTCTCCTATGCACTGTGACAACTGTGGACATACTACTTACAATTTCCCTGAGGTTTAGTCTCTTTGTTATCTAGACATAATGATATTTCCCTCAATGATTGCTATAATTATTTAATTAGGTAACAAATGGCATATAGTATGTGTTCAATAAAATTTAATCCCCTTCAGTAATTACCTAACAGAAATTGTCAATTTATATCTGCTTTTGCTTAATATATTTTATTGGAAAATAACAAAATCAGGGATGTAGGCCTAGGAATACAAGTAAACACTCAAGCAATGACCTTTCTTTTCCCTGCTGTTTTTTCCTAAGGCTTTGGGTTTTAGCCACCACTGACTGGTCAAGGAGGAGGTGTGCTGTGATGTGAGAAGCAGTAAGTCCCAGGCTGAGAGCATTAAAATTGGAGTCAGAAAAACAAAGTGCAGTGTTCAATGCTTTACTTAACTAACTCTACGACCTGTTCAAATTATTTAAATTCTCTGTTCTTGTGTTTTCATCTGTAAAATAGGAAAAGTAAAAATATCTGTTCTGCTTTGTTTGTAGGCAAAGCTAAACTTGTTTGTTTAGCTCTTACAGCTAGACAGGAGGATGCTTCGGTCATTTTTCTCCTTCTTTCACTCATTCCATAGCAAGGGTGCTGCTGCCATAGGCTTATTTTTTCTAATGTGTAATCACCCAGAGATGCTTGGCAACTCTTAGATTCCTATTCTTATAAAATAGATTATAAGATTATAATCTTATAAGAATAGATTCCTATTCTTATAAAATCGAGCACATTATCAGTTAAATATCTTCACATTTCTTTTAAAGAGATTATTTATCCTCTCTGACACCGTGTGATGTACTTATCATTGTGTGATATTAACTCCACTATTTAAATATTTTAATATTCTACTCAAGAAATGGCAGTATTCATGGATCAACCATTAGAAGAGTAATTTTTCTGTGGCTGATGGTCTTCTGAATTCAAGTTTATTCCTCCCTCCTTTAGAGCATTTGAATTACATCTTTACATTGTTTAGGCTTGGTGTGTGTGTGTGTGTGTGTGTGTGTGTAGGGGGGGTTCCCGTCTTTAGTATCCCAGCATTTTTCACTTCAGGCCTTTGGGGAATTGTTATTAAAGAATTTGTAGGATGCAGCTGTCTATTCACAGCACGATGCGTTCATCAAAATAAATCCATCCAAAGCGCTCAGTTTGTGGATTTGTCCTCCTGATGCACTAAAATAAGAAATGTTAATTTCTCGCAGACTATTACCAGATGATTCTAAATATCTGCCAAACAGGAATGTCTGTTTCCTTGTGAGGAATTTCCATAATAAAATCCTGGCACCATAGCTGAGGAGGATAGTTTTATATAAACAGAGAAAAACAGCAGCAAGTATTTTCCCCGAGCACAGTTTTAGCTACAATTTACCAATACTGCTTAGTTATTTCTGTCTTCTTTTATGCTTTTGTTTTGAAACATAATGCAGTTTTACCTGGATGCCCTCCCGGATATTTACGAATGTGCTAGGTGTGTTGACTGGCTCCGATAAAGGCAAGACCTCCAGAATATCCGGAGGCTTCGCCGACTCGCCCCTTCCCCCACCCACACTTCCAGAGGGGAGAAAGGGTTAAGGACTGTTGGAGAAGAGCGGGGCGGGGAGGGAGCCCCGAGGAGGCCTCGGAGCAGCAGGCCTCGTCTGCAGGTGCAGCTTCCATCAGCGGCTCAGCGCGCGGTGGGTTCAGAGCGCCGCTGTGAATTTGGAGGAGGGACCGCGGCCACAGTCGGGGACCGCCGCGGCGAGGAGTGGGCGTGGCCTGGTCGGTGTGGATGCTTGTTCGGAAAGATGCTGGGTGCTTTTCAGTGAGGAGCCAGGGCTGTGTGGGGGGAGCGTGTATGTGCCTGTGTGGGGAGCGTGTGTGTCTGTGTGTGTGTGTGTGTGTGTATGAGACAGAGAGAGAGAGAGAGAGAGAGAGAGAGTGAGAGAGAGAAAGGAGGGAGAGCCACTGAGAGACCCAGAGGTGCTGAAGACCCAGACGGCGCGGAGAGCCACTCACGATCTTTTGGGGGAGCCCAGTAAATGTGAACATGGGGTCTGTCGCCAGAGCTGTCCTCAAGACGCTACTTCTGTTATCTACTCAAAATTGGAACAGGGTTATAGCTGGGAATTCCTGTAAGTATACAGCAAATGATTTAAAACTTGCATTGGTGGTGGTGGGGGGGGGGCTGTCTGCGAAACTTTAATTCTGTTGTTTTTATGATTATTTTTTGCAACTGGAATTGCTGCAAAGCATATTGCTATAAATGAAGCCTCACTTAAAAATCCTGCGAATGTGACTTGCTTTACACATGTCTTTCTTCCTGGTCTGGTCAAAATATGCAAAGTGTCATTTCTTTTTTTTTTGTCCAGGAGCAGACTCTTATCCTCTCATCTTTGAATATTCATTGAATAAAGCTCAAGTTCTAGTAAAACATTAAATTAGCATCTTAACCAGGGAATCGCCTGCGAATGTCTTCATTTCTTCCTTTTTAAGGATTACTGAATTCTATTGGAATTATGTCTAACAGGAAAACAACTGGCAGACTTCACATTATGCTGCATTAGCTTAGGCTTCTGAAGTTTGCATTGGCAGACTGCATCTTTAAAATGATGCCAGGCTGATAACTGAAATGCACTGCAGAATTCAGGAGCAAAATTGGTGGAGGTGAACCTCAGTATTAAGAATTGTGCCCTCACTCCGTATAGAATGAGATTTGAGTACTCTTGAAAGAGGGGGCTTGATTCCTACAGTTTGCTTAAAGGAAAAACATTCAGGTGCTTTGTCAGAAGTATTAATTCTTAAAAGTATTATTTTTAACTTTATACATTTGTGATTGAATATTCTAAGTTATTTGATTCAGGGAAGATCAATTAAGACTTTATTTCTTGTTTAAGTATCATCTGAAATAATTTGGCCGAAGTCCCTTCATCCGCTTTTTATTGGAGATAGAAAAAGTTTTAAAAGTTATATTTGGCCTAAATCTCTAAATGGGAGAATTTCTATATCCTCCATGAATGATAAGTAAGCTCTGCAAATTCAACTTTTTACCTCTTTCTCTGATTTAAAAAGAAAACCTCAATTGCTTTTCCAGAAAGGGCTATGAGGCCTGTTCAGGAATTTATGCTGCTGCTGTATAACCAGGGTTACGTTTAGGGGATACGAACAAGCCAGTAATCAGGCATTTGCTATGGCACATCCCTTGAGGACACTGAAGCACTTTGATGTGGGGAAAACATAATAAATGGCCCACCTGGCACAGGCCAAATGTCCCTTTACACTGTGTGGCTACTGTGATGTCAGGTTTCCATGCAGTATTAGCTCACTTAATGGTATGGTGTATCTATCACTCTGCAAGAGGAGAACATCCCTCAGATGGCTGTCCTGTGTTTCAGATTCAGTTTTAATTTGGTTGTATAAGAATTCCATGAGACCAGAAAATTTGCATGTTTTCACTTAGTCACAGTCTTTGAATGCTGTCATGGTAACATTTGACAAGCGTTGTAGTAGACAAACGGTAACACGACAGACACGCAGACCCCTGCACACAAAGTTTTGCAGAGAAGGCAGAAGTAATTCATCGTCCAACTACAGAAGTTCAACAAAAAAGGAAGGCACTAGAGGTCACTCTTACAATGTGAAGCACATCACTTGAAGCATCCTTCCCTTCAGAAAAGCAGAGCTGGAAGTCTGGCCTAGACACAGTCCTGTCTTTCCAAGACACTGCCTGCGTTTGGGTTTATAATGTGTGAGTGCGATTGATACTTGTTTTATTGATGGTTGTTTATGTTTGTTTTCTGGAAATCCAGTAAAAGGCACATCAACATGGAATAGCTTTCTTTTTGTAACGCATCTTTTAGTGTGTTTACTGAATACATCTCAGAGGAGCTGCTGAGACTTGAGGAGAGCAGGAAATTCAGGGGTGCTTAGCTTTGGCTGAGCCTCCGGCTGACACTTAAAATTCCAACTCCGGTTCTGTATTTTCTCAGCTCTCGTTTGTTCACGAAGTGGTTTAATGCTCTTCTAAGTATTTGAAAAACTTAAAGAACCTATAGAATTTTAAATTATTAGGAATTCTTTAAATATTAAAGTTGGAGTTCTTGCTTACCATATGTATTGAGTTGACAGTCCTTAAAGTGTCAAAAATGCAGTAAGTGCCCTCATATAATTAACATTGCATCTAGTAATTTCTTGTTAATGTCACCTAGGTGGTATGATTTGCAGCAATATATATAAGAGAAAAATTCATTGCCTAATTTTTATTTTATTCTTTAATAGTTAGGTTTTTTTGTGTGTTTGTTTTTGGGTGTTTTGGGGTTTTGTTTTTCTTTTTGGGTTTTTTTTTTTTTTGGTAGGGAAGCAAGGTCTACTTACTACATAGGAGCTTCGTATCTTTTGTCTTGTTTAGAAGAACAAGTGTATATGTTTCCCAGCAAGGTTGGGGTTCAGTGTATGGACAAGTGACCATCAACCAGCATAAACATTTTGAAAGTGTTAAAATAACTCCAGTAATTCTTCTGGACAAGACTTTGTGTTAAAACATGAATCAATCTCGGATACCAATATTAAAGTCAGGGAGAACTGAATATAAATAAAGAAAATTAAAGGTCGGTTTCCCAGGTGAATACAAAGACCTTCTCCCTTTATTTACAGCTGATTCACCAGGAGCAAATCTGTTATTCACTGAGTCAGCCCAAAACTATCCCGGGCTGCCAGTGTGTAAGTTTTCATGGGACAGCACTCTGTAAACCAGGCACAGCTCAGGGATTAGATGCCCTTTAATTTGAATGTTAGATGGTCTAGTTAATCAACAGGGTGACTTTACATCAGAAGGGTTCTGTGCAGACACACACAAATATACATGTATGTATGTCTATGTGTATGCGCATGTGTATATATGTGTATAAATCTGTAAAAAACCACCGGCCCCATGTGTTCACACATATTTGGTGGCTCCGCTTACTCCTCTCACCTGTCTAAAGATGAAGTAGGTTGAATGGACCACATTCTTTGCCTACTAGCGCCCTACTTGGCACTTCAAAAGCAGTGAATCAGCCCCAGGTCTTTCCTCTATGTTCTGGTCAAGACAGATTTGTGACTGTATTGAGGTGTTCCTTTCTTGAAAGTTTAGAGACGGATCCTGGTGGAAGGGCTTGCTGTTTCATACGTTGCACAGGCTGTTGGTTTCTTCACTTGCTACTAAGAGACATGCACTGAGAAGGAAGACCTCTATTTTTATAATTGTTCTTATGGACTCATAGTTTCTTGCTGAACCCTAAGATGTTTTGGGGGGAGAGGCTGACTCACCACAAAAGAAGGAATGGGTGTATATACTAAGGCAAGTAAGAGTCCTGTTGTTATTTTTACTCTTGCAGATCATGTGATGAAGGCTTTCTGACCTCCTCCCCAGCCTTACTTTGAAAATATTTAATGCTCACCAAGTAGCTTATGAATGACTTAATTAGAAGTTAAGTTCTTTCTTTTATCTAATTGAAAAAAAAGGCTTATCTGATACCTACCCTAAGGGAAGCCTGGGAAGGATATGTTGAAATCAGCAATAGGTGAAGGTAATTCCTTGAGCAGATGATCACTTTTGTGGGCTTTGGGATGCTGTGTGAATGCAACTGGACAGATTCCCAAATTGTTCAAACTCCACCTTGTGATTCTTTCTCAAAGTTTCCTTCTTTTTCCTCCTTCTCCCAAGAATTTCTTTCCATGGCAAAAAAATAACTAGACCGTAACAGTGAAGTACTAATAAAATATAATTACATGACACAATGCATAAATTGCTGAGCTTTGGACATAGAAGTAAGCATGCGCTTTGGCTTCCTTTTCTAGCAATGATACTAGTTTGTTTTCACCAGCTTGGTACATTCTCCCTACTTCTGATTGTAGGCATCCCCAGTAATTTCTAATAAGGGCAGCCTCCACCTCCGGGGATAACGCAGCTCACAGCTAACATGGGATCAAACGTAGGACTTCCACATGAAACATAGTGCTTACTCTAAGTGATAAACATCATTGTCTCCTGAACTTAATTGCAGAATTTGTATCAGATACAAACAGTTCCTTTAGGGGACCCAATCTCGGTATCAAGATGGAATTAATTTACCTCTTCAGTGAAAACAAATTAATAGAATTGCATAATATCAATTGTCAGATAACATAATAATATTTAGCTCAGAGGTTGGCAAGATATGGCCCAGTGGCCAAATACGGCCCGGCCCGCTGCCTTGTTTCGTAGAGCCTGTGAGCTAAGGGTGGTTTTTATATTTTTAAATGTTTGGAAAAAATTAAAAGCAGAGTTCTTTGTGGTCCAAAAAAGTTACATGAAATTTCAATTTCAGTCATCCATTCCTCTCATTACTAGACCCGTATGGCAAAAATTTGTACTCAATTATTGTTACATTTTGCATTTTATCAATAAAATGTTCTCAAAATTGATGTCCCTCTCTTTCTATAAAGACCTACATGATATTCTTTACTCTCTGGCCTTTTATAGATAAAGTTCATTGACACTTAATTTAAGTAACATACAAAATAATGGTGAGACATGGGTTGTATATACATTATAGTTCTATGATAAAATTCAGTCTTAATTATTTAGCACAGAAATATGTACTTGTGGAATCATGGTACTGAAAGTAATGCTAGTATTACCAGGAACTATTAAAGAGGAGACCTGCAGATTAGTATCTTCCTCGTGTGTTTCTTCTTCAAGACTTTCTCATTCAGAAATCTGTTATTTCTGAATAACATACAGGTACGAATTACTTGCAACTCTTTGTAAAGCTTCAGCATCTTAGATATTTTAAATGAACACTCTGTTGTTATTTTATACTTTCATGAGTGTAAATTATCCCATTCCATACTAATCAGAAACTTGCACTTGGAATCACTGATTGTATGAGGGAGATGATGTTACTGGAAGAGTGTTCTTGTCCCTATGACTTTTACAGTAGCAGCTTCTTACAAATTTTGAAATTGGCAAACTTGCTAGAATAAATTAAAAAATAGATTTTCATTTAAGCACTCCCCACTGAGAATTCATAATAATTAAGCAGGTGCCTTTCACCTACTCATGCCAACATAATTAATTTTTATGTAAATGTCTTGTCCATTTGGAGTTGTATTTACTTTTAGTTTCCAAGAACTGCTCATTGGCCTCATTTTATTTACATTACCCTGTTTAATATTTTTTTTTCAGTTAAAAATTTGATGGAGCCTAACATTTTACAAATTCTTTTCACTCTAATTCCAGTGACATTTTTTTCCAAAGTAAGTAGCCATATGTTAAAATACTTTATTTTTCGTAATTTTGTTTTTAATGGCTCAGCTTTAATGAAGAGTCCTGTCTTACCACCCAAAGACCAGTTTCCAAATCAAAGACAACCAAGGACAGTCTCACAGAGCTCACTCCAATGTGACTCACTCTGGGTGTCAGCAAGAACTTCGGTGGAGCGCATGACTGCTGTGAACTGATGATGAGGGACAGTGACACTATCATTACATGGCTTTGAATTTTTTCATATTACAGTATCAGTCTTGCTCCATAATTATCCATTTTTCTGCATTTGATCCCGTATTTAGAATTTGAGTTACTTTTACCTCAGATAAATCAATATTAGGGCCTTAATATTATCAACTAATGAATTCCACGTCTTTGGGTTGCCAGCTAGTCAGTTTACCTAAGTCCTCCATTCTCCTTTTAAAATCTCCACCTTTCCTCCTTGGTGATTAAAAGTTCACAGACCGACCCAGCCCCTGAAAACAGTAGGAGGAGTTATGAAAGCTTATCCAACATTGTTATATACATCCCAGATATGTATAATTAGGTTGGTAGTGAATATCTCTGGTGAAATATTAAATAATGCAGGCTTTGATCTAATTTTTTTCAGTGGGCTGGTATTTCAATTCTTGCCTAGCTTATTTTTTAAAAATTTTTATTGATTCAGAAATTTTGGCCTCCATTACTTATTTAGTGTTTATCTAGAATTAGTGCTGTTTTTCAAGACGAGTATGATAGGGAAGAGGAGACCTCTGGCAGAATATTTGCATAGAATAGGAGATGTTTCAAGAATTCGCTGCATTCATGAGGTGAAATGAGCTGTGTTGGTGGTGGTGGTGATGGTGGAGTGAATTCTCAGAGAATATGTGGATAATTGTTTGAAGGGCGCTTTCAATTATGGACTTTTAGAAATACTCTTTAACAAACCAAGCTTTAAAAACAGGTCTTGAATTGTAGGATAAAATGCTAAGGTCACTTAAAAGAAAAGATCTAAGAAAGAGAAATAAATGCCCTGAACTAAGTGAGGACAAAAATTAGGGAGCTTTAGGAGACCCTATGATTATCACTGAAAGTCCTTCTAAAAGAATGAACTCATTGAAAAGCCTCACTTAACTAGATATACTTAAATGAAATAACTTAGTCTGGAGATGTATGTTGTAATTTGAAGGCTTTGAGGGTTTTTTCTTAAAAACAGACTTAAAAATTTCTTGAGAAATAATAGTTTAACCATAACTCTAAATGACAGTAAATTGCATTTCTAAATAACAGAAGTATCATTGACCATTGGATTATCTTCTTGACTGCTTTTTTAGGGGGAAACTGATGTCTGAGGTTGCAACATTTACATTTTTTCCATGGGCTCTAAGGCTAGCTATCCACCTGTGTGCCTCAATTAGGTACACATGTATGTGTGTATGCATATATGTATTTTTTTATTTGACTTCTCCAACCACCTTTCCTTGTTTTTTTAAACTGTGAATTTCAACCTTCCCCAATGCTGACTGCTCCAGAGTCCATTTGGTACAGACCAAATCTGATATGGTCCTGCACAAGTAAAGATATTTTTGTTTCCTAATTGATTTCTGGAGGGTAAAGTTTTTGTCCAAATGTCTTTTGCTGAAGTATTCACGTACATGGTACCTGAAACTACAGTGTTATGGAAACGTAAAGAATGTACATGTAAAAAAAAAAAAAAGAATGTACATATAAAGTCCATTTCAACTTCTCATTATTCCTTCAGTTCTCTTGAGGAAAATTGGTATATGAAGAGGAAGTGTATGTGTTTGCTTTGGTTTTGTTTTTTTCCCCTCCCCATGGATTTTTGTCATGGTTCATGGAAAAGTGGTACGCTGGTAATAAAATCAGAGACATAGCATAACAGGAGGTAAAATTGGGTCTGTTTATATTACAGTTAATGAGTCATTCCATTGTAATAATTGGGAAAGTGAGTGAAGCTTGAAAACATTTGACATTTTAAGTAGTTTAAAATTAGTAACTATAAAAGTTTTTAATGCCATAAGTATTTAATAGAGCAGTGATGAAATTTACCTCTAAGGTTTTTAAATCACAAAGGAAAAAAATGGTATGATACGTATCAGTTGGCTATAGCTCTAATTACTTTTTTTATTAAGTACTTCTCATTACTTGGCAGTGCTCTAGAATAAGATATTATGTGCTTCTAAATCATAAAAGGCATATTTGTTTCTGTGACCATTCTTTCCCCACTAGCAATTATGGTACTTACAACTGAGGTCATAGGTTGGTATTAGTTTAGAAACAGCATGCAAATATATAAATTCACCTGCCTTCCTAAATTGCATTTATCGTATAGTTTCAAAGCAAACTGTAACTTTTAATTTTATTACTTGATTTCCTCTGCAGTTATAACCTATATATGGAGATTTTTTTAAATGCCCTTTAAATAAGGGCACTGATAAACTCTTTTTGGAATTGGTTGCAAACCTTAGAGTTGGTAGATACCTGGATGATATTGAATAGATGTCTCAACTGAAGGACCCACACCTGAGAGCACCACAGTTTCCTGTCAACATGACCTTTGCTCTGTCAGACTCCAGAGAGAGATTTCTGGGAAAATTTGAGAAAGTGAAATTTCTCTCTGGGCTAATAATTGTGCCCTAAGGTGTGTGTGTGTGTGTGTGTGTGTGTGTGTGTGTGTGTGTACTTAGATCTTCAGGATATCTTTAGTTTTCAAAGATATTGTTATGTGTTTGTCTTTTAAAATATATTGATCAGCAGATAGCCAAACAGAAAGAAGGAGCTAAATTGAAAATGGCCTGTAAGGGAAATGAGTTGCTGAGATGAAATTGTCAGTGCGTGTGTGTGTGTGTGTGTGTGTGCGCACGCACATGCATGTGAGTGTGCACGCGTGTGTGTTCACGTGCTTATCTTGGAAGATACTCTTGGTGGGAATTGGGGAATGGTTCATATTGGTGGAGAAATGGAAAACATTGCCCCTGAGTGGCACATTTTTAACTAAGTAATGTTGGAGTATAGAATAGGATTCTTTCTTTGTTGCTACCATACCAGAATAATCTCTGGTATAGTTTTAAAACCGTATGTGGGATTAAAAATTAGCAAGAGGTCTTTCTGGATGTAACTTCACCTCATCCCAAACAGAGGGGCAATGTTGCTCTTTGGTGATCCCACAGTGCTTTATTTTCTAGGATATGACATGGAGAACTCACAGACTCGAACACTTAACTTCTAGCTGGTCCCACGTTGCTAGTCTTTCTGAACATGACAACGAAGGCAGAAAATGGCTGGAGAGATTTTGGCTTAAATGCCAGTAGATAAATTGAAGCAGAATGTAACTCTCGAAGGCAGTGCAGTAAAGTGACACTGGTGCCAAGAGAAGGGCATTATAAACAAAGTTTAACATTGTTCACATCATTCACTTTTATCTCTCGCTTTTGGCTGATTTTAAACAAAAAGAATCCATCTCTAAGGCGGGAAGCTCCGTGAAAGCTTAGCGATCCTCTTAATTAAGGATTTATAATACATATTTACCTTTGCCATATTTTGGATGTTTAGGACTTAATTAAAAGAACACTGCTGAAATAAAAACAATTCTATCTTAAGTGGTGGCGAGGGAATTCTGTGCGAGGTTATAAAGCTGCTCAGATAGGCTCTTTTGTTCCACTGTGTATATGATTTCTGTGCTTATTTGAAGTGTTGTGCTTTAACATGGAGTCTGTATTATAATCCTGTTAAGAAAACGTCAGGCACCTGTGAAATGTCGTAACACAATCTTTTAAGGATCATAAGATGTGTAGCCTTTCCTTAAACAAACAAAAGAGAGGATGATTTGGGAAAGGAAGTAGGCTACATTGAAGAAAGCAAAGAGCAAACAATGAAGGTAACATTTGGTTTCTTAAACTCATAGCATCCTATAGGACCTAATCACAAAACAGAACGTGGTGAAATAAAGTATCTCATAGTCAAATATCTATTAGAGAAATGGAAAAAGTGGGCTAATAAAATATGAGGTAGAATTTTAGGTACTAAGAATAAAATGATGATCATCATAATTTGCTATGCTTGACATATAAAACTGAGCTATTTAGTGGTGTGGCCTTGTAAATGACCACATTCATTTCTTGAAAGCCTTGCTGTGTGCTTGCCTATGGAATGGTTGCTCTACGCGCACGTGCGTGCGTGCCTGCGTGTGTGTGTGTGTGTGTGTGTGTGTGTGTGTGTGTGTGTGTAGTTGCAACATGAAACAGATTAGCATGCAAAGAATGTATGTAGTATTAGTAATCAGTGAAACATTCTCCAGGGAAGATGCTGGCAGTTCTCTGATTTTCTGAATTAGCAAAATTGAGCCTTGATCATTTTCCTTTTTCCTTCTCCTGGATTTGAGGATGATCTGGCTGTGGCATCTGTCATCTTACAGATTGCCAGGGTTGATTTGGCTGGTAGGACCAGCGCAGCAGCTGTCTCCTTCTTCCCTCATGACTTCCTGGGACTTCAGTTCCTTCCGTTCCACATCATGCATGATTTTTAAATACTACACATATTATTGTATTTTTAAGGAAGCCTGCCGTAATACATTGATATCTTTAATCAATTTTAAGGTTTTATCGAAAAAGAAAGTAACTCCTGCCTTGTGGCACTATCTCATTGCTAGGTGTTTCCAACAGTAAGTTCAGCCTTATTAGCACAGCAAATATCTTTGTCCTCTGTATTCATCGATTGTTCCGTGTTCCTCTGTCTCAGCTGCTGTGTCTCTACCACAGGGCTGCCCCTCCCCATGTCCTCTGGCCTTTATGACCTGGCCTTTACATCTGCTGTTCCCTTTGCCTGATGGCCATCAATCACTTCTCTCTAAATCCTCCTGAAAAACGTCTACCTAAAGCAAACCCGACTTCCTTCCTCAGTGGAGTCTTCCCTGATCAAACCATCTCAACTGTCACCATCTTGGCAGATGCCCCGTAGCACCTTGCGTGCTCACCATTCCTGCCCTGATCACAGACTCTCAAAGTGTGTTTTTAGAGAATATGTCTTCTTTACAAAATGGTGAAATCTTTGAAAGGCGAAGGTATTATTTTAATCATTTCTGTGTCTGCAACACCTGGCACGGTGCCTGGAGAAAAGAGGATATTCGGTAAATGTGAAAAGAATACACCAAAAGGTGACTTATCTGGATTTTTTTCACTTGAAACGCCAAAAAGAGAGGAGATGAACAGAATCAGGGTAAGCTGGAGCAATGTGTGTTTTTTAAAGATAAGATGTATTTTGGGGCCTCTGGTGGCTCAGTCGGTTAGGCATCTGACTTCGGCTCAGGTCATGATCTCACGATTAGTAGGTTTGAGCCCCATTTCAGGCTCAGAGCAGAGCCTGGAGCCTGCTTCGGATTCTGTATCTCCCTCTCACTCTACCCCTCCCCTGCTCGTGCTCTGTCTCTCTCACTCAAAAATAAATAAACATTAAAAAAATTTCTTTAAAAAGATTACTTAACATTTTTATTTAGGAGACCATGTATTTTTCCTTTAAAAAAAAAACCTTTTTTTGCCTTTGTATTTATCTCTGGTATATTTCATTTAGATAGGCTGAGTACTTGATTCTCGTGTGTCATAATCCACTAGAATGAATATCATCACAGCCAGCCAGTTCTTACTGGCTCTCGCTATCTCTATCTTCCCCTCCCCACCCCCTTTCATATTATAATTTGATAGGCCACTGTCTCACATCATGTTTGGACTAAGGACTCAGTGGACAGGCAAACACAAAACACATCATGAGTATAAAGTTCGAAGCGCGCCTGTCGCTGTCCGGGTCGTCCTGGCGCCGCCCCATCTCTGCAGCACCTGCCAGTGATCTCCTCCAGTTTGGAAGTTGTACTACAAAGTTGTTTTTGCATTCCAGAAAGAAATCTTCAACTTCTTCATCTATCTTGGACTTCAGTTTCTTTATGTTGGCTTGTATTTTACATTTTCCCATTTGAAGACTTTTTTCCTTTACGGAGGGTAGAAGAAAAGTAAAATTAGTTCTCTTTTTTTAATATGAAATTTATTGTCAATGTTTATAGCAGCACTTTTAACAATAGCCAAATTGTGGAAAGAGCCTAAATGTCCATCACCTGATGAATGGATAAATAAATTGTGGTTTATATACACAATGGAATACTATGTGGCAGTGAGAAAGAATGAAATATGGCCTTTTGTAGCAACGTGGATGGAACTGGAGAGTGTTATGCTAAGTGAAATAAGTCATGCAGAGAAAGACAGATACCATATGGTTTCACTCTCATGTGGATCCTGAGAAACTTAACAGAAACCCATGGGGGAGGGGAAGGGAAAAAAAAAAGAGGTTAGAGTGGAAGAGAGCCAAAGCATAAGAGACTCTTAAAAACTGAGAACAAACTGAGGGTTGATGGGGGGGTGGGAGGAAGGGGAGGGTGAGTGATGGGTATTGAGGAAGGCACCTGTTGGGATGAGCACTGGGTGTTGTATGGAAACCAATTTGACAATAAATTTCATATTTAAAAAAAAAGAAATTGTGGTTTATATACACAGTGGAGTACTACATGGCAATGAGAAAGAATGAAATATGGCCTTTTGTAGTTCTCTATTTTTTTAACGTTATATCATTAACTTTATAAAGAGTGTAACCGCTGCTTCCTTTGTCTTCTCTTCGCTACATAAGCAAAACTTCATTGCCTTTACCTATTTTTACAAGTGCTCATGAATTCTGAGCTTTTATTTTCCTCTTTGAATTGTATGCATATTCTTTTTGTTAATTTCCTGTAAATTTTCATCACTCTTTTTAGATTCCCATCATGTTTCTTACTCCTCACTGTGTACCTTTAGGATTGTCATTGCCGGAATTCTAGAGTTCATAGCTTCTTGCATATGTTGACCTATGTTACTATTAATATTGACAAATATTCCTTTTGTGTGGCACTCTGTGGACTCTAAGGTGGTGGAGGCAGACATTATTATCATTATTTACAAACTAGGAAATGGAAATTTAGGACGTACTTCCAAAGCCATGAGTAAGGGCGAGGAGAGCTAAGGCTTGGACTTGATTTCCATGATGCCAAATCTATTGCTCTTCGAAATGGAATACACTCATATTCTCTCTGAGCCCTTGGAATTCACCTCCCCTGAATAAGAGGACCCCACATGTGCTTGGTCTCAAGCTTCCCTCTCTGACATGATAAGTTATAAGGCATCATGCTTACTTTCTTTGCAAGGATTCTGTTACTTGTATTTTATCAACAAGTTCTTCTTTACTCTTCAGAGTGACGTGTCAAGCATCACTTGGTGTATACACCTGTAAAATCCTCTGAATGTCTGTTGACTCCCCTTGCTCCTTGGTACCAAAGACCTACCCACTCCGTTAAGTTCCTTCTTTGAGTCAGCAATCCCAAGAACAGGTTATAAGGGACTAAAAATGCTCCAATCGCCAAGAAAAAACAACTCCTTTCTGCAAGATGGTGACACTGTGTGACCCAGGCATTCTGCCAGTATTGTTTCCTTCTCACTTAACCCCTCTCCTTCCCCATTCCCTTCTCTATTCCCTTTGGGTATTGTATCAGTCTGCAAAGCCCGCCATAACAAATAGCACAGACTGGGAGGCTTAGACAACAGAAAGTTATTTTCTCGTAGTTCTAGAGGTTGGGACTCAAAGTGCCAGCAGGGTTTCTGGTGAGGACTTTCTTCCTGGCTTGCAGATGGCCACCTTCATACTATGTCCTCACATGGCCTTTCCGCTGGGTGTGTGATCAGTCAGACGTCTGGTGTCTCTTCCTCTTCTTGTAAGGACACCAGTCACATCCCACTAGGGGGGCCTGGCCCTTGAAAGGCCCTACTTTTATGATTTCAGTTAACCTTAATTATCTCCTTAGAGGCTTTGTCTCCAAATAGAGTCATATTGAGGGTTAAGGCTCCAATATATGAATTTTGAGGCAGGGGGGCGCAATTCAGTCCATAATGAATGTTCTCCCTGCCTCAACTGCCTGAATAAAATGAATCTTCTCTTGATATTTAGGAGATTTTTTGCAAGTTCAGCAGCAGATATGTTGCTTTTACTGATCGAAACTTAGGTCAGTGAAGTCGTCTTCCAGTTGAATCCCTCCTCAGTGGCATTGCTAGGATGACACCCAAGGTACTCATCCATTACTCCTCCTGCCTGGTTGCCATGGGTGCTAGCTCCCACTGCCCTGTCTCTTCAACGTTTCTTTCCTTTTATCGACACCTGGTGCTCTCCACCTGTCTACCTGAGAGTTTCTCATATCCTCTAGAGGAACTCATCTTCATGACACCAACAATGCCTTCCTATAATATCACAGTGTTTTTTTAGCTTTGAAGCAAGTCATTTTCTTTGTGTGCACTATTCTGTTATAAATTTTCCTTCCACCAAGTCTTAGAGATAATACAGGATGGTAATTTACTTCCCTTTATCAAAATCACATCTTTATCTGTCACCCACCCTGCCATGTCTTACATCACAAATATTTTTTTAAGTTTTGTTTTTTAAAAATGTTTGTTTATTTTGAGAGAGAGAGAGAGTGAGCACTAGTGGGAGAGGGACAGAGAGAGAGAGGGAGAGAGAGAACCCCAAGCAGGCTCTGCATTGTCAGCACAGAGCCCGACATAGGACTTGAACCCACGAACCTGTGAGATAATGGCCTTGACCGAAACCAAGAGTTCGTTGCTTAGCCAACTGAACCACCTAGGTGCCCTGTCACAAATAGTTATTTTATCCGTCTCCAAATTACTTTCTCCTCTGTGTTACCAAGCTCCAGTTGTGTTGTGATTCGCTCTATGCGTTTCTCATGTCCCCTTATCAAAAGTTGATTTTGCAGGTTGTTATCTTTGGCACTTTTCTGCTTTTTATTTGCAAGTCTCAGGGCACACAGATTCTCCCTTTTCTTCCTGTGATCCTTGTATGTCGAGCCACAAACAAATAAGACATAAATAAAACGAAAAAACAACCACGATTCTAATAACTTCCTTAAATTCAATTTAAAATTTGTCTAATTTTAAATTTGTAGAATGCCCTCTAGTATTGGGAACTGGAACAGATGTTTGCCATACATTATTTCGCTCAATCTTAACACAGCATCTGTTCGCACCCAGTCTTTCCTCTTATGGGTGTTTTTCCATCCTCTCCAGTGCATTTCTCTTGTGGCTAAATAGTCTTTGTATTTATCTTTTCTAATGGTTCATAATAATCTATCAAGTGGATGTGCTCTTATTTAAACATTCCTCTATTTTGAACCAATTGATTGTTCATTGATTTATTTGTAAATTCTCCTAGTCTCCCAGTATCTGCTTGTCCTGGTATATGGTGATCTTCAGATTCCTCATAGTATCTTAAGCCATTTGCAAGCGTCAAGGTCATGAAGGGTTCCACGTCTTTGTCCCCTTCGTCTGGCAAGAAAATCTGAATTTCTTTTGGAAGGAGAAATTTAAAGCAGTAGCTGTCTTACACCCTTCCCTTTCCTGCTCAAGGATTTATAACACTTGAAGATGGTTCAGTGTCTCTTCTAGCAGTATCATTTGTTCAAGCGTGGATCAGAGGAGGTGGGTAGAGATTGCCATGTCTGCCACATCTCAGAAGCACATCTGTCACCCTGCAGGAAACCCGCTCACTCATCAATTGGTCCTGTCAGCTCTACACAGCGCTGTCTCTTCTCTGCAGCCCTCAGCAGCATTGCCGATCCCCCCTACATGTGTCCCTCTGAGGAGCTCCATGCCCCGGCCTCTGATGGGATGCTGCAAACACTGCTTTTTGGTTGTCCCCATGAGCCTCATGTTTTCTCCAAAAGACATGAGTCATTATTTACGGCAAGAGCCCCTTAAATGCCGTATCACTTCTTCCCTTGGTACTGATTTTGGTAATCCTTCTGCTGTCGTAAGAGTTTTGTCTTCCTTTTTAAAAACCTTATGATTTCTTTCATCTTTTTGAGAAAAATTTCAACATCTCATGAACAGACTAGTATTCCTCAATATTTTTATTCCCTCCAAAGACAAGGAAAGCAACCCAAATTTAATGAAGATCAAAATGAAAAAGAAAACATTTCAGATTTACAATTTTGAATGAGAGCTGTTTCCATTGCTCAATCAACACCTGTGCTACTTGAGATTGTCTCCCAGAGAGTGGAAAGGATTCTGTGAAATATCAGATATGTCTTTGAGTGGGGTTCCTCATTAATCCCAACCCATTTATAAAAAAGAACAGTATCAGAAGCATTAAGGGCACTTTGTGCTTCCCTCTTTCTCTGACTATTGTCCCCTATTCATCTAGCCCAGTTCTTTGTATAGTTATGCCTGAGGCTCTTAAAATTTCCTTCTTCCCTGTATAAGGAATACACTACGCCTTTAAAGATCTGCCCTATCAAGCAAAGCAATGAGACTTCCATTTTAATACTGTTTTCTTTGATGACAATATTGACAAGATGCTTGCTAGTTCCTTCATCTTCTTGATGACACAAGTGAAAAATATTAAGGGAAAATGATTTCATCGGGCTTTAGTTAATTGGTCTAAAGTGAATTTCTTATTAATTTGTATAATAAATTTGTTGGGTGGACTTCTGTGACTCTGCAGTTAAGGCAGTCTCTCACAAAGTACACCTTCGTAGTTTTATAGCTTGGAACTAATAGGATATTGTTGAAAATAAATGTATTTAACCACATATTTCATATGCTTGGCAAAATACCAGATGAAATACTACAAGCAAATGTTTCAACTTAGAGTTGAAATTTATTTCTTCTCCTGGAATGAACTATTTTTGTTTTTAGTTAAAAGACAAAATTGATGCCCAGAACCAATGGAGCGTTTGAAACTGAGAGTTGTGATAAGTTTTGTACTTTACATTCAATGGATGTTTCCTTTTTTCTTTTATTTTGTGTCTTGTATTTTATTATTTTTTAATATGAAATTTATTGTCAGATTGGTTTCCATACAACACCCAGTGCTCATCCCAACAGGTGCCTCAATGGATGTTTCTTAACTATACATTCTTCTAAATGCAAAAGGTGCAAGCAGACTATGTCCCTGCCTGTCTGCCCAGTTGCCATTTCAAAGGTTCTCTTTCTTTCTTTCTTTCTTTCTTTCTTTCTTTCTTTCTTTCTTTCCTTGCTGGGCATTCAGCAGTTTCATTTTATTTTATTTTATTTTATTTTATTTTATTTTATTTTATTTTATTTTATTTATTTTATTATCTTTTTAAATATAATTTATTTAAAAATTGGCTAATATACAGTGTGTAAAGTGTGCTCTTGGTTTTTGAGGTAGATACCCATGGTTCCTTGCTTATATACAGCACCCAGTGCTCATCCCAACAGGTGCCCTCCTCAATGCCCATCACCCATTTTCCCCTCTCCCCCATGCTCCCATCAAGCCTCAGATTGTTCTCTGTATTTAAGAGTCTCTTATGGTTTGTCTCCCTCCCTCTCTGTTTGTAACTATTTTGCCCCCTTCCCTTCCTCCATGGTTCTGCTTATTTCTAAACAAGCTTCCGATGAGATGTACAGAAAAACAAATATCAGAGTTACCCTAGAGTTTCTGGATTTTGGAGGTTGGGTAAGCAAATTATCCATCCATCCACTGAAACTCTCAAAGAGCTACCTGTGAGTTTCTTGTTGTGGTCAGGGTAGGGGTATAAAATCAGAAATCCCTGCATTCAGAGAACCAAAACCAAATGGGGAAGACAGAAAGACATGCCTTACAGTCACTAATAAAAGGCAGGCTGTGACACACACTCCATTTCAATCTAGATTCCTGGAGTAATGACATTCTGATTTATTTGGTAAACTCTTGTTGACCATGTGCTTCCTCTCATGTCCTTTAAAAATCAATAAATGACCAGTAATACTACTAGAATTGATATAAGATGAGTTTTTGTATTTTTCACCAACTTTGAGTGGATAGTTCAGAAATTTATCCCCACGAATTACACTGGATGAATATGGTCCATGTTAAATGAACTCTGAAATTGTATGCTTTGGGACCCTGGTTATTTTTCAGTTGGCACTGATGATTCAGAGGATTATGCTTAAGGAAGAAATACTAGTTAAATATATTATAAAAATTCTTGGTGAAATAATGTTTACAATCCCTAGATATATTTGGTTTCATACAATTACTCTTCACTGGATTACATGATTCTTCCTTCCATCTGTTAAAGCCTTCCTCACCCTTGTAATTTCTGAGGCCTCTTGGGGTTTCAACACACTCTACTCATTTTATTCATTTATTCACTCAACAAATATTAGCGTGTTACCTATCATTACACGTCTTCAGCATCAGTGGTTTTGAAATGTTAAAATGGTCACAATCAGTAACTTCTTGCTAACAATTTGAGAATGGAAGTTTTGGCTTCCAGGTATGTCAGCCTTTGAAATCATATTTTATGCCTAAGGTTTTGCTTTCCTGTACAACAAAACGTATAGTATTGTTCAGGGTGCTGATAAGGTGACCGGTGTCATTACAGACCACATGCTCATTGCTATTTTGGCTTCAAGCTCAGCTTTGCCACTTTCTGGTCCTATCGAAAAGCACAGCGCAGTGTGAGAGGCAAGGCATTTGGGTTGTTCTAGGCAGAGCTCCAGAGAAAGCTGTTTCTTGAAGGATGAATAGGAGAACCAGGAGGCAGAGAAGGGAGAGGCGAATTCCAGTCAGAATGAGCCCCACGAAAGCATGGAGCCTCTGAATGCGCCACACATAGTCCAGGAGGACTGACGGCGAGGAGTGGTAGCAGATAAAGCTAAAGGCACAGTCGTGAAGCAGGCAGGTCATGGGAGGCCCTACGTATTTGATCTCTATGGGTCATCTTAATATTATAAGTGGTTACGTGCACACACACATTTGTGACATTGATTAGATTTGTGTTTTGTAAAGGTAAAACTCCTGGGCTCTGAAGGATAGGAATGCTGAGGGAAAGGCAAGGCAATGGGATCTAACCTGGAAATATAGAAAGCAGATATTTAGCTGATAAATTAACTCATGTAAGAAGCAATAAGAGCTACAGAATAACCCAGATAGTGACAACGGCGGTAAGGAGCAGGCAACAGACTTTTTCCATGAGAGCATGTAAGACTGACAAGATGTCATGACTCACTGAAAACAGAGATACATCAGAGCGCAGAGAGGTCAATCCAGCTCTCTGCTTTCACTTTTGTTTTATTATTAATGTGTTTACATTCCAAGAAGGATAATACGCTATTCCTGTGTAGCTGCTTTCTTCCTGATTAAGGAATGTTAAGTGCCTTCATATTGGTTTCTTTTTTTTTTTTTCTTCCATTCTCTTCTTCAACCTGCCTACAAAGGATCATATTTAAATTTGCTTGAGATTGTGTGTGATTATGTATAATGCAATATTTTACAAAGATTCATGCCATGGTGACATATTGAGTAAAATCTTTCTGAGATAAGGCTCATCCAAAATACTTTCTGGTGTCACACATGGTTGCATTTTAATGAAGTCTTTTACTTCTGGAAGGAACAAGAATATATCCTGAATTGAAGGTTTCATGGAGTATTCTTCTTCCCTGTGACTGATGACTATGATGTTTTCTTGTCTCCCTCTCAAATATCTACCCCTACCCCAGCCACTTGGCTTAAACAGTAGAGACTCAAGACTTGCCTCTAATGACAAAAGGCTGAATTCCTATAGTTGGTTTGCTTAAATACTTTGGGACAAATACATTCTGGGCTGAAGTATCTACCACTTAATGTGTGTGTAAAAAGAGGATGCAGATAAAATAGAATAGCAAAAGTTGATTAAAATGTTACCGTGTTCTCTTCAAGTTATGTTCAGTTTAATTAAACATTTACCCAGTGCTTGCCCTGTTGAAGTGCATGCTAGAGAACAGGCATACGAAGATGGATAGACTCTGTTCTCAGAATAGAAGAGAGGGGAGAGAGAGAGAGAGAGAGAGAGAGAAGAAGAAGAAGAAGAAG
The DNA here is from genome assembly GCF_022837055.1 of Prionailurus viverrinus. Lineage (NCBI taxonomy): Eukaryota > Metazoa > Chordata > Mammalia > Carnivora > Felidae > Prionailurus > Prionailurus viverrinus. Next base: position 12,267,773 of record NC_062575.1, on the reverse strand, counting down.
AAGAAGAAGAAGAAGAAGAAGAAGAAGAAAGAAATGATGCAGTTCATTAAATGTTAATGGTACCAATTTTGGATATGCCACATCATTTTGAACCCACTTCTTTTGCTATATCTAAGGATTCAGAGGCCAAAGGTGAATTCTGTTGAATTGTTGACTATATTCGATATCCCAAACATTGAGAGTAGCCGAAATAACTGTCCGTCTAGTTCTCCAGTATGTTCCGTGGTGTTATGCAGTCTTGTGAGATTTAAAAATATGACAGGAAGCATTAGAGGCTTTGAGTTTCCCTCCAATGTCAGCTATTACATTTTTAAACTATGTCCCTCTACCTGTCCAGCTATGAAGAAAAACCCAGAAGGTTTTTACTCAAAAAAGTTGTAAAGAAATAACCTTTACTAATGTATAAGTGAACACACAGGATTTACTAAGAATAAGAAGGAAACTTCTCTTTTGAAAAGTGTTTTAATATTTGAACATCCAAATTTCAAGTCCAACAAAACCAGCAACTGGTCTTTGGAAACCTGTTTCAACTGATGATCCTGTTTATCTAACAATTCTTGGTCATTCAGATTTCACCATTTGTAATACACTATTATTTAAATTTTGCTTGAAAGCAGAAAATATATCTACAAAATTCTAATAGGTAGGAGTGTGCCCTACCAATATAAATGATCTACATTGCAAACAACTTGAGTTATTGAATGGACTATAATAAAAGATGATTATTTATATTTATTCAACCAAAATACTATATATGATTTATTATGTTGTAGCTCTAAAAAATAAAAAAGGACCTGTTCTTCCAGATGTGCAAATTATGAGTTAGTTAACAAATGGAAATTAAATCCTTAGTACTAAAGAATGAGCTAGGAAGCTTATAGGAAGATCCTGATTCCGGTCCATCACTTAAACTTCCCTCAACTTAATTGAAATGTATATTTTTAGGCTATAAAATAGTTGGTTGTCATCTCTTAAATTTGTCAGCATTTGCTAAACAAAAGGAAGCCCCCAAATTTAGGATCAATCCATTGATTGATCCATCATTAGATAAGCTTTCATTCAGTTAATGGTTATATGTAAATCCTCCAGCATGCTGTTTTCAGGCCACTTTACCCAAGCACTCCAAACAACTTGCCCTTTATGATTTTGTTTGGCATTTGCAAGACATAAAAATGTCTGTTTTAAATATTTCTTTAAAAGTATTATTTACACTACAAGGCCTGATAAATCAGATACTAACCTAGAAGCCAGAAATCATGTCTGCTGTTCTGTCCCCTCATCTTTGTATCAGATGCCTCATCTTTTTCTGATAATCCACAATCAGAAAACCTACGAGACGCTTTTCTCTGCTACCTGCCCCCCTCTATTTGAGTAGTTACAAATTAGTGGTTCTTCATCTTTCAGTGTCCTTGCATCTACCTTTTTCATTTTACTCCCACAGCCAGAAGCATGGGGCCTTTCCAACTGCACCTTGGGGCTGAACAGTTAGATCGGGACAAGAAACATGTGAACATAGAATTTCAATGTATTAATTACTGTGCAAGAGGCTTACATGACGTGCCATGAGGACAAGGAGGACATTTGAGCGTGAGGCTCAATGGCTCCTGGAGGAGATTACAAGCTGATAGTCTTGGAGCAGCACAGAGCAGTGACCCTGAAAGGAACTGCTCATTTAATCAAAATATAATGGTCTCGGAGCATTCATATGAAGGGTTGATGGGATGGGGGGAAGTAGAATTGAAGATAAGTTTAGAATGAACGTTCTGGGTTTTGTAGAGGGCAATTAGGTTATTTAGGTTACCCCATTCTTGTGTGTGTGTGGGGGGGGGTAGGGTGGGAGGAGGGGCAGTGCTAGAAACAGCAAGAGCCTCGATGCTAGCCTCAACTTTCAATCTCTCACTGACCCATTCAAAGGAGGAACACGGAGATTTGGAGCACAGCGAAGCAAGGCTTTAATCAATGTTCTTGCAAAAGCGGGTGTCTGATGGACAGGCACACTCGGGGGCAGTTACAGCAGACAGTGTTATCTCCTAGCATGCACGTCCCTCCCGATTCCTCATTGTCTGAGTTACAGCCTTACCCACACATCGCCTATACCCATGTAAGGCAAAAAGTAGTCTGATTGGAACAAATGTACATTTCCTGAGGTGACACAGAGACCTGCAGTCCCTCGTTTGTATTTTGGCGCTTGCTCATTGCATAGCCCGCAAAAATAAGTCCATGAAATGGAGAGGGGAAGAAGAACCAGGAAGTGAAGTGTCCAAGAGTTTGGGACTCCATTGTGGGGGGTGGGGGGACTCTGTTTTAGGTTGTAAACCTACTGTTAACTAGACAGCACAGCTTTTATTTGGTATTTCTGAAAATGAATCATCTCCCTTACTTCTCAGAATCTCCAAGCGGAGAAATTCATTAGATTGTGAAATTCAGGCAGAAAGCCAGTGAGTGGAGTGACCACATCCTGGAAGCGATGGTGGCTGCAGCCATATAAAGCTCTCCAAGGGCTCAACTGCCCACAGGGATACTGGCCAACTGGGATGCAAGCCATCTCCAGGAGAACCACACTTTTGTAGGTTTTTTGATATGCAGACCCTTGGGATCTCTTTAACCAAGCAAAGGAGTGGAACAAAAACCTGGTAGAGATTTTTAATTTCATTTATTACAGTGTTTTATCTTCAAAAAGTCAAATAAGCCAACTTTTTGCAGGTGATATCTGGAGTATCGCTGATGTACATTTAAAGAAATGTCACGGCACAGGCTGTGTTCCATTGTCTGTTATATAAAGAACCTCACCTATCCCAGGTCGTGTCCACTTAGGACAACGTATTCAGTGTAGTTGCTCAAGGAACTCTTTCACAGTTCAGGCAATGTAGTGGGAGAGCTCTGTTGGTAGCGTGATGTGGTCATTCAAAGTAAAGGCGTTGAGGGGTGCCTCAATGGCTCAGTCGGTTAAGCGTCCGACTCTTGATTTTGGCTCAGGTCATGATCTCATGGTTTGCACTGACGAGCAGAGCCTGCTTGGGATTCTCTCTCTCCCTCTCTCTCTGCCCATTCCCTGCTGCCATGCTCTCTCTCTCTCTTTCTCTCAATCTCTGTCTCAAAGTAAAGGTGTTGAATGGAAAGAAATAATAAGCCCAAAGCCTTTAGCAGGAAATTTAGATTCTTTGGCCTTCAAATCACATCTAGAAAATGGAGATAATATTTTCCTCACAGGGTTCTTGTAAGGATTTAATGTGGCTGAGACATAGCATGCAATACACGTAACTATTACTATTCTTAGCATATTTCTCTAGAAGGCTCCAGTTAAAGTGTCATTGATACACTGGCGTGGATCAGTTCATCCTACTAATGCCTTAGCTGCTTAGTAGATTAGAAGCAGTAGATGAGATGCTATGACATATGCCAGGGAAGTACCTGAGTGATGGGTCAAGGAGAAGAGGTCTTTTATATTGGAGAGGTGAGGATGTGAACAAGTAAACAAATACTGGGTCAACTCGGCAGCATTTTGTAGGAACTAACATGAAAGCGATAACTTGTATACCTGAAAACAAGGTAAAAACTATACATTATTCTAATTCCAGAGACGTGTGAGTAGAAGTATGTAAGCAATTAGCATTTAAAAAGAAAAATTTTGAATGACACTGTTGAGTTTTGTCTTGTGCTACAAGAATTATCAGTTTTAAGGCATGGTAGTCTTCAAAAAACAAATGACATATCATGGCAATCCCATGATCCCATCAGCATATTCAAAGTTCTAAGGATTATTTTAAGCGAATTATTCTAAGTTCTAAAGTCAAATGGCAACTATTCAAAGATTTTTTTTAAAGAATTATGTTTTGAAGCCAAAAGCAGATGATGGCGGGATATGTAAAGGAATGGAAACATGTGTTTTCTATTTTTAAATAATTTCTGGTCTAATTTGAGATGTATGTACATCTAAGATAACGATTACAGCTGACATAATGGTATTTGTAAATAATATGTGAACTCAGATATATTGAAAGACCTGGAAGTAAATGAGTTCCCAGTATTTGGTATAAGGAATGTTATCGGGATGTTGGAAGGGTTAAGGTAAGATGAACGACCTAGAAATGCTAAGGGTGCATCCTACAATCTCATCTAAAGCTTGGGCATCCTCTCAAGCTCACATATTTCTTAGCAGAGTTTAGTTCCTTGCAGTTGAGGCCCTTGATTTTCTTGCTTGCTGTCAGTCTGGGTCCGTTCTTAGTTCTTACGGGCCACCCACCATTGCTTACCATATGGCCCTCTCCACAATATGGCAGTTTGTTCCTTCAAGGGCGGTGGGAGCAATTTCACTCATGCCTCATGTCTCTCTGACTTCTTTGTGTCTTTGACCTTCAGTACTTTTTGAAGGGCTCCCCTGATCAGGTTGTGTCCACTCAGGATAATCTCCCTTTCGAGTCACTAAAAGTCAGCTAAATTAGGGATCTTAATTAATTAACGACATCTGCAAAATACCCTTTGCCATTTAATGTAACATGATCACGGGAATGATACTGCATTGGATTCACAGGTTTTGCCTGCACTCAAGGGGAGAAGGTTATACCAGATGTCCATAATAAGGGGCTGCCTTAGAATCTTGCCTTCTGAGGGGTTCACACGCTTGGCTATCTTTCCAGCGGGGAGGGGCCTGTGCCAGGGCACTACTAGTATTTAAGGAGATAAGGGACTGGAAATATCTTGGTGTCCTTGAGAGAGTGGTGGTTCTGTGGTGGGGGTGTGGCCTTGCTGGAAACAGAGAGGTTCCAGAGCTCGGACCAGGTGTGATCAGCCTGTTCTCTTGTTGAGCTAGCTCACATCTGCTCAGCCAGCTTTTAATTAAGCTGCCCAAACCAGGGAAGTGTATCCCAAGGCCAGCGGAGCTTATCCGTTGCTTGATTATGAAATCAAACACAATAATCTCAACCAATGAAACAGAAATTTCCTCCATCTAATTTCATGTTATTACTCAGGGAAGCTTATTGTTTCTAGTTGGCTTGGTACCCTCTTTCCCACCCTCAGTCAGAAATAGCTGTTTATCAGAATTGCTTTACGGGCTTGCCTATTAAAAAGCATTTATGTGCAGAAAAACTCCTCATCACTGTGAAGCATTTCAGCCTTCATCTTTAAGTGTGATATTTTGAGGTACAAATAACAACTCTCAAAATAATTTAGTAATAAAATCGCGTATTTGCTCAGAAATGTCGAAATATCATCTAATATGACTAGAATAGGAACTGAATTGAGGCTTACTCAATTTTCCCGCTAGGAATCCAAGTCTAAAACATGGCAATTTCAGGTTGAAAATATCAGTTAATGGAAATAGCACATACTTAGGAGGTCATCATTGCTGTGACTTCATGCACATGCGATACAGCTGGGCACAGCATGAATGCTCTGAACATTCTAACTACATCATCAAAGGTGTCCTAATGAAGAGATGCCTGTGTTCCCTGAATTCTTTTCCATTTTCCTTGGGAATGGTGGCCACTCCATTTCTGCATCATAGGCTGCCTTAAATTCTGTTTTTCTGGAGCAAGTGAAACAAATCTAAAGCTCGAGGGACATAAAGAAAAATATGGCCTTTTAGAACATTAAAAATTGTTTCTTAATAGGAAAACAGTGCATCACAAGGACATTCTACTTCCTTTTTGGGGTTAATAATTCTGTACCAATTTTTTTTTAGAGCGAAGATGGCATTGTGGTTAGGCATGTTAAATGCTACCCTCTTTCTTTCTCCTTCTCAAGGGAAAATTCTGATAATAAGATTTTGTAAGAGATATCCAGCTAAATTTTATTCATTTCCAACTCCTGAAGTTTTTGAATTCAGAATAATAAACACTTAAGGCAGCAATCACAGACACTTACGTAGTACTTACTATACACAGGTGCCAGTACTCCTCTATCTGCTGACTCATTTAATCCTCAGAAAGCCCTGTTTACCTTAGTATCATCATGATCCCCATTTAGAGATGGGGAAGGCACTTTAAATAAAGTGTGGAAGATCAGTTAGTAATTGGCAGAGGCAGGACTTGAGCCCAGGGAGGATGGCTCCGAAGCTGTATTTGAAATCAGTGCGCTCCACCATAGACTGGCTTCTGCGTGAGGCGCCAGGTACCACGTGATGCTGACCCTCCAGACACTTTCGTCCCAGGAAGTGGGGACGGAGACCACCTAACAGGTGCCATAATAGGTACCTGTTCAGCTTAAGGAGGTACCTTCCAGAAGGGTGTGAGAGGTGGTGGCTCTCAGGGGGAATATCAGTGGAGAAGGGGGAGTATGGCTGTGACTTGGAGAGGAAGCAGGTGCTCAGAATGTCCCAGTTTTGTGTATTGAGGAGAGTCTTGGGGTAATCTCCTAAATGGTTCTGGGAATGAACCAGTCTTCTCTGTCTCAAATTATAATCCTATGTGTGGATTCCATTAACTCTAACAGCTTACCAAAAACAGGAGGTCTCCTCGTTAAAGCAATATATGTGTGTCCCCACATCAGACTCAGAAGTGCTCTTTAACAATCAGTGGGCAATAATTTGAGCCATAGAATATGCAAAAAAAAAATTCCTTTCTTGGTTCTACACCTACAAATTGGTAACTGTGGTAGGCAGAGTAATGGCCATCCAAGGATGTCCACATCTTAATCCCTGGGATCTTTGACTTGACCTTATAAGGCAAAAAGGACCTTGTAGGTATTATTAGATAAAGGCTCTTGAGATGGGGAGATTATCCTGGATTATCTAGGCGGGCTCAATGTCAGAATTCTCATTAGTGAAAATGGGCAGGAGGGGAGTCAGGGGAGAGGTGTGATCAGAGACCCTGAGTAAGGCAGTGGTCCTGCAGAGGTTGGAAAAGGGAAGTGAACAGATTCTCCCCCAGAGCCTCTAAAAGGAACGTTGCCCTGCTGAAACCTTATTTTAGCCCATGAAGCTAATTTTGGACTTCTGACGTCAGAACTGTAAGATAATTAAGACACCAAGTTTGCAGTCATTTGTTACATCAGCAATAAATAACAAACTACTACAGCAGCCATTTACTTCCTCTGCCTCTATTCCTGGGCTGTGAAGAACAAACAATTATCTGTAATAGTTCACTCAAGAGTTTTTACACGAGCCTATTAAAAAAGAAGAAAAAAGATGAAAAATTGTTTATAATATACATTTAAACCTATTCTGTTTTAAAGCTGTGTCTTGATTACCATTTGACTTTAGCTGTTCTATCATAGATATAAAGTCAATTTAATCTATGTCGTTTGCAGCTAATGGAGGGGTCACATAAACTCCTATGTAGGAGCTTAAACTGTAAATGTTCCAGAATCTGTGTCTGAGCAACTGTGGACAGAACCTCATTGGATTCATGTATACGTGATATTTTCTCTCTCTTTCCTCCTTTATCTTGCTTGACTGTTTTGTGTTTAGATTGTGAAAGGCATAGACCCCATGTTTGCTGAACATCATTTTTATTTGCATTTATTATCATTTTTTTCAACTACCAGTTTTTAACCTTACATGTGAGTTTGCTTTAGACTGGGCATCAGCTTTATTATTTTGAAGCGTGCTTTATATCTTATCCAAGTTACACCCCTATTAATGTTCTGAACCCCTCCCCGTGCCAACTCCACACAAATCCTAATTTTGTGAAAGGACTCTATCACTGTTTTAAACATGTTACATTCTTCAATCTATTGGAATTATTTTGGGTTTTATACTCATGTAAAGTTTCTCTCTTTAAGTTCTTTTGAAATCAAAAGTCAGTTCTGAAATTTAGATTCGGTCATAAAAGGAACTGGTTAGAGATACGTGAGCAAGCCTTCAGTCTATTCATGTGGGTGTCACATGTGGCCATTTTGTCAGAAAGAGTCTGTGATGTGTGTAGATTCTTGGAACCCTCATACTCTCTTTGCTTTTCGTATTCGTTCTACCCTTTCACCTTTGGTTGGTTTCGTTTGTTGGATTTGTAGGTTTCCTTGTCCTAAAATCTGGACTTTAAATAGTTGCTATTAAGCCTCTAAAATCAATCAGCCTCTGGCTGTGCTGTCATTAAAAGTTAACTGCCTTCCCATTAATCCATTAATTGTGGAGATTAATTGGGAAAGCGATTCAAACCAAGGATCTAACTTGGGGCACTAAGCCAGTGTTTGCCTCCAAGTGAAAGCTTATCCCATTAACATCACGGAGTATTAACAATTATGTATATAATTCACCCATGGCTTATATAGGAGAAAATGCCTAGAAACTGAGAGGCTGCTGTAATAATGAATTCTTGACAACTAGAAAATCCCCCATGAGTCTGACTCCGTTCTAGAAAAAATGCCAATACGTGCTTGCTTGTTTTAAATTGCAGCAATATGTTATTTTTAGATTTAAGCCACTGACAAAGTTAGAAGCTCATGTTTGTCTTATTTAATATATCTAAAGCTAGTATCCTCAAGTGAATGCTAATTTTTATGCTGAGGTCAAATTTAATACTCAAAGAGGCTAAAAGAATTTAATAGTAGTATATACTCAGTGGTATTTAATTGAGTTGAAATGTTATTTTGGAAGATGATGAGAGAGAAAAATCAGGATTGGCCTGTATTTTGTTACCTGCTCTTTTGAAAAATTATGTTTTATTTTAGCCTGGTTGTATCACTATCCTTAAAACTTATTCTTTTTCTTTTTTTTTTTTCTCTCCAGAATGTGACTGTGGAGTATTTGCCTCCACACACTGTCAGTTGACTTAGCTATGTAGGGAAAATGGGGTGAGGTGTAACACCATAACCATTTTTCAATCTTTAAACAGCCTCATAAAGCAGTAGGAAAAGCATAAAGTGCCTTTGAAAGGAACAAAACTCTCCATTAGATAGGAATTAATTTGCAAGTCTCTTTTACCGGTCTCCAAACTATCACGGTGTCCCGGCTAAACTACACCCCAGACAAAGTAAGTCCGAATGACCTGGAATGGGGCACAGCCACAGGCAAGTTTTAAATCTCCCCCTTGTGATTCTACTATGCAGCTATGTTGAATTACTGAAGATGCATGTTCCACAGAAGAGACAGCCTGGTGCTGATCCATATATTTTTTATCAGGAAGTTGATGATGCTTTTCATACATTCCCGGGTCTTCTGTAAATTCTTAGGATGGACTTCTGTGGCTTTTCTTTGATGTGTGAGTGAATGCCTGGGATGGTTACAATAAGGGGGTGAGCTTGCAGAGTTAAGAACTCATTATCATGGAAATAAAGGAGACTTTGAGAACAAGCAAAGGCTAGTTAGCCAGAGTTCCCTATAGCAAGAGAGCCAGCCACCATCATCTTGAGGCAGAGACTCAAGGGGGGGCGGGGTGGGGGGGGGGAAGCTTTATAGTGGAAAAAAAAGGGGAGGCTTCAGGTATACCTGCATTGGAGGCTGCTGGTAAGAGGAAGCTGAAAGCAGGCTAAGTAGAAGGAGGGCATCCTATGTGATTGATTAGATGTGTGTGTTTGGTTTCTTCTGTATTTGGTAGAGATTTAGAAATCTCTACTAAATACATTTATCCAGTGCTAAGTTGGAAGCAGAGGCAAAAATTAGGGAGGTTGTAAGTTATTAGACGAGTCCTGACTGTTTAGGGCCAGTTGCTACAGGGGTTAGTGTTTGGCTTTTTTGGGCTTATTACTGTAGATAGTAGGTTGGCTTCTTGGGCTGGTTACTGTAGGTTATGGGTCACAGTTCTATTTTGGTATGTAATCTGGCCATTGCCCATTTGTATATCCAATTTCTCACTGGACAAGAGTCAGAGGTGCCTGAAGGACTGGATCCTGTGTCTCTCCAGGGTAGGGAGATGGGACTACTCCTCGAGCCTTGAAACTAGGCCTGGACCATTTGTAGAACTCAGACTGGGCTTATGGTTGACTCAGACAATATTGTCTAATTTTTCAGATAAGATCTTGGCTTGTATACAATATTTTTGATATATGTTAGCATAATTCCACACTTTCTGAAATGAGTTGATTTCTACTTTCAACTGAATGACAATTTCAGTAATATAGATTGGAGTAAAACATTTTGTTCCAGGAAATATATTTCTTGAAGGGAAGGTCATTCCTTAATCCTGATTCTGTCAATGGCGTATTTGGAATAGGTCTTTCTGAAAAGACTCAGATTCTAATGTTTCCAAAGCTCCCTGTCACGGGTCCCACCTCTGCCTCTAGTTGTATGGGAATTTTTAAATATTTTAAGTATGTTTTCTATCTATCCTATCCTGTCCTCTCCAATGAATATTCGTCTGGGAAACATGATCCATTAGCAGGCATGCAAGTAATTTTGGAAGGTTTTCCAAATAATAGAGAAGGCAGCTAAGCTGGATGCTGCTGAAAATTAGCTCTATTTTTTTTTTGTCAAGTATATTTTAGATTACCAGTGTTCGTTTCAACAGTATACTTGCTCAGAATAGGAGTTCTATGTTGTTGGGTAAATTATTTAACCATGGTGTACCTTTCTCTTCAAGTGTCCAATGGAGTTAATACTATCAAATAATATAGGGTATTTGTCAGGATCAAATGAGTTAATACATGTGAAGCACTGAGAACATAAGCAGCTAATAATATATACCTATTATCTTAGTACAGGTAGTATTACACAGATTAAGAAAATTGAATTACTTTTATTAAAAACTGAACAGCTTTTACTTACTTATGAGAATTATGCATTAAAGCCCTTTATAAAATAAAATTAAATTACTTTCGATCGAGCTGTATTAAAATACTTTCACTATAGCTTGCATCTTTATTTGTAACAGGCTCTTGAGTTTTTTATATACACAGTTTGCCAGAGATCTAATTTATCATTGTCTTTTTAATGACAATTGTAAGTTTTTCTCTCATGTGAAGAAATGGTGATTTTTCTGAGATGTTGACCTGAAAGCTGTAGATTTGTGTGTGTGTGTGTGTGTGTGTGTGTGTGTGTGTGTGTGTGTGCGCGCATGCATATGAGTGTGTGAGAAAATGTCTCAATATAAATTAGGTTACTATGGACATTCTAACGATTCACTGAAACTGTCTTCTACATGTAATCAGTGTATAGAATTTTTTTTTTACAAAAACATTAAAAACTGATTTCACATTTCTAACTGTATCAAGGCTAACGTGGAAATTCTAATATGACTATGAAAAAGGTTGAACAAAAAATAATATAATTTTGGAAAAACAGAGAGAAGTAAGAGAGATGTCCATTTCTTCCTCTAATAGAAAAAGACAGTAATTAACCAAACATGCCCTATTCACCGTGCCGAATAGTACAAGCCTTCCCCCATAATGATTGAATTTTTAAATGTCATTAGTGACTGGAGTCTTAATGAGCGCCTGTGCCACTTTGACCTAGATGTGCTCCCCTCCCCTAACCGTCATAAAGAGATCAGGCTGTGCCGTGGGTCCTCACCTGGTTCCGGGGGTCAGGGCAGCTCCCCTTGGCTGCCTCTCCATCGCCAAGCTCGATGAGGGGTGAGGTGGGGGGTGGGAGCTGAGTCCCTGCATGCACTGCGGCAGCCCAAAGCCTGGGTGGAAGCTGAGTTGACCCCTGTCCCTCCCCCTAGCTCTCAGGGGGATGGCAGGACACAGGTCAGAGCTGTCTTGCTGGGATGGGAGTTAGACAGCTGAGTCCAACCCATGTGCGCGAGGTGGGGGGTACAAAAAGCAGCACTTGGGCCTGGAAGGCCTCAGTCTCCCAGGGCCTCCTGTCCAAAAAGTTGGGGAGGGCATGGAAGAAGTTCCATCCTGCTCCTGCAATTTAGAAACCTTCCTTCTCAGTGTCAAAAGACAGCCCGAGGGGAGCTGGGAGTTAGGGCTTCCACGCCAACGCAGAGCAAGTGCTGGACAGAAGGGGGGCGAGGGGCACACACGTGCCAGCAATGTGCAGGAAGCAGAGGAGAGTGGGCCGCAGCTCTGGAAGAGAAGTGGGGTGAGGTCAGGGCCCCAGGCCCAGTAGCTCATCTGCTCACAGCAGGAGGAAGGGGGCCTCGTCGTCCTCTCCCTGCTTGGCAGCTTCTGTGGAGGGCAGTCCCCTGGAGACTTGCAGGGGTGGGTGTTCAAAGGCACCACACTTGAACACTATATATTTACATATGTAAATATGTACATGGTATATTTAATACAGGTGTTGTATGTAAATGTATGTATATGTTTATACTATTATATAATGCATAATATGTACATATTATGTAGCATATTTAGGCATGTAACTACATGTGTGCTAATGCATATATAGCATGTAAACATATTATTTACACATATAAATGCACATATGTATACACTTATACATACATATATATAAACTATGTAATGTAGATGTATATTTCAAGTAGGTATGAAGTATGTATGAATTCATATTTAGTAATATGTATATATAATACATATATGCATAATACATATGATTATATATTTTTATTAATAACACATTTGTGTATATAATATGTATACATACAAAAATATATGGATACATAGTTCTATATGGATACCATACAGTGAGTATATGCGATCACTTAGAACTTGATGGCTAACTTAGCATTTATACAGCTTTTATACACATGTACATGTATACATTTTAATAAATGTATTTGTACATACTTCTGTATGTACATATATATGTATTATAATCATGTATTAACATATTTATGCATATTATACATACATAAATACATATTTGTACATATCCAACTATACAAATTTATACATACATATATGTGTATACTATAATACATGTATACTATTATGTGTATAATAATATATGTACATGTATGTGGGAAATAAGTTCAAGAATTCCTTATACTTACATAAATGGGTTAAAGCTTAGGGCAGAAAGCCGCCACCATAGGGAGAAAGGGCCCAGGGTTAGTGAGAGAGATATTATAATAGGATCCCAAGTAACTTGTTATATCACTTGTTACATCCATCTGGTGCCAGTATACTTTGATCACAAACTCCACGTGCCCCCCCAGACCCTTTGCTTCTTACACACACAAGTTAATCATTACTGTCTGATTGTTTTCTCCACTTTCACCATGGGTGTAAGATCTTGAGAGCTCAATAAATACCGAGAGGAAACCCCTGCTTGGGGCTCTTGTCTCCTCCCAGACATTAACCCCTCTTGTTTTCCATTCTGCGTCTGCTCTCTTGATGGACAAGAGAGAACTCCAGATTCATGGTCTGTGACACATATGTATGTCCCTAGTGAAGGAACCAGGATGGTAATGATGTGATACCGTAGTTTATTTAAAAATAATACTATTATGTTTTGAACTGAAATAGTATATTATTTCAGATTTGAAATAGTATACTACTTCAGATTATTTCAGTATATAATAAATATATATTATTTCAGTATATTATTTCATTTATGACATATATTTATGCACTCTGAACAATGTTCATATGCACTCTGAGAAGCTGTAAATTAGAGCTAATAATGATGAGAATTTGAGGCAACCTGGAGTGCTAGATGAGAGATTCGTCCAGAGAAGACGAGTTCACCCAGTTTCTTTTACTGGAGTCTAGGATAGGGTTTCTCAACCACTGCACTGTTGACATTTGGGACTGGATAATTCTTTGTCGTGAGGGCTGCCTGTACACCATAGGATGTTTAAGCAGCATCCCTGGTCTCAACCCACTAGATTCTAGAATATGCCCAAGTTGTGATGCTCAGAGTGTCTCCAGATGTTGCTGAGTTCCCCTGGGGCGTCTAACTCACCTCCTGTTGTGGTTCTCAGCTATGTCCAGGGCCTGCATTTTGCTGCGATTACTGGTACAGTCAGAGAAAACTTGTTTTCTGGAATTAAATTCACAGGAGACTGATACTTAATCTAGAATTCCATTTTATTAGTGTCTTGAGGGAAATATTCCTTTTACTCCAGACTCCTTACTGCTGTCTGAGTCCTTGCTCCTGTGGTTCAAGACTATTAAAGATCAATAGTTTTGTTGTTTGTTTGTTTGTTTATTACTTTATGGTTTTTTGGTAATAAGTTGCTTGGCACATCTGGAATTGAAGTGGACAACTTCTTGAGAGAGATGTTATTTATGTCGTTATGGTATCTGGTGAAATTCCTATACTCCCAACCTAAAGAAATAATAGTTGTAGTTATAGTGTTCTTACACACTGGATTCTAGACCCCATCTCACTTTTTGAAATACCATGGTTCCGCTACAGTGAGGCAAGCAAATTAACCAAAGTCTGTATTTCAATTACCTCATTTGTAAAATAACAGTAATATTGGTATCTTAAAGAAGAGTAGTAAAGATTAATAACTATGTGTAAAATAGGTAAGTTCTTAGTACAGCGTGCTCACTGAACATGTGTTGGTTATTATTAGTTTTTTTTTTAATTTTTTAACATTTTTTTACTATTGAGAGACAGAGAGACACAGAGCATGAGCAGGGGAGGGGTAGAGAGAGGGGGAGACATAGAATCTGAAGTAGGCTTCAGGCTCTGTCAGCACAGAGCCCGACACGGAGCTCCAACTCACAGACTGTGAGATCATGACCTGAGCCAAAGTCGGACAGTCAACCGACTGAGCCACCCAGGCGCCCCTGTTATTATTAGTTTTTTAAAAAATGTTTATTAATTTATTTTGAGAGAGGGAGAGAAAGCAAGCACATGATCAGGAGAGGACAGAGAGAGAGAGAGAGAGAGAGAGAGAGAGAGAGAGAGAGAGAGAATCCCAAGCAGGCTTTGTGCTGTCAGTGCAGAGCCTGATGTAGGGCTCCATCTGACAAACTGAGAGATCCATGACCTGAGCTGAAATCAAGAGTCGGATGCTTCACCGACCGAGCCACCCAGGTACCCCTTATTATTAGTTGTATATAAGAATAACTTTAGAATATTTTATTGCCAGATAAACATACCATAGATCATGGGGATATGTGTATGCTCGTTGCAAAACATAATAACACCATGTAATCACCACTCAGGCCAACAACTGGAAGTTTACCAAACACCAGAAGCCTCCCTGATCCATTTTCCATACCCCATATTCTTTCCCCCATAAATGAAATAAACGCACCTTCTCTTATTTTAATCCCATTTTAGGCTAAAAATAGAACAGTATTGATTCTCAGTTTATAATGGCAAAAACAAATGAGCAGTAAATATATGCCCCTAAGAGTGATTGCACTGGAGAGACATTTTACATCTGAAACATCGATTTGAATCTGCATAATTGATTGAAAATTGCAGTTAAACACGCTTTTTTGGGTCACACGTACACCTGAATACTGATAATGATTCAAAAGTGACTGTCCTTCTGGTAAACACATACCCACACGTGCACCCCCTGTAGAGATAACACACTCATTTGTACGCGCAGATGCACACGTTGTCTTTTGCACAGTGTACGAAAGCCATTTGGTAGTTACTCCTGGTTGGGCACAATCAGAACTTCCTTCATCACTCTGTGGATTGTGTGTCTCTTTATGTCTACACTCCTTAATACTTGAATTACCACCAGATCGACAGTGTCAGTACTTAAGCCAATCAATAGACATGCAGGAACTGTGGGCCAGTTATCAAGTCTGTCTTAAGAGTCAGCTAAAGAATTTCAGGTGTGCAGGAAGAAAAAGTGTGCTTTAAATGAAAATGAGACAGTCTTAAAAAGTAAAATGCCATCTCAGGCAAATTCTTCTGAAAGGCATGCCAATGTTAAGTTGGCAAATTTTTACTTATCTCTTATATTTGAGACATTTGGCTTTAAAGAAAAAACACATTTCAAATAGGACTGCAGAAAAATATTGTAGTTTGAATGCTTTAGCAATGAAACTACCAACGACTGTTTTTTTTTAAACTGTTCAGGCAGAATAAGCTTTATAAAATTTCAGATGAATTTAGGTAATCCCTAGCTTAATTTAATTTAAATTAAATTATTGGTAAATAATTGGGACAATAACCCTGCCTGATTTTTAATTACCAGTTGTGTTAAATCCTAAATATGAGACAAATATTTTTTCTGATTAAAGTAAAAACTGACAACAACTTGATAATTGTATAAAATAAAAGACAAATATGTAAAGGTTGCATGGAATGAAGAATTACCTGAATAAAATAAAACATATATTACAACATGGTCTCCATGAGATTATTCTTTTTTTTTCATATATAATTTATTGTCCGATTGGTTTCCATACAACACCCAGTGCTCATCCCAACAGGTGCCCTCCTCAATGCCCATCACCCACTTTCCCCTCTCCCCCAACCCCCATGAGCCCTCAGTTTCCATGAGATTATTCTTATACTTTCCCTCTCTCTTCGTGCCTTAGTTTTAATTTTATATGTGATACACATTAACAAGGTAGATGATAGGTATATACTTTGTATATATCCGTATGTGTATGTGTATTGATATATACATGCGTGTAGGTATACACACATACACATCGCCTTCCTCTGGAAGTAACCATTGTCCTGAATTTTATGTTTTTCATTTCTTTGTTTTTTTAAAATTATGTATATTCTTAAACAACGTATTACTTAGCTTTGCTTAGTTTTAAGATTCTCAAAACTATCAGACCTGTTTTGTTTCTAAGATCCAACCATTATCTTCGGTGTGCATTGATGTACAGTTCCTTTGTACTGCTATATGTGTTTCCATTGTGAAGAGTACTGTGATTTATTGATCTGTTCTGTGGTCATTGGATGTTTGGGTTGTCAACGATTTTTTCCTATTATGAGCAATGTTGCCGGAAATTGCACATCTCCTGGTGTACAAATGCAAGAGTTTCTCTAGGTCAGTGATTCGCAACTTTTCTCTTTTCAATGGACAGAGAAGATGCTGGTATTTGTATTACATCGTTGGGTAGGAAGGCAAACTCCTTGAGACCAGTGTTTCATCATGGGGACGTTCTCCCCAGGAGGACATCCATGTCAATGGAATTGGAGGAACATCGGGGTACAGAAAAGTTCAAATGCAAGAGCTAGTGACAAATTATGTTTTTAAAATAGGTGCTCAGATTTACACTCCCACCTGTTGGAACTTCTCTTGGCCCACACTCTCTGGATGATCTGGTAGTGTCAGAATTCTAAAATCTTGCGAATATACTATCTGTAAAGTAGCATCTCATTGTAGTCTTGATTTACACTTCTTTTTACTGATGAGTTTGAACATCGGTTTATATACATTCTGTTATGTGAACTCTCTGGTCTTGCCTTGTGCCATTTTTCCAAGGGTTTTTTCGAACCAATTTAAAGGTAGTTTTTGTCTTTATTTTATTTTGTTTCCCTTAATTTTGAATACTAATCACATGCTGTTTTGCATGTACTTTCCACATGTGATTTTTTTTACGCATCTTTTAGCAACCATGATTTCTTGATTTTAATATAGTTTTGTGTATAAATCTTTCCTTACATACATTTACTTGTAAATTTGTATACTGATTAGGTATTTTTGTTTCTTGCTTAGGTAAATCTTTTCTATCTCAAGATATTATATTATTTTATAATTTCTACAAAATTTTTCTTCATATTCTCTTGTCTTTAAGTTTTTTTTTTCTTTTCTTATTGAACTTATTAGACCTCCAGGAGAAAATTGCATATAAGCAGTGGGCATATTGTTAGAGATCCTAGTATTTTTTGTTTTGTTTGTTTGTTTGTTTGACCTATGGAATCCAAGAAAGTTGTCAGCACTGTACTAACCTGAATGTGGATTTTCCCTTTTGGCAGATGATTGTGATGAGCCTCTGGTGTCTGCCTTGTCTCCGGCATCGTTCAGCAGTTCATCTGAACTTTCTAGCAGTCACGGTCCTGGATTTGCAAGGCTAAATCGAAGAGATGGTAAGTCTGCTTTTTACCTTTTGATTGGTTCGTGTTGAATCTCCCTAATTTTCCATTCTCTTTTAATGAAATCATTATAAGTGACCTATTATAAAAGGAAGTACATGTCTCCATAAGCAAATGGCTGAAACTCACAAGTATATGACGTATAGGACTGGTTCTGGGATGGCAAAGGGTCACATCCTATTTTAAAGCCCGTGTCATCATTTCAGCACCCAAAGAACTGAAATCCTTCAGTATGGTGAGCTTTTATATTTATCTTATGACGTAAACGTTTCTAAAACAAGATCTAATCATTATGTATATAGTAGCCATGAAAAATCTAATTGACCCCCTATTTCAAGTTAAACAGGAAGCTTGTGAGAAGAAGTAATTTTCAAAGACGCTAGTTATTTAAAAATAAGGAGCCCTCAGTTTGCGCAATTCTCAGTGTAGATGGCATGATTCTCTCTCCTGTGGAGGAATGGGAACTTAATAAGTTTCATGCTCCTCTAGGAATATGCAGTTCATATTGTTGACAGTCTCATAGGTAGGTTGTGTTTGATCGCTTGAATATGTTTAAGGGAAAGCGCAGATAATTAAAAGGCAACTTGCCGTTGAACTAAGAGAGAATTTCAAAACTCTCTGCACTTAGAGACAGCATCATCATGGCCCCTTTCCATAATACGTGAAGGCAAAAGCCATCTGCACTCACATTCTATAGAAAGAGGCTTGGCAGTTCTAACACAGAAAACGTTTTTAGCAACCATGGAAAAAATAGACACCGACATCATATATTATTGAAACCGTGATTTGCTCATTTATTATCCCCTTCTTGCATGCCATATGTCAGCCACTTCTTTTCATTTTTCTCCTTGATGTTCTCCTCGGTGCTGTTGTAGTGTTTCAGCACGATGCACATTGGATGTAACACATAGATCAAATTGTGTGTGTGTGTGTGTGTGTGTGTGTGTGTGTGTGTCTGTGTTTTGCCATCTGGTACACATGATAAATATCTAACACCTTAGCATGACTTAATAAATTGAAGTTTATTTTAAAATGTCATCTCATATTATTTGCGACAGTCACCTTTGGGTGTATCTGAGTGTGAAAGCATCAATGGAGAGTAAGAACGGAGATCCTTGATCAAATAGGGAATTTGTGGGGCCTTGGATATATTTGTGTAGATACTGCTTGTCCGTTCCTTTTATTTGCCTTAGAGTGAGGGTTATTGGACTCTGTCTCCTTATTTGCAATTCTGAATCCTTTCCTGACCACAGGCAAGTGAGCTCTCCTAGCCCCTCTGCAGACCAGTCCAACTCTTGAACCTGTGCTTCTCCAAGCAGGAATGCTGACATCACAGCACTGATCTTGCAGTGAGGTCTCTCTCTTACACTCCTTTCCAAAGTAAGGCAGGGTATAACATTTACCACTGCTCTATTTGAGAAATAGGAGCTTTCCTAGGATTTGGCCCATGGAAGGATACAAAATTTAATTTAACTATCTTTATTTCATTTGCTGAGATTCAATAAATCACACAAAATGTATATAAGTTATGAATTGGATCAAATCGTATTTCTCATTAATTTATAGACTCGTCAGAAGTCTCCACCAGTGAGACTCATTTTCATTCTTAATTCGTTTCTCTGGCTCTTGGTGAACCACAGTATCAAACTTCATGAATCTCATTTGCATGTTAATGAAATGGAGAAACAAAACAGGATCATTTTAATTATCTTTTGCTGGTTGTCAACCTACTTGATTACATTTTTTTCTTTTTTATTTAGTTTTTCTTTTTTCTTCCCTCTTAATTACATCAAGTGTTCACAAAGGAATGTCAGCTCTTGAGTGATTTATTAAAGGCTATATATTATTCCTACTATCAACATTCCTTGTAGTATATTTAGATCAGGCTGTGGAAGGGTGTTTAACCAAGTCAGCAGGTCACATGTAAATAAACTGAATCAACAAATAAAGGCCTAGGTCTCCCAGAAACACGGAGAGTGACCTCTTTCCTGTGGAATCTAGAAAATTGAGAGCCAAAGAACAAACAAGCAAGAAACAAAGAATCAAGCTTATCCAGTGGCTGTTCTCCATCCATGAGATAAATGCCATGGGTAACTGTGAAAATAACTAGACCCCGGGGCGGGAGAAGAAGACCAGAAAAAGATACTGTTGAACATAATGAGTCTCTCAGGAGGGACGAAGAAAAATGAACATTTTTGGAGGTATACTAAGTTACTTTTGCCACTTGAGTGCTGTTGTGGGTTGAGTTGTGTCCTTCAAAAGGATACATTCAAATTCTAACCCTGATACCTATGAATATGACTTTATTTGGATCTAGAGTCTCTGCAGTGTGATCAAGTTGAGGTCATATCAGTTTAGGTTATTGTGGATTAGGGTGAGCTCCAGATCAGGCCTTGTAAAGAGAATGAGCTTTGGAGACACACAGAGACAGAAGAGACGGAGAGAGAGAGAAGAAGGCCATGTAGAAATGGAACATGTAGAAATGGAAGCAAACGTTGGAATGATGGGGTTTCAAACTAAGAAATGTCTGTATCGCCAGCAACTTCTAGAAGCTAGGAGGAGGCAGGGAAGGAGTCTTTTTAAAGCTTACAAGGGGAGGAGCATGGCCCCGCCAACACCTTGATTTTGGATGTCCAGCCTCCCAAACTGTGAGAGAATAAGTTCTGTTGTTTTAAGCTGCCCAGTTAGTGATATTTAGTTAAAGCAGTGCTGGGAAGCTGGCAAGAGTGCCCCTGAGGAAAGGACTTCTCCCTACTTGTTCGTACTGGGAGGATGCCTCCAAGTTTGAATCTGAAAGATCTCATAGCTCAGAGGAATAATCCAGATGTAAGGGTAAACAACACAGATGAACAAAAACCCATCCCTGCTAATACTGGCTACGTACTAGAATGAAATCTCTCTCTGCCTTTATATGCCGCCATATTGCTGCAGCTCCCATGTAGTTTGAATGATGATTGGCAGCTAAAGTTAACTAGTGTCCATGTCAAGTTCAGACAGGCTCTAGCGTGCCATTTGATAGTCCAAGTGTGTTCTTACGACAGGATATAATGAGGCCACAGATGCAGAACTGTCCCTCAGGCTGCAGTGTAATCCAAATGAAAGTTTTAGTTTTGATGTACTCGAGAAACCTAGGAAATGGGTTACTGCCAACTGATATACTTGTGTACACATGTAAAATCATAAAGCAGTAAATAAAACTATCATACTTACATGTATTTATAGGTATGAGTGTAGATATACATATGTACCTGTGTTTATTTATATAGCAGATTGCTCCCATAACTGAAAAATTCTGCAAGTTTTCTGTCATCTATTCTGTAAGGTCGGAATATATCCTATTTTCCTAAAAGTTGAATGTTTGTCTCTGTTTTCCCATTGTCTATTTATCTTTCTTTCTTTCTTTCTTTAAAAATTTTAAATGTTTATTTTGTGTGTGTGTGAGAGACAGCACGAGTGGGGGAGAGGCAGAGAGAGAGGGAGACCCAGAATCTGAAGCAGGCTCCAGGCTCGGAGCTTCCGGCACAGAGCACGACATGGGGCTCAAACCCAGGAACTGAGATCATGACCTGAGCTGAAGTCAGATGCTTAACCGACTGAGCCACCCAGGGACCCCTCCATTGTCTGTTTTTCTTCACTGCAGCTAAACCCTTCCATTCTAAATGCCTGCCGAGCAATGTTTTCCCCATGCCCATAGAATTTGCTGTTAACATCAAGCTATCTGTAGAGAAATTAGCATATTTGGCTAATTGACAGAGAGAACTCCCATTTTCAGATGTACTCCTAATGAGAATAATTATGACATTCTATGCAGAATTATTTGGTGATTCTTACTGCCCTAAATCATTGTGCTTCTTCACATACAACTATGATGCCTAAATTAAAACCCAAAAGATAAATCCCCAAGGTATGCATGCTACATGTCAGTGCTTAAGAGGACAGATGAGGTGAATGTTTCCTGCTGTTAAACATAGTGCAGAAAATCTTTTATAATTATCATATTTTAAAACGATAGCATTAATATATCTAATAACCAATACTTTCTTCATGAGGAAAAGAATAAGAGATGGGTTTTGCACAGCACAAAAAAAAAACCTCAAGCCTAAAGAAAGGGGACCCTCATTGGTACAGTGGGTGTGGGTCAGGAATGTGCATAGAGGTCCCTAGGACCAGAGATGGTGTGGGCAAGCTTCCTGACTGAGAAGAATATGGATTTGGTGCATATGGGGATGGCCTTTTATTGTAGTTTGTTCGAGAAGAAAAGATATTACCAGCTTGCTTGCTTCTATATCACCTGCTTTCCCATTATCCCAGAATCTGAGGTGCCCGAGTAAGCCCATGGTCCCTGAACAATTATCTGAATTGCAAGGGGCATGCACATCCGCGTTGATTCAGGCAGTGAATACATGCTTTCTTACCAGATCTGCCCAATTCTTCTGTCTCATGCCGTAATTTATCTCCAGGACTAGGAGATGTACAGTTCTTAACACTGAGATGAGAGCACTGAAACCCGACTAGATCCCTGAAGAGTCAGATCCCTGAGAATTACCCCTGTAGTCACAGAACACGAGCTTCCCCAGCACGCTTGAACCTCAGCTAACCTACTCTCCTACTCACTCCAGTGGATCATAAAAGTTTAGGTGAAAAGCAGACACTTCTGTATGAGACATCTCTGAGACCAATTCACCATTCTTGGGTTTAAATGACTACTACTTCTTACTTAAGGACGGGAAAAGTATTTAACCACTATGCTTTAATTTCCTAATTTTCTACTGGAAGAATAGGGATAGTACTGAAATGGTTTTGGCTTTATTGATAGCATTGAAATGGTGTTGGCTCTATTGAAAATGATCTTGGCTCTGGTATGGCGATAAGAAAAGCACAGTCCCAAGAGAACGTTAAACTGTTCAGAGTGTGCCCTGCCAGTTAACCACATTTTAGCAGACCTCATGGGACCAAATATATAAATTACAAGGATAATCTCGGAGAATTCAGGCTTCCATATAACTCTGGTAGTAAGTGTTGGTTTTTTTTCCCTGATTAATTATAAAGCAAAACAAAAACTATGTTTTATATGTTCAGTATTAGCTTGAAGTACGTTCTTCTATATCGTAGTCCAGGTTTGTGAACTAGGGCGATCTGATGCCTTTATGTAAAATATTTTACTTTTTTAGCAATTGGAAATTGGTTTATGAAGTTACACAGGAACTTCCAAGGAGATTAACATTTTGGAAAAGGTTTGGAAAATGAAGGTCTAGATCAATTTTATGGTCCGTGGTGTGTGGTTCATGCTTATAGATTATATTTTGTGTGCTGGCCTTGAGAAGGTAGAAAAAAAATGAGTAAAGATTTACATCTTATTTCTCCATATACCTATATCCTGTGTTCATTAAAGGAGGAGAGAATTTGCTATCATTTCTGTGATTAATATAGAATCACTTCTACTCTTCTATTGATTCACTTGACTTAACACCAGAGGTGCTTGTCTGCTCGGTCGCTTGGCCCCCTCTTTACTTTGGGTATCGCCCTCCTTTCTGGGCTCCCTTCCTTCTCAAGTCTCTTGCCAAAGTCTTGGTCATCCCTCTAACTTACCTTTATTGTCTTTGTCTGCCCTGTAGCGCACTTTTTTCAGCTCTAAATCAACCTGATAATGTAACCTGAGTGAATGTGCCAAGTAGCCAACCCTAAGCAATTTACAGTGATAGAAAATCTGGTTTTAGAAACATGAAAACTGATCGTCATCCTAAATTGCAAGTTGCCTTAAGGAAATGAAATTACCTCTTCTTTTCTCCTTTCCTATAAAAGTATGGGGTTGAATTTGAGGATCTCTAAATTCTATGACAATTCTGTGGCACTCTTTTCATTTCTGATACTCTATAGGCAATACCTTTTCTTTCTAACTCACTCTGGTAATGGAGAGAGTGAGTAGTGATATTGATGGCCCTTCAAGAAGAAGGTAAGTAGAGTCCCTGAAGGCAGATTGTTCTTCTAATTCCGCTCAAACTAGGAGACACAGAATGTTCCAGGCTTAGGAAATGTCTTAAGTTGCCATAGGATCTAGGAATTCAAGTCATAAATGTGATCCTACTGAAATTGATACCATGGCTCAAATTTGGCCAATTAAAATACATTCATGAGATTTACAATTATCATTAATATTTAACATATTTCTTTGTGTATATCTAACATTTTTCACAGGGCTGAGTAGGGAAATTTCACATATAGGTACGGAGAAAAACGTGAGCTAAGTAATCAGGTGGTGTGTTAGGTTGGATTCTCTCAGAAGCACACTCTGGGTGATGACTGAGGTGCCAGTGGTTTGTTAGGGGGTAGCTCCCAGGAGAACACAGTGAGGGAGTGGAGGAAGCAGGGTGAGGAAGGGGAGGAAGCCAGTCAGTTTCAAGTGAAGTTCCACACGCTGCCTGATCCCCCAGGAAACTCTGGATGGTAAAATCGTACCTAAGATTTTGTCCTACTTCATTGTAAAGAAACCTAGCCGAACAAGACGGCTGGGTGTGTGATCAGTTTAGAAAAGTTCGTGTCTGAGCTTGGGCCACTGTAACAAAATACCATAGACTGGAGGTCTTAAACGATAGACATTTCTTTCTTGCAGTTCTAGAGGCTGGGAAGTCTGAGATCAAGACATTGGCAGATTCAGTTCCTGGAGAGAGCCTACCTTAGCTGTGGACAGCCACCTTCTTGCTGTGTGCTCACAGGGCCTTTCCTTGATGCGTCTGTGTGGAGAGAGCCATCTCTGTCTTCCTCTTCTTGAAAGGGCACTAATCCCATCATGAGGGTCCCACTCTCAAGGCCTAATGTAAACCCGAATACCTCAAAAAGGCACCAAATACCATCACTTGGGGGTTAGGGCTTCAACTATGAATTTTGGGGAGACACATTAGTCTGTAACAGCTGCATTTTTGAAACTAGTAAACCAACCAGAAAGTATTAACTGCTTGAAGACAGCTGATAAAAACCCAAGATAGCCAGGCCTTCAGGGGCAAAGATCCTGGAGAGAAAGGAAATACCATATAGTAAGCCTGATATTTTCTGCAACACATAACAGGGGTTCAAAATGGACAGAAATGATAGGAGAAATAGACAATATAAATTGAAACATAAAACATAGTAAGGGGTTTTTAATCTCTCTCTCTCTGTATTTTATCGAGGAAGTGGGCAAAAAAAAGTAGTGAAAATACAGAAGATTTTAACAGCAAAGTGAACAAATTTGACAAAATACATAAATAAGTAGTAATTATATTTATTTAATGGGCAGGATGCATTAAACTCTGCCCCCAACAACTATAGAATATACATTCTTAGGCAGTGTACCTTTGAATATTTACTTAAACTTATTCTGGGCCATAAAAAATTGTTTGAATAAATCTCAGAGGATTTAAATCAGACAGAATAAATACTGTGGATACAGTTGAATTAAACTAGAAATCAATAATTAGGAAATACTAAAAAACCTAGAAAGGTGTGGACTTTAGTTAGTATGCTTTCCAAAAAGAAGTCTCAGCAGAAGTTAGGAAACATTTTAATTCAATGATAACAAAAGGCTATCGGGTCAAAATTGAGACACAGCTCGGTCCAAACTGATAGCTTGACTTGCACAAATTACACAAGACAGAAGACTAAATATTAATGATCCATTTATTGCTTAGTTCTTCAACTTCTCAAGAAATGCTTAAGAAACAGCAGATTAAACCAAAATAAGGAAAAGGAAAGGAAAAAAAGAAAAGTGCATTAGTTAATGAAATAAAGACGGAGAATACCACCAATAAGACAAAAGTATAGCAAGAGGACACTTTAACAAACGTTCTGCTAATGATGGTGAAAATTTAAATGGATTTAAAAAAATGATTTGAAAACACAACCTGAAAAGTCGTACCCAAGAAATAAAACGGAAAATTTAAATATCCCTCTGTCTGTTAAAGATAGTGAATCCATAATTCACACGCTCCAGTGGAGAAAACTCCAGGCTAAAATGCCTTCATACGTGAATTCTCCAAGATACTTTTAAGGAAGATAAAACTCTAATCTTACACATTCTCTTCCAGAGGACAGAAAAAAAAAGTCAAAATACTTCCCAACTCCTTCTGTGAGGCCAGCATAACCTTGATACCAAACCCCGTCAAGGACAAACAAGAAAGGAAAATTAAAAGCCACTCTCTCTCATGAATATAAATGCAAAATACTGCAAACAGAATGTTAGCATATATGTGTGGATGGGTCTGGGACTCAGCCTCAGAATGAGAATGCACCGTCTTGGCTGGACGGCACGCGGGCTCTGCTAGCAGGTGGGTTGTATAACCAAACTGGAGCTTTCTAGTCTGCTACCGTGCAGAAGAATCCGGAGCATCTTCTCGAGGAGAGGAAGCGTGAAGGTAGCTAGCCGTAGAAAACCATCTTTTTTTTTGTATACACTCATTTTAGAGACTATTGTAATTAAAGATGTGCTGTAATCTATTGGCCGCCTCTTGGGTGACACGTCCCCTCAGCCACACCTCTTTCTCTGGCCGGCATGGTAAGGAGCAAGTCCAACTCCTGACAGGTGCAAGAGGGCCTGGTCTGAGATTGTACCGCTTACCTGTAGCTTCCTGCCCATGGCTCCCTGGATGCTCCCAGCGAATCCACCGGGCATTAAAATCCTGGCAGCGGAGTATGGGGAGTACTGTCTGCCTGTGAGGCTAATCTTGACCAACAGAGGACAAAAACTGATGGAGAAAATCTTCCCCGCTTGGTCCTCAGGGTGGAAAGTTCTGAGATGCATCACAATGAGGCTGACTTCTCATTTTATTCATGCATTGTGTTCCTGATTTTGTTCAGTTGTCCGGGTTGTCTTGTATCTCACTGAGCTTCTTTCTGATGGTCGTTTGACTTGTTTGTTAGGCAATTTGTAGATTTTCGTTTCTTTGGGGTCAGTCGCTGGAAGTTTATTCCTGTCCGCGTCCTTCGATGGTGTCCTATCTGCCTGATTTTTCGTGATCTGTACAGCCTTGTATTGTTGTCCCCGCCAGAAGGAGTGTCACCACAGGGCCCTGGGCTGCAGGATTGGTCCCAGACTGTGTCTGAGAGGGGCTGGAACTGATCGAAATGGCCATGTCAGGGTGCACAGCCCAGTGTGCAGGCCTGCTTTCAAGGGCATGGAAGAGCACGTCTCTTGCCAGACCCCTGGGTGGGCAGGGCTGCTCCAGGACTGTGGCTAAGAGCAGCCGGAGCCGAGTCACAGGGCCGCTTCTGAGTCCAGTGAAAGCAGGCAGGCCTGCCTCTGGAGGCATGTGCGGGTGAGGCGTGAGTCTCCCTCGGGGTGCCTGAGTGGGCACGACTGCTTTGGGCTGCAGCTGAGAGGGTTTGGAATGGGGCCCAGGACCCCTTCAAGATCCACAGTCACACCGAGGTTTGAGGGCTGACCTGCTGGAGGACAGGTGCGACTGCTTCCTGATGGAGCAGTGAGGAGGGCCTGGCCCGGTCTCTGCAGGGCAGAACTGCTGTCCGGAGCAGCCGGGAGGGGTGGGAGCCCAGGTACAGAGCTGTTGTCGAATGTCCTTTCCCACGGATGTGGGGACACGGGAGGGCTTGCCTCCGGGGCTGGGGTCAGGTGTGCCTCCCGGTGGGTCCCTGGGAGGGCAGACCTGTTCCTGGACTGCAGCTGGGTCCCAGAGCGCCCACAAAGGCACCTTTGTCAACGGAGGGTTGCCAAGTTATTGTTGTTACAGGGGGGATACAAGCAGGAGATTTCCTATTCTGCCATCGTTTTGTTTTTTTTTTTTAATGTTCCTTTTTCACAGAGAGAGGCAGAGCATGAGTGGGGGAGGGGCAGAGAGAGAGAGAGAGAGAGACAGAGAGAGAGAGAGAGACAGACAGACAGATACAGAACCTGAAGCAGGCTCCAGGCTCCGAGCTGTCAGCCCAGAGCCAGATGAGGGGCTCAGAGTCATGAAGCACAAGTTCATGACATGAACTGAAGTCAGACGCTTAACCCACTGAGCCACCCAGGCACCCCTCCCATTCTGTCATCTTGCTGACGTCACTTCATATATCCTGTCTGTCTGTCTGTCTGTCATTATCATCTGCTATCTAATGATCTGTAATTTCTGTTCCCATAAATTATCTCATTGGAATTGCAACTGTAACCCTTTTAAAGACTGCCCTGCAGATCTAATTCCACGAGAAAAGATGTGGAAAAATTACACAATTTTGTAAGGATTTCTCTATGTTTCTTCTCAAACAGGACTTTATATATCAAAGATTTCCTCCCTCAGTGGGAATTGTCAGGTCCTTAAAGGTCTAATAATTTAAGTAGAAAGCTAGCCCCAAATCCTATTTAAGTGATTTGAGGGTTGTTATTTTTCTCTTATCTTTTGTACCTTTTAAAAAAAGTTTGACATGTAATGAATATTAACAGTAGGAAATAAAAGGGACACGTGTAAGATGGACTTTATAATTGGCCATATAAAATGTAACTGATTTAATAGACTATATAAAAATATCTGACTGTATAAAAATGAAAAACAGGATCAGAGACGCTGCCAGAATGAGAATGTTTATGTGGGTTTTTCCAAAACCTCATCCTTGACCTTGGCATTGTGCATGCCCTCCTAGAATGAGCTGATCCATTGCCAGGGCCTCCAGGAGGAGGCCTGTGCAGACAATTCCCACATTTGTGCTGGAGGAGAAACATGTCTAACAGTCTCCTTTCTTGTATTTTCAACTGCCTGCTGGAATTTTCCAGCTGCCTCCTAGATGTCTTGTCTTTACGAAAAAGCTCAACATATCTTAAAGTTAAATATATCACCTCCAAGCCAGCTTCTGCTCGTAATTATTTTTCTTTTTCTGGTTCCTGCTGGTTATCTTAATCGCCATGG
The DNA here is from genome assembly GCF_022837055.1 of Prionailurus viverrinus. Lineage (NCBI taxonomy): Eukaryota > Metazoa > Chordata > Mammalia > Carnivora > Felidae > Prionailurus > Prionailurus viverrinus. The sequence continues at coordinate 12,239,144 of NC_062575.1, read as the reverse complement.
CTTAACATTCTTAGAATCACCTTTTATTTCTCTCTTGATCCCTCCTCCTGAAGATGATAAATTCTGTGGATGCATAGTTTGCAATCTCTCTCTTTTATTCCTTTTTTTTGTTTTGTTTTTTGTTTTTTTAGATTCCATTGCTACTACACTAATGCAATTTTGGGATTTCTAACCAAGGTTATTTTAATAGAGCCATAACTGGTCATGTAATTCTGAGGCTGTCCTCAATAAAAATAAATTTGCACGTACAGTTGTGACCTTGTTTTTGCCTGTTTAAGATTTTTCAATGCCACTTTCCTTGCACATGTGGATGTTTCTGAATGTGCTTTCTAAAGTCCAGCTAATGGGGTGCCTGGGTGGCTCAGTCAGTTAAGCGTCTGACTTTGGCTCAAGTCATGATCTCACAGTTCGTGAGTTCAAGCTCCACGTTGGGCTCTGTGCTGACAGTTCGGAGCCTGGAGCCTATTTCGGATTCTGTATCCCCCTCTCTCTCTCTGCCTCTCCCCAGCTCACTCTCTCTTTCTGTCTCTGTCTCTGTCTCTGTCTCTCTCTCTCTCAAAAAGAAATAAACATTAAAAAAGTCCAGCTAATACTCTGCAGTGGTTGAGCAGATTATTTGGTAGTTTTAAGGAAAAAATAATAAAAAAATATTCATAAATATTTCCAAATTAAACTGTAACATAACCTATGAATTGTCTACCATTTACTAACAGAATATAGTTTCTCTTAACTAACCCATCTTTGCTTAATTTGTGTGCTAATGCTTGGTTCATTCTACAAATCTAATTATTTAATCTAAGTAAACCTAATAAATACTATATCACATTAATTCTATAGTTAGCACAAATACACAAAGAGCTCATTGATGCCTAAAAGTATAAATGGAATAAAAAAGTGAGAAATAGAAATTTGAACAATGTCCTAAATATAAGAAGTGACCATAATTTTAGTACGAAGAATAAATCCACACAAGCTGGGATATGTGAGTATTTGAATGTGGTGACTTCATATGAGCATCTAAATAAGGAAAGCACTGGATAGACAAAGCAAAGACATTGGACCTAGTAGACAAAGACTTTAAATCAACTCTTTTGAATGTGCTCACAGAGCCAAAAGAAATGCGAATAATGTCTCCACAAATAGAGGATATCAATAGAGTTACAAACGGAAAGAAACTAGTGTTTTCTAATGTGAGTGTTAAGAATTTTTCTGTAATGGAAAAGAGCAGAACTACGTATGCATCGAAGTTGCACTCCTTGTGGCAAAATTACGTCTCATTACTGACATTCTGGGAAGCAAAGTAGAATAAGCTGTTTGCAGAATTCTTGTAGCAAAAGACGCTATCAAAACCCGTATTTTTTTAGTGGCTCTGAATGTGGAAGAGTAACTATTATGAGAATATGCTAGTAGCCTCCTGCTTTCTTCAATGTAAGGACTACCTTGATTCCGGAGTTTTAATCCTGCTTCAGCCTACATAAGAGCAAAAGCACTCATCAGTCTGGTTAGTCTTGGTGACCCACTGCAGGAGAAGCGCCTTTTCTGGATCATTTGGTGTGCTATTGCAGACCGGACAGTGCGGTGGAGCAGGACCTAGGTGGCCCTGGGTAGACAGGAGAGGCTCCATTCACAGAGGATGGTCGGCAGACGGTAACAGGTGCCAGTGTTACAGCCTTACCAAACTGTGGTCACTGGGAAGTTGGGTGGGGAGTTCTTTTCGCTGTATTGTGCAAACACGTGGGCAGTGTTTCTGCTTTTCTGCGTTAAAGCACGCTGGTTGATGGTGGGAAAGGTGAGCACATAAATCCTCTAATGAAGGAAGACAAAAACATTTTTAATGACAATAATAATTCCTTCAGAGACATGTCTGTCTGGGAGATGATTTGGGGAGCAGAAAGGGGTATGACGTCCCCAGCTGTCTCCTTCTCCTCTTCCAGATCCAAGGCACACATGTCACCCAAGGCTTAAGGAAAGGGGGGGGTCATGGCACAGCTTGGGAACAAAGCTAAGTGGGTACTTTTTAGGCCTAGAATATAAAGGATTTGAAGGGGAATTGAGCAGCCCGAAGGAATCTCTTTTCCCCGTGTCCTGCTGAGGGGAGAAGAAAAGGGGGGTTGGACATGAGCAAGCAAGTATGAAGACAGGTTTCCCTGACATCCTGCCCCAGGTTAAGTCCACGGTGAGAAATGTGTCAGAACCCTGCACTCAACGTTGAGGCAACTGCATGTGAAGGCTGTGAGGAGGGTGGGCAACGGAGAGGGGCCTGCCTGCCTCAAGATAAGTCACCAGCGCCCTGCACCCTCTTGCACTGTGGAGGGCTGATAGTGTGGCAGAGAGAGAGTGTGGCAGCCCGAGGTGGCATGTGAGGAGAACCAAGGGCTGCTGTGGGTCCTGGAACGAATGCAGAAGGCAGGGACTGGAGCAGTGGGTGCGGGCAAAGGGTCACCCCCGGGATGGGAGGAAGGAAGACCACCTGAATGCCCTGATAAAGTACGGCCCACCCCTGGCCAGTCACCACGGAGCAGAGGGGAGGGGAGGCTGCTTGACTGTGCGTGGAGAAGACCAGAAGGTGGTCTTCCTGTCCCCAGCTTACAGGGCTGGCAGAAGGGGGAGATAGACCCCTGCAAGCATTTTGAAGCCTAAGGTGACAGAAATAAAATCCTGACTTGACTGAGTAATCCATGAACTGGACTGAGTTCCTCTGAAATGATTAGATTGATTTTCTACATTAGAGAGAACAGAAACTCAAGAGAGAAAATTAGATTGAGTTAGGGGAAAAGATGCATTTTTCATACCCGAGGCTGTAACTGAGAAATTCATGACTGCAATATGATTCTAGCTGCATTGCCCAAGTAGCTTATCTGAGCTGTGGTCGATACCTTGCTGGCTTGTGGGAGCCCGCTGTCAGCAGCTTTCCCAACTCAGCATTACCAAGTCGGGAGCTTGAAATCTGCCATCAAGGGAGCATTTACACCACAGGAATTGACAAATGCTATAAAGCAGGACTCCCTCCCCTCGACCCTCCCCAGGGACCAACATATTAAACACTTACTAGCATACCACTTACCTGAATTATAACCACTTACCTGACTTACCTCTTATAGCCAACATACAATGATCTTGGGAAAAAACATTAGAATATATTTTACAGATTGGACTGGGATGCAAAATACCTGAACCAAGAGTTTGATGTGCTCTCAGTACTTGTTTGTTGCTTAAAAAAAAATCTATAAATATGGTGTTTTTTTGTTTGTGTTTGTTTTTGTTTTGCATATTCACAATACAGCTAAGTTCTTTACCATAGTTTAAAAAACTTGTTTCTAGAACCACATACAACAAGTAAGTGTGTTAAGAATGTACATCCCGGGGGCACCTGGGTGGCTCAGTTGGTTAAGTATCCATCTTTATCGCAGGTCATGATCTCGCGGTTGAGTGAGTTTGAGCCCCGCGTCGAGCTCTGCTGACAGCTCAGAGCCTGGAGCCTGCTTCAGATTCTGTGTCTCCCTCTCTCTCTGCCCCTCCCCTACTCACACTCTGTCTCTCTCTCTCTCTCTCAAAAATAAACATTAAAAAAAGAAAAGAATGTACATCCCAGAGCGCCTGGGTGGCCCAGTTGGTTAAACATCCGACTCTTGATTTCCGCTCAGGTCACGATCTCACAGTTTGTGAGCCCGAGCCCCTTGTCGGGCTTTGCACTGAGAACATGTGGCCTGCTTGGGATTCTCTATTTCCCTTTTTCTGCCCCTTCCCCTCTTGCTGTCTATCTCTCTCTCTCTCAAAATAAATAAACATTAAAAAAAAAAAAGAATGTATATCCTAAGCTGTAACATTCAAACTTCCAGCTTTGGGGTTGGACATGTTGGTTGCCCTACTGTTTGATTTTATGCTAAAAAGAGAACAGTTCTCCATTCAATGTCTATCTTTGATCAAAATATACAGAAATCTCCAACAGATCCACAGAATCTTCTCTTTTTCTCAGTGACCTACTAATATGAGTTAAAATATTTTATAGAGTAAATATCAAGAGTGAGAAGTGAAAGCAACTGGCTACAGAAGTGGCCCAAACAGGTCAAACTATCCAATTACGCTGGTATAGCTTGGTCAAAGATTGCAAATAATATCTTCATGTAGACCAGTGGGAATAAGCATGCATATTATTAGTGACCTTAAATACTGTTTATTCCATACATTTAAAATTTCAGATGTCTTTTTGATATTAATTTATCTGAAGTTGGTGGTCCACACGTGTGCCCAACACAAAACCCACTAAGTAGTCCTCAGATGCTGAAAGTTGGACTGCTGTTTTCTTAGCGTTGAATGAAAGACTTTCAACGCTCTGACTCCACTTTCTTTTCCTGCCTTAATGACCACCGCCCTCTCCATGCCCTCTCTCTCCCTTCAGTCCAATTACTGCCATTCTGAAAAATGTGTCTTGCATCTGTCTGCCCTCAGATCATTCCTCTGCTTGGAAGGCTTCAACTCTCCATTTTGACCTTTCAGAACCCGACCCTAGAACCTCAGTGGAATGTTTCTGTTTTCCCTAGTCACTCAGCCAGCAATGCTCTCTAGATCCTAAACATCTTTAGTGTATATCCTGTTTCAAGTCCTCGTATAATATGCATCACCTGCTCACGTGTCTGCATACTGTTTCACAAAAAGCAAACTTCCCAAAGGTGGAAGCCTTATCATCTGTGATGAGGAACAGGCTCTGGAGTCGATTGTGTTTGAGGCTTTGCCTGATTTTAGTGTAGTTCTGTGACCTTTCACAGGAGACTACCTCCCTTTGTCTCAGTGTCTTCTTGTCTAAAGTAGGAAATATAATAGTTTTCATCTCATAGGCTTGTGAGAATCAAATGAGTCAGGATAAGGAAGCACATCGTAGAACATGTGGGCAACTTCTATTTATAGCTGGTGACCCTGAGTCATTCCTGGCATTTATTTTGACTCTGTATGCACCGATAGGTACAGTGATCACACTTGGTCCCCTGATTGTGGGTATTCATGGTGGTGATCAGAGTGATATTGACATTCCTTTGTATACGGTAGTTTCTCTGAAAAACTTGTGTGTGATCCAATACGGAAAACCATAACCAGTCTCTGTGATTAGGGAGATAAATTCTATATTCTTTGTTATGAGGGATGGCATTTAGAGATTTTTAAAAGAAGGTAATATTTCATACCCTTCTATTTCCTTGTGCTTTCATAGTTCTAATTAAGAATTAGAAATGTCCTAAATTTCATAGCCCCTCCCAGATTCAGTTTTTTGACATTTCATTTCTACCTTCTTCCTATTAGTAAAAGGTATGAGGAAAATTTAATAGTGTTGATATTGTTCAAAAACATAAAATCTACCACTTGGTAACTACATGTAAACTACAAGAATTTAATTTTAGGTGAGCAGGAACCCAAGAGCAACATAAAAGATTCCTGGTAAGGGGGTATCTGGGTGGCTCAGTTGGTTAAGTGTCCAACTTCGGCTCAGGTTCTCACAGTTCGTGGTGTTGAGACCCGTGTTGAGCTCTGTGCTGCCAGCTCAGAGCCTGGAACCTGCTTCATATTCTCTCTCTCTCTCTCTCTCTCTCTCTCTGCCCCTCCCCCACTTGCACTCTGTCTCTCTCAAAAATAGACATTAAAAAAATAAAAAAGATACTTTATTAAATCAGTATTCACCAAATATTCATTTGTTCATTGGAATTCAAGACACATTTCAGCTATTCAAAAAAAAAAAAGATTGGTGAGAATTAATCAGAACTATTTCTTATACAAGAAATGGCAAAAAAGAGTTTAAGATCCTTTGAAATGTCAACTTTGCTCATTAAAAAAGTCCATCATTTTTCCTTTGTTACTAGAAAGCAAAACTGTTACAGACCTTTGACCTTCTGAAGTCACCTCACCATCTAATTTAGTTCATGTCACTGAGTTTGGCCATATTCAAACAGTAACAGCTCAGCTAATGGCAAGCCTCCCTTTTATGTCTGACCAGCTCACAAAAGTTTTTATAAGGTCAGACTTAAGTGTGACAATGGTATTCTAATATGGAGTCTGACTGTTAGTGATTAATTTAACAAATATATAAGCTCTATTCTTTCATATTACAAAGTTCTTGTAAACAGCCAGCCAGACTGCGGGAGAGGTGCTGTTTGAGCTGCCACAGACAGGTGGAGGAAAGAGACTCCTGGCTGTGTGAGAGGAGTACATAGCATTCAAGCAGAATTGTGACGAATGAGAATAGACTTCATAGAAAACTGCACTGTTTTATGAGGCCCCAATGCCGAATTGAAGTTGCATTAAATGACGTGCCTAGAAAGATTCCTTTTGTTACCAGAAAAAATTATTCAGCTTGCTTTTACTAAACCAATTCTGGGAACAATGACAAAAATAGATTGGTTCTTTAAGAGGCACATACTAAAGATTTCCAGAAGGGTAGGACATCAGGCAGGAACACAATTTCCTGTCTTCCTCTCCAAAGCCTGTAAATGTAGCCAAATCCCACTGGTCTTGCTTCCTTCATTGTCATGACCCTGGAAGAGCTGCCCCTCTGTTCTAACATGAATCACTCCACAGTATCCTGTATCTTTCGTGCTTCCTCGGGATTCCTATTCCTTCCATTTTACATCTAACAAATTTCCCTTCCGCTGATGACTTTACTGTCAGCATCACCATCTAGAAAGTTTTCCAGGCCATCATCCTGGACTTTATAAGCTTCTCCTCGCCCTCCCAACATCCGATATCTAAAGGTATCCGCAGATGACCAAGCCCTGCCAATGTCACCCCACTAAAATCTCTAAAATGCTTTCATTTCTTTTTATTATCTTATTTACTCAATTCAAGATTATATCCCTAAGCAACTAACAAATAAATATAGAAAGTACGTTTTTAATGGAGTGGTTGAAATAACAAGGGCTCAAACCAAGGCAGGGATCATGAAAAGGCAAAGGCTGTAATGAAAATCGCCTCAGAAGTAACATTGACCAGATTTGGCAATTTCTACACATATAGAAATTTCTATTTCTGTTATTGAAAGGGAATAATTAGAAGTGATTTTAAGATTTCAGTCTGAGTGAAGATTGGAATGATGTGGCCATCTGGTTCTGACAGGAGGTAAGGCATCCATTTTTGGAAGGTTGAGCTGGAGTTATCTATAAGGCATCCATGAATAGATCTATAGGAAACATTCAGGATTTGGGATACAGATTTCAAAGGAAAGTCAGAGCTTAAAAATAAAGATTTAGGCATCATCATCCAAAAAACAAAAAACTAATCATTGCAGCCATAGGCAATGAGAAATGCAGTTTATTGAGAATGAAAGCTAAAGAGGAGAGTTGTATTAGCTTTTAAACAAAAGTAGAGAAAGGGAGCTCTATGAAGGATACTGAAAAAGGCTGGCCAAAGGGGCTGAGGAAGGGAAATGAGCTAAAGAAGGAAGGGTTTGTTCTAAGTGATTTGGTCATGACTTCTGATCTAGAGATGTTTCCTGATGGGTTTTTCTCAGCTCATTTATTGACCTAGACAAATCTTCTGTTCTAAAGATACAGGATGTCAGCCTAGCAAAAACAAAAAGCTTTTGTTCCTTTTTTTGAAAGAATCATCTCTCAATTATGGAAATCCTGAAATTCTTATTAAAACTCAATTTGTGGATTACCTGGGAGTTCCATATAATGTCCATACCATTGTATTGTCCCTGTTTTTATAGAAAGGAATGTAAAGTGCTAGAAGTTTAGATCAAGCTTTCATATAATTTTGTAAAAATGGTGGACTTAAAAATTGTACAAAGGGTGCATAACATGACCCAATATTCTTCTACTCAGTTATGCATCTGTTACAGGAAAGATCTGTAACAGATGCATAACTGATTTATTTTATTTTATTTTATTTTATTTTATTTTATTTTATTATTTTATTTTTATTTTATATTATATTTATTTTACTAACTCCAGTATAGTTAACATACAGTGTTATGTTAGTTTCAGTAATTCCTTACATCATTGAGTGCTCATCACAACAAATGTACTTCTTAATCCCTGTCACCTCTTTCACCCATTCCCTCTCCCTCCCCCTTTGGTAATTCTGTTCTCAATAGTTAAGAATCTGTTTCTTGATTTGTCTCTCTCTCACTCTCTCTCTCTCTCTCTTCATTTACTGATTTGTTTTATTTCCTAAATTCCACACATGAGTGAAAGCATATGGTATTTCTCTTTCTCTGATTTATTCTGCTTGCCATTATACTTTAGCTCCATCCGTGTTGCTGCAAATGGCAAGATTTCATTCTTTTTTATGACTGAGTAATATTCCACTTTATATATCCTACCCCTTTATCCATTCATCATTTGATGGATGTGTGGGCTGCTTCCATAAATTGGGTATTGTAAATAATGCCACTATACACATAGGGGTGCATGTATCCCTTTGAATTAGTGGTTTTTTTTTAAATTTATGTTTATTTTTGAGAGAGAGACAGAGACAGAGCACGGGTGGGGAAGGGGCAGAGAGAGCCAGAGACGCAGAATCCAAAGCAGGCTCCAGGCTTTGAGCTGTGAGCACAGAGCTTGATGCAGGGCTCGAGCTCACGAGCTGTAAGATCATGACCTGAGCCGAAGTCGTATGCTTAACCGACTGAGCCACCCAGGTGCCCCAATAAATTACCATTTAATCAGAGCTTAAGGATATTAAGAATTAAGAATAGTCTTAGATTAGGAAAGATTAGCAATTTCTGGGTTATAGGGTAGCTCTGTTTTTAACTTTTTGAGGAATCTCCATACTGTTTTTCACAGCAGCTGCACCAGTTTGCATTCCCACCAGCAGTGCAAGAGGGTCCGTTTTTTCCCTCATCCTCACCAATACTTGTTTTTTTCTTGTGTTTTTGATTTTAGCTATTCTGACAGGTGTGGGGTGATATCTCATTGTGGATTTTATTTTCTTTTCCCTGATGATGAGTAGTATTGAGCATCTTTTTAAGTGTCTTTTGGCCATCTGGGTATCTTTTTTGGAGAAACGTCTGTTCATTTCTTCTGCCTATTTTTAATTGGATTATTTATCTTTTGGGTGTTGAGTGTTGTTTTTTTGGAATATAAAAATTTATTTATTTATTTATTTTAATATGAAATTTGTTGTCAAATTTGTTTCCATGCAACACCCAGTGCTCATCCCAACAGATGCCCACCCATGCCCATCACCCACTTTCCCCTCCCTCCTACCTCCCATCAACCCTCAATTTATTTTCAGTTTTTAAGAGTCTCTTATGGTTTGCCTCCTTCCCTCTCCATAACTTTTTTTTTCCCCTTCCCCTTTCCCATGGTCTTCTGTTAAATTTCTCAGGATCCGCCTAAGAGTGAAAACATACGGTATCTGTCTTTCTCTGTATGTCTTATTTCACTTAGCATAACACTCTCCATTTCCATCCACGTTACTACAAAAGGCTATATTTCATTCTTTCTCATTGCCAAGTAGTATTCCATTGTGTATATAAGCCACAATTTCTTTATCCATTCATCAGTTGATGGACATTTAGGCTCTTTCCATAATTTGGCTATTGTTGAAAGTGCTACTACAAACATTGGGGTACAAGTACCCCTATGCATCAGCACTCCTGTATCCCTTGGGTAAATTCCTAGCAGTGCTATTGCTGGGTCATAGGGTAGATCTATTTTTAATTTTCTGAGGAACCTCCGCACTGTTTTCCAGAGCGGCTGCACCAGTTTGCATTCCCACCAACAGTGCAAGAGGTTCCTGTTTCTCCACGTCCACTCCATCTATAGTCTCCTGATTTGTTCATTTTATTCACTCTGACCAATGTGGGGTGATATCTGTTTGGTTTTGATTTGTATTTCCCTGATGAGGAGTGACATTGAGCATCTTTTCATGTGCCTGTTGGCCATCTGGAAGTCTTCTTTTTTTTTTTTTAATTTTTTTTTTAACGTTTATTTATTTTTGAGACAGAGAGAGACAGAGCATGAACGGGGGAGGGTCAGAGAGAGGGAGACACAGAATCTGAAACAGGCTCCAGGCTCTGAGCAGTCAGCCCAGAGCCTGACGCGGGGCTCGAACTCACGGACCGCGAGATGTTGACCTGAGCCGAAGTCAGCCGCCCAACCAACTGAGCCACCCAGGCGCCCCTGGAAGTCTTCTTTAGAGAAGTGCCTATTCATGTCTTTGGCCCGTTTCTTCACTGGATTATTTGTTTTTCAGGTGTGGAGTTTGGTGAGTTCTTTATAGATTTTGGATACTAGGCCTTTATCCGATATGTCATTTGCAAATATCTTTTCCCATTCCGTGGGTTGCCTTTTAGTTTTGTTGATTGTTTCCTTTGCAGTGCAGAAGCTTTTTATCTTGATGCGGTCCCATTCATTTTTTATTTTAATTTGGGTGTTGAGTTTTATAAGTTCTTTATATATTTTGGATACTAACTCTTTATTGGATATGTTATTTGCAATTATCTTCTCCCATTCCTTAGGTTACCTTTTAGTTATTTTGATTATTTTCTTTGCTGTGTAGAGGCTTTATATTTTGATGTAGCCCCAAAAGATCATTTTTGCTTTTATTTCCCTTGCCTCAGGAGACATATCTAGAAAAATGTTGCTATGGCTGATGTCAGAGTAATTACTGCCTTTGCTCTCTTTAGGACTTTTATGGCTTCAGGTCTCATATTTCGGTCTTTGATCCATTTTGAGTTTATTTTTGTATGTGATATAAGAAAGTGGTCCAGTTTCATTCTTTTGCATGTTGCTGTCCAGTTTTCCCAACACCACTTGTTGAAGAGACTTTATCCTATTGTGAGAGATTAATAGGCCATGTAGTTGTAGGTTCATTTCTTAGTTTTCTATTCTGTGTTCCATTGACCTATGCCAATGTCCTACTCTTTTGATTACTACAGCTTTGTAATATAACTTGAAGTCAGGAATTACAAGACCTCCAACTTTGCTTTCTCAAGATTGCTTTGGCTATTTGAGGTCTTTTGTGCTTCCGTATATATTTTAGAATTTTTTGTTCTAGTTCTGTGAAAAATGCTGTTGGTATTTTGATAGGGATTGCATTAAATGTGTAGATTGCTTTGGGTAGTATAGACATTTTAAAAATACTTGTTCTTTCAGTCCATGAGCATAGAATGCCTTTCCATTTCTTTGTGTCATCTTCCATTTCTTTTATCAGTAGTTTATAGTTTTTCAGAGTACAGGTTTTTCACCTCTTTGGTTAGGTTTATTCCTAGGTATCTTACTGTTTTTGGTGCAGTTGTAAATGGGGTTGTTTTCTTAATTTCTTTCTGCTTCTTCAATATTAGTGTATAGAAATGCAACAGATTTATGCACAATTGATTTGTGTCCTGCAACTTTACTGAATTCATTTATCAGTTCTAGTAGTGTTTTGGTGGAGTCTTTTGAGTTTTGTCTATATAGTGTCATGTCATCTGCAAATAGTGAAAGTTTTACTTCTTCCTTGCTAATCTGGACGCTTTTTATTTCTTCTGCTGGTCTAATTGCTAGGGCTAGGGCTTCCAGTACTATGTTGAATAAAAATGGAGAGAGTGGGCATCCTTGTCTTATTCTTGATCTTAGGATGATGTTTGCTATGGTTTTTTCATATATGGACTTTATTATGTTGAAGTGTTTTCCCCCTAACCCTACTTTGTTGAGGGTTTTTTATCATGAATGGATGTTGTACTTTGTCATATGGTTTCTCTGCATCTGTTGCAATGATCGTAGGGTTTTTTGGTTTTTATCCTTTCTCTTGTTGATGTGATGTATCACTTTGACTGATTTGCAAATATTGATCCACCCTTGCATTCTGGGAAGAAATCCCACTTGATCATGGTGAATGATTTTTTTTTTAACTGTACTGTTGTATGTGGTTTGCTGGTATCTTGTTGAGGATTTTCTATGTTCATCAGAGATTTTGGCCTATACTTCTCTTTTTTTGGGGGGGACGGAGATGTCTTTATCTGGTTTTGATATCGGAGTGATACTGGCTTCATGTAATGAATTTGGAAGTTTTCCTTCTTTTTCTCTTCTTTGGAATAGTTTGAGTAGAACAGGTATTAATTCTTATTTAAATGTTTGGTAGAATTTGCCTGTGAAGCTGTCTGGCCCTGCACTTTTGTTTGTTGGGAGGTTTTTGATTACTGAAAATCAGTGCCTTTAAATAAAATACGAAGTTGTTGATATTATGGTTGACTGTTGAGCCAAACTGACTCTGGAAATATTGCATTCATATTTCCTGAAATTACAAATTGCCAATTTTTATAAGCCATTTTGAGGTATGATATACAAAAACCTCTACATATTCAGTGTTTACAACTTGATGAGTTTGGAGATAAGAATACACTTATGATCCATACTACCCAAAACAATCAATTCAATGCAATTAAATTACCTATTCCTATTGAAATACCAACAGCATTTTTCACAGAAGTAGAACAAATAGTACTAAAATGCGTATGGAACCACAAAAGACCCTGAACACCTAAAGCAATCCTGAGAAACAAGGGCAAAGCTAGAGGTAGCATAATTCCAGACTTTAAGGTATGCTACAAAGCTGTAGTAATCAAAACAGTATGGCACTGGCACAGAAACAGACACTTAGATGAGTAGAACAGAGTAGAGAGCCCAGAAATGAACTCACAATTATATGATCAATTAAATACGACAAAGGAGACAAGAATATACGATGGGGAAAAAGACAGTTTCTTCAATCAGTAGTGCTGGGAAAACCGGACTGCCACATGTAAAAGAATGAAGCTTGAACACTTTCTAACAACATGCACAAAAGCAAACTCAACATTAAAGACCTAAATGTGATACCTGAAGCCATAAATATCCTATAAGACAGCATAAGCAGTAATTTCTTTGACATTGGCTATAACAACATTTTTCTAGATATGGCTCCTGAGGCAGGGGAAACAAAAGCTAAAATAAAGTGTTGGGACTGCATTACAATAAAAAGCTTTTGCACAGCAAAGGAAACCATTAATAAAAGACAAAAAAGCAACATACTGAATGGGAGAAGATATTTGCAAATGATAGATCTGATAAGTGGTTAATATCCAAAATCTATAAAGAATGTATACAGCTTAACACTGAAAAAAAAACAAAAACAAAAACAAAAAACAAACAAACAAACAAAAAAACCCACCACCAAACAATCCATTTAAAAAATGGGCAGAGGACCTGAATAGACATTTTTCCAAAGAAGGCATGCAGATGGCCAACAGACACATTAAAAGAAGCTCAGGGCACCTGGATGGCTCAGTTGGGTAAGCATCTGACTCTTGATTCTGGCTCAGGTCATGATTTCACAGTTTATTTCAGGCCCCCACCTTGGGCTCTACAGTGACAGCGTGAAGCCTGCTTGGGCTTCTCTGTCTACCTCTCTCTGTGCTCCTCCCCTGCATGCTCGTGCTCTCTCTTTCTCAAAATAAATAAATAAACATTAAAAAAAAAGTTGTTCAATATCACTAGTCATCAGGGAAATGGAAATTGAAACTACAATGAGATATCATCTTATACCTGCCAGAATGGCTAAAATAAAAAAAAGACAAGAAATAACAAGTGTTGTTGAGGATGTGAAGAAAAAGGAACCTTCTTACGCTGTTGGTGGGAATGTAAATTGGTATAGCCACTGTGGAAAACAGTGTGGAGATTCCTCAAAAAATTAAAAATAGAAATGCTGCATGATCTAGAAATTCCACTACTGGGTATTTACTCAAAGGAAATGAAAATACTAATTTAAAAAGATATATGCACCCTATGTTCATTGCAGCATTATTTACAATAGTTAAGATATAGAAGGAACTTAAGGGTCCATTAGGAGAAGAATGGATAAAGAAGTTGTCATATATATATATATGTATGTATATATATACATATACATATATGTATACATATACATATATATGTATATGTATATATGTGTATATATAAATATACATATATGTATACATATATATGTATATGTGTGATATATATATATGCAGCCATAAAAAAGGGTGAGATCTTGCCATTTGTGACAACATGAATGGACCTAGCAGGTATAATGCTAAGTGAAATAAGATGGAGAGAGACAAATGCCATGTGATTTACTCATATGTAGAATCTAAAAAAAAACCCAAACAAATGAATAAACAAACAAAAAAGAATCAGACCTATAAATACAGAGAACACACTGATGGTTGCCAGAGAGAAGGGGGTGGACAGATGGGCAAAATGGGTGAAAAGAAGTGGGAGGTACGGGCTTATAGTTGTAGACTGAAAAAGTCACAGGAATAAAAGGTATAGCATAAGGAATATAATTCATGGTACTGTCATAGTGTTGTATGAGGACAGGCGGTAGCTACACTTGGGCTGAGCACAGCATAACATATACAGATGCTGAATCACTATGTTGTACACCTGAAACTAATGTAACATTGTGTCTACTGTGCTCAAATAAAAAAAATTGTAAAAAATGCATTCATGAAACCATCACCATAATCAAGGCCATAAATTTTTTCATCACCTACAAAAATTTCCCTCTACCCCTTTCATTCATTCATTCATTCATTCATTCACCTTAAAAAATTATGTTTATTTATTTTTGAGAGAGCAAGAGAGGAAGTGGGATCAGGGAAGGGGCAGAGAGAGAGAGGCCGACCCAGAATCCGAAGCAGGCTCCAGGCTCTAAGCTGTCAGCACAGAGCCTGATGTAGGGCTCGAACCCACAAACCATGAGATCATGCCCTGAGCTGCAGTTGGATGCTTAACCGACTAGGCCACCCAGGTGCCCCATTCATTCATTCATTCATTCATTCATTCTTTTTTATTAAAAGTTAAAAAAAATTCTTTTGTGGTAAATTATTTTTTTAATGTTTATTTTGGGGGGGGGAGGGGCAGAGATAGAGGGAGACAGAGAATCCCAAGCAGACTCCGTGCTGTGAATACAGAGCCTGATGCAGGGCTTGAACTCACAAACTGTGAGATCATGACCTGAGCCAAAACCAAGAGTCAGATGCTTAACCAACTGAGCCATCCAGGAGCCCCTTTTGTGGTAATTTTTAAAATAAAGATGGAAAATTCTGAATTCTGAAGGTACATTCCAAACAACAGCAAATTGATCTTTATTATTATTTTTTTTTACTGTCAGAAAAGAATATAGCAAAATAATAATAATTGCAATATAAGAATGCATGGTGGTAATTGACTTTCCATTGTGCTTATCAAAAGGATTTGCATTTTATAATTATTGTAGCCGTCATCACAAGCATGTGCTGAACTGATTCTGCTAGGATGCTGTTTTCTGGTTGCTACCATTCTCCTTGGTAGTAACAGTGTGTGGAAAATGCAGGGGTGTGGATGAGATTCACAGTATCGCCAGAAGCAATTTGAAATTGGCTAGGCAGAAGCATGACCTATTTTTTTTTTTTTTTTGGTCCGTCTTTTCTGATCTAGAAAATGTTTGCATTAACTCTCATTCCCAGCTGGAAGCATTCCTTTATTATGACTCAGTGGATCAATATACATTGGGAGCCATGAACTGTGATAGGTGGCCTGACAATCGTATGAAAGGCCTCACTGGTTTGAGTGGAAATGAGGTTGCTTTGTGAGAGGCAACTTTCTTTTTATCAAAAAGGACAATTTAGAACTTTCCATTATGCATTACAAATAGAAATAAGATGGAGATAAACAGAGCAAAATGATGTGCTTTTTTCCTCTTCTGCCTGCACTTCCCCACCTTTCGCATCCTGACAGACTGGATCCTGCTCCCTCAGCCTGGGGTGATTTTTATCTTGGTCAAGCCGGGGGAATTGCCTGCTCTTTCTCCTGTGGAACAATTAGCGGCATGTCATTTTAGAAGTTATTTTTTTCTCAGTGACAAAAATCACAAGTTTATAACCATAGGTTAAAATCAGATTAATGAATAGAAGTGCTTGATGGGAAAAATCGCCAGCAATGGCTTGTTACACTTAGGTCTGTTTGTTTTCTTCACTGTTTGAGCACAATCCCCAAATTAAATATGTTGAACCTTGATTTGTTCTATATAAAGAGGTAAAGAACTCATTTAAAACACCTGTAATAATTGAGCATAACTCAAAACATCCCAACGTATGTCAATCGCTGGCCAAATTAGTGGTAATGTATCACATTTTTGACATAAAACCCGTAAGAGCATATTTTTTTCTCTGTGTTTTTCATAAAAACAGAACTCGTGTGTGCTCTTCTGTTTGTACATAGGCCAGGAGCCAGATGGAGCTGGCTAGGGTGCTTGGATGTTAGAGGAAGCAATTCATTTGTGTAGCAAAAGGGTCTGCAACTCAAAGCATTTCTAGAATTGAATGTGTGCATGGGGGAATATTGTACTTGCTGGCTTCAAACACTAAATTCTATTTGCATCCCACTGCCCCATGCTATTGTGGAACAGTATATCCATTAAAAGCAGTGTGTATGTGTGTGTGTGTGTGTGTGTGTACTATATATATATATGTGTGTGTGTATATATATGTATATATATTATATATACATATATACTATAATGTAATTATTATAATTATATATATGATATTTTACATATATATAATTTTTTTTGC